>NC_138045.1:32141090-32714848 GCF_964106645.2 Podarcis pityusensis | reverse complement strand
GGGACATCACTTGTGAGTCAGCCTGCGTTGGATTCCTGGCTAGTTAGACTTTGGTCGTTATTGCTTATCCTTCTGTGTAAAGCCACACCCAGATATAACCATATTTATTGTAATTTAGGCAACAACTGAGTCCATTAACTGCTTTAAAGCCTTAACAGCTGATTGCTCAAAAGTCTTTCTGATGGAGGTTGTCCCCCACCGCCCAGCTCTTGAACCTCCTTGTTCCCCTGACAAGATGGTACTTCTTGGGGGTCCTGAGCCCTGCCCACCTCCCCTTTCTTCCAGGTGGACATGTCGACCGTTGCCATGCAGGCGGGATCCATCCTGAACAACTTGGTGCTGAGAGCGCAGGAACTGGTGCTTCACTTCCATTCTCTCCAGGTGGACAGGCAGGAGTTTGTCTGCTTGAAGTTCCTCATCCTCTTCAGCCTTGGTAAGTGCCAAGGGGTGTGGATGGGGCAGCGAGAAACCTGGGAAGAGCAAACAGGGGCTGCCATGGAGAGCTTTGTGCTTCAGCCCCCCCCCCACCCTGAGATCTCAACCACATGAGGTGTTTGGAGGAGACTTGCTTTGCTTATAGGTTCATCTGCCTGGCGGGTGGGGCTGGAAGCAGAGCCCCCATTGTCTTTGCCTTCTCCCTACTGCCAGAAGGACGTGATAAGAGCCTGGCTGCTGGACCAGGTCCATCTATTCCAGCCTCTTGTTCTCATAGTGGCTAACCAGCCACCCAGGCAAGCAGGACATAAGCAATGAGCCCCCCCCCCCCCTTGCGGCTTCCAGCAGCTGGTAATCTGGAACATTGCTGGACAGCCCTTTCCAAAACATGGATGTTGGTGGTCTCCTTGAGCATGTTGTTGAGAGCTGAGGGGGTGAGGGGCAGTTCCTGTTCATCTGTGTTTGTGTCCAGAGGAATTCAAGGACAGCCTCGGATGTGGTCAGCCACACTGGAGATTGCAGGAGATTCCAGCCCTGCCTATTGCCCAGAGGAACTGTGCACAACATCTGACCTTGACACAATATATGCAGGGAAATGTGGGAGTGCAGTCTGCAGAGGAGCCAGGTTTGGCTTGTCTGGTACCTGCTTCTGATCCCCGCCCCCAAAGACCCCTTCTTTCTGCTCAGAAGTTGATTTGCACCAGTTCAGGCAGCCTTGCCTCCTCCCCTCCTGCGCATGGCAGTGGAGCAGGGCCGTCTGTGTGGGTATGAGCGACACCTCGCCCCCCACAACTTCTCCTACAAATAGTTGCACCAGCAGTGGTTGAGGGTGGTATTGGCTGCATCTGCTAGGCCTGCAAGGTTGCACACCAGCCCTGGGGCGGCAGGGGTCAAGCAGTGACCTTTTCTGCACTGGGAAGCTGCTTTGTTAGTGCTGAAGTCTCAGGCTCTTGGTCTGTCCGGCCCAGCGTTGCCTACACTGACTGGCAGCAGCTGCTGCTCTTTGGGGTCTCAGGCTTGCGGTTTTATCCCAGCCTCTACCCAAAGAATGCCATTTGGCAACTGAACCCAGCAACTGAAATGCAGAGCTTCTGCCTGTTCTGTGGAAGTGCTCAGCGCTGCAGTTCTCTGAGGAAAATGACACCAGCAGCAGTATCCTTCCTGACATTTGCCAAAACTGTTGTCCAGGCTCCTTTGAGAAAAAAGGTTCAGAAAAGTTTCCTCCTTTTGGCAAATGCTGTGTTTGCCCATTTCATGCCTAAAACCTGCCCAGGATTCTGTACCTGAATTGTGCAACCTGAATGCAAATCAAGCCTCTTTATTTTGCATAAATCGAGCCATGAGGCTGGATGAGGCCAGTGGCCCACCTAGTCCAGCCTCCTGTTCCCACATTGGCCAGCCAGGTGCCCCTGTGGAAAACCCACAAGCAGGGCTTGAGCACATGAACACTCTTCCGTCCTGCCAGAGCTATAGCTAGGTGATCTTGCGCCCCTGGCAGAACCGTCCAGATTGTGCCCCCTAGCCATGGACAAATTAGCTCTTCTTTCCACCTCTCCCCCCCCCCAATTCAATTCACTCTCTATTCTTATGAGGCAATAATCAATATTTATATTTATGGACATATTTTTAGCCAATTTTGAGGCCCCCCCATCACCTGCACCCGTGGCGGGGGGCCACCTCACTACCCCCTAGCTATGGACCTGCCTCCCATCAGCCAGTTATGACCCAGCTGCAGAGTGGCACAGCTGTGAAACGGTTTCATGGTACATTCTGTACGGCATCCCTCTAGGGACGCTTCCTGTAGTGGTCAAGAGACTAGGGTATGGAAGTCCGAACCGCTAGCTAAAGGTTGCAACTTGAGCAATAATGGTAATTAAGAACTGGTATAGACACACACAGCTCTTCTAGCTCCTTGATCTTGAACTCAAAGCATGAGCGCCATAAACAGACAAAAGAACGTTGCAGGTTTGGCTGCTTCAGATTTAACACACTCAAAAGATTCTAAATACCACCAATTCCCTGCCTTGTCCCTTAGCCACATTGTGCAAAGCAACAGGAACTGCAGCCGTCCCCATTCCCAAAGAGAGCAAGGTTTCAAGCTCGGGAACTGAGCGAAGGCAGCAAACAGGGTTCTCTCCATACAACTGGAATGCAGAGGCACCTCTGCTTCTGACAGTGGAAACGGAGCATAACCATTGTGACTAATCATCATCATCATCATCATCATTTATTATTTATACCCCGCCCATCTGGCTGGGCTTCCCCAGCCACTCTGGGCGGCTTCCAACAAAATATTAAAATACAGTAATGCATCAAACATTAAAAGCTTCCCTAAACAGGGCTGCCTTCAGATGTCTTCTAAAAGTCTGGTAGTTGTTGTTCTCTTTGACACCTGGTGGGAGGGCGTCCCACAGGGTGGGTGCCACTACCGAGAAGGCCCTCTGCCTGGTTCCCTGTAACTTGGCTTCTCACAGTGAGGGAAACGACAGAAGGCCCTCGGTGCTGGACCTCAGTGTCCGGGCAGAACGATGGGGGTGGAGACGCTCCTTCAGATATACTGAACCGAGGCCGTTTAGGGCTTTCAAGGTCAGCACCAACACTTTGAATTGTGCTCAGAAACGTTATGGGAGCCAATCTAGGTCTTTCAGGACTGGTGTTATGTGGTCTTGGTGGCCGCTCCCAGTCTCCAGTCTGGCTGCTGCATTCTGGATTAGTTGTAGTTTCTGGGTCACTTTCAAAGGTAGCCCCACATAGAGCGCATTGCAGTAGTCCAAGCAGGAGATAACCTTTGTAGTAGCTTTTGTACTAGCCTTTGATAGCCCTCTCCTCCTCCACGAATCTGTCAAATCCTCTTCTAAAGCCATCTAAGTTGGTGGCCATCACTGCCTCCTAGGGGAGAGCGTTCCATAGTTTAATCATGCACTGTGTGAAGAAGGGCTTCCTTTCCTCCTGCCGGAAGAATTCTGGGTCAAATGATCTTCTTCAGAGCATATAAGACAAGCTCTGCACTTGGGTCAGGCCAAAGGGGGCCCATCGAGTCCAGAACCCTGGTCTCAAAGATGCCCCAATGGGCAGCCCATAGGCAGGACCTGAGTGCCAGTGCACTCTCTTCTCCTGTGGGTTTTCAGCAACTGGTGTTTCTCTTTGGCTTTGCGGCAAAGGACACCCCCCCCGCCTCCATGATGTCTTCCCTTCCCTTTTTGCGCATTGCGTTAAAACTTCCACCTGCCGGTGTGGAAGCTTTTCTCCTTCACCGAAGAAAATCAGGAACAAAAGGTTGCCCTCTGCCCATGCCCCGTGCCCAACTTCCCTCTCTGAGCGTGGTGCCGATTATGCTGCAAGCCATGTGCCCTCTGCAGGCTCGGCTGTACGGGAGCTGCCACCTCCTCGCTTATATATGCCGGCTGTATTTGCCCTGAAGAAAAGAATGTCTTCTCTCTCTCTCTTTCTCCCTCCAGCTCACAAGCTGCACTTGGCATCTGTGTGTGTGTGTGTGTGTGTGTGTGTGTGTGTGCGCGCACACACACACACACACACACAAACACAGGCGTGCGAGAGGGGGAGGAAAGGGCGCCATTTGAGTCTAAATAGATTTTTCTCATGAGCAGGTAAAAGAGGTTTAATTAAAATTAGGGCTCCTCTGAACAGCAATATTTATGAGGGGCGGCACAGGTTAGCTTTGTTCTCCAGAAGGGCTTAATAGAAGCTTAATGGATCAACACCCCCCCTCCACATGTGCCGGCCTGACTTCCATTCTCCAGCCAGCCACTCGAGGGGATGCGAAGTGTTATGTACAGTGGACGCTCGGGTTGCGAACGTGATCCGTGCGGGAGGCACGTCCGCAACCTGCAGCAGCACGTCTGCACACGCACGGATTGTGATTCATGCGCGACTGCCGAAAGCCGGAAGTAACCCATTCCGGTGCTTCCAGGTTTCGGTCACCTGCAACCCAAAAAAACACAACCTGAAGTGTCTGTAACCCGAGATATGACTGTACAGTGGTACCTCTGGTTGCGAACGGGATCCGTTCCGGAGCCCCGTTCGCAACATGAGCAGAACGCAACCTGCGTCTGCCTGTCTGCACACGCGTAGGTCGCAATTCGCCGCTTCTGCGCATGCACGTGACGTCATTTTGAGCGTCTCTGCATGCATGAGCGGCGAAACCTGGAAGTAACCCGTTCCGGTACTTCCGGGTTTCGGCGGTCCGCAACCCTAAAAAACACAACCTGAAGCGTCTGTAACCCGAGGTATGACTGTATTAAGATCAGCTGCAGTTCTCACTCAGGGCCACCAGTATGCAAATGAAGGACTGAGAACTGTCCCTCACTGACTGGTTAGCTAGTTGGGAGTTGTTACTGTTACAAGTTACTTAGTATTATATAAAGCAGCCAGCTAGGCTGCAGTCAGTCTGACTCCAGGAGCAGTTCTAACTGCTGTAATAAAGAGCTGAGAATCTAACAGAGCTGTGTCCTTCATCCATCTTCCCCACTATTTAACATGGAGCAAGAGCGGCTTTTGTGCGCCTGCATTCCCTTAAGTGATTGCAATTTATCTGACGCCTCCAGCAGACAAAAGCGGCACTGAATGCAAAGAACTCTTAAGGGCAAAGAAATGGTCCCGGCAGCTCTGCCTGTGTGTGAGGCGGCTTTTGTCGCAGGACGGAGTGCGTCAGTGTTATTTGGACAACATTCTTTATGCCTTACAGGAATGAAAAGATTATTCAAATATTCAATTAAATCATGAATAGGGTTTCTTCTCCAAACCAGGTGAGTTGATCAAGACGAACCCTCTATTTTTGTGCCACCTCAAAGTGTGTGTGGGGGGGATGGTAGGGAAGAGAAGGCTTTAGCAGCGTAACTTCTAGGGTATGTGAGTGTGAGGACTGCGTGTCCCCCCCTCTTTCTCCTGAAAATGAAAATCACAATACAGTGGTACCTCTGGTTGCAAATGGGATCCGTTCCGGAGCCCCGTTCACAACCTGAGCAGAATACAACCTGTGTCTGCGCGTGCGCAGGTCGCCACGTCTGCGTGTGCGTGTGACGTCATTTTGAGTGCGCATGCGCGAGCGGCAAAACACGGAAGTAACCCATTCCGTTATTTCCTGGTCGCCGCGGTACGTATCCTGAAAGAACGTAACCTGAACCGAATGTAACAAGAGGTATGACTGTAATGTTATGCAGATGAAGAGATTCCATAATTGCGTGCCTGATTATCCCAGCAGTGACTCAGAAATGAAAGGGGGCAGTCAGCACTTCAACTGCTAAGCACAAGGCTCAGGTCAGGGGAATGTCAAAAGAGCCCTGAGGCAGGATGGGACCAGTGGCCCTCCCCGCCCTGCGTTCTGTTCTCGCAGTGGCCAGTGAGATGCCCATTATGGGAAACCCACAAGCAGGGCCTAAGCGCCAGAGAGTGCCCTCTCCCCTCCTGCTCTTTCCAGCTGGTTCTCCACCTGTGGGTCCCCAGATGTCGTTGGACCACAACCTTTTGGGAAGGCCTTGTTGGCCTTTAGTTGGGCTGGATCCAGAACTTGGCACGGCTGAGAGAAGCATGTCCTGAGTGTTTTTATAGGGATGGGAGCCATGCAGTCCTCTAACTGCCATCAGCCGTGGCCAGCCTGGTCAGGGACTATGGGAGCGGTGTGTCCAGCAATGTTTGGAGGGCACCAGGCCTCCCAGAACTGCTTTACAGAGGACACAAGGGCAGGTCCCTGCCCCAAGGACCCTGCAGCCTAAAATTCTACCCAGGTAGGATGCAGCAGGAAGCAATATGTTGTTGTTGTTTTCAGTTACAGGTGGTTAGGCTCGGTTGTATCCCCTGGGAACTGTGTGCAAGCCTTAGGGTGAGGTGCCACTGAAGCCAGGCTGTCCACAGTTGTCTGCAAGACCCCTGGGGGAAGGAGATGTCTCTTGAGACATTGGCGGACACTTGAGGGCCTTTTGACAGCGAATCTGGGCCCTGAAGGAGGGCTGCCCCTCATGGTGCCCCCATCTCCAACATTGCTGCTGGATGCCTTGAGAGTCTACAAAATGAGAGCTTGCCACTGTCAGGAGTTCAGCCTACACTCGAGTAGGACCCTGGCAGAGACACATGCCTGACTGGCATGTTCTCCCCCTCCTGGTCTTTTGTTCGGGAGCTTCATAAGCTTTCTTCAGCCTGAACATCACAGCGACCGATGCCAGCCGACATCGGCACACTTAGGGATCCGCAGAGTCTTCGCAGCATTGCGTAACAGACCTCAGGAACTCAGCATTTTGGCTAATCTACACTGGTACCTCGGGTTAAGTACTTAATTTGTTCTGGAGGTCCGTTCTTAACCTGGAACTGTTCTTTTTTTTTTTTTTAATAATATTTATTATAGTTTCACAAAGAAAGAATCACATTAATAAGAAAGAAAAATTTAAGAATAAAAAGAAAAATACACAATACAAAATACAAAAGTAAAAAAAAGAAAAAACAAAGTAAAAAGAAAAAACAGTTAAAAAGAATTCCGTCTTTTCATAACTTCTTTTACATTTACTTGTTTCCCGGACCTCCTCATACCTCCCTCTTTTGTATTCCCATTCAGTTTGTTAATCCAGCAATTTCTTTCCCTCTTTTTTAATCCCAATCCTTAATCTTAATATATTATGACATTAAGTTTTAACCTATTAAAAACCAATTTTTCCATTCTTTTAACCTTTTTAATCCTAATCCTTAATCTTGATATATTTATAACTTTAAAGCCTGTACAGCTAGAAGCCACTTAACTTCAATCCAACATCACTCTAACATTCATTAATTTTGCAATATTTCTGTAAATAATCTTTAAATTTCTTCCAATCTTCTTCCACCGACTCTTCTCCCTCGTCACGGATTCTGCCAGTCATTTCCGCCAATTCCATGTAGTCCATCATTTTCATCTGCCATTCCTCTAGTGTGGGTAGCTCTTGTGTCTAACCTGGAACTGTTCTTAACCTGAAGCACCTCTTTAGCTAATGGGGCCTCCTGCTGCCGCCGCGCTGCCAGAGCACGATTTCTGTTCTCATCCTGAAGCAAAGTTCTTAACCCAAGGTACTATTTCTGGGTTAGCGGAGTATGCAACCTGAAGCGTATGTAACCCGAGGTACCACTGTACTTTATTTACATACAGTATAAACACACACGGAGCACTGCAACATGGCTCCCTCCCTCTCTAGCATCAGACAGCAAAGAGAAAAAGAACAAAGGACAATAGTCCCACTTCATGGAACACAGTGACACAAACATCCTGCCGCCGTCACTTCCCACTCTGTGGAGTCAAAACATATACCGTCATGTGATAAAAAATCCCATGACTGCAATCATAGATCAGGAATTCTAACAGCCACTTCTCCAGAGAAGGTTCTAGGAAGGGATCTCGAGGAAAAGCAGATTTGCAAAAAGGCTCCCGGGGGAGGGCAATAGCTCAGTGGAAGAGCTTCCGCTTTGCGTGCAGGAGGTCCTGGGTTCAATCCTCAGCAGCATCTCCAGGTAGGTAGGCCTGGGAGGGGGCTAAATATCTCCTGCCGTGGAGAGCCATGGCTGCCAGTACGTGTAGACAGTACTGATCCTTTTTTTAAGAATCCCCCCAATGCTTTATTAATTTTAAAAACATAACATTACAAAACAAATACAAAACAAAACAAGATGCATCAAGCCACAAAGGGCAATCCAGTAATTAATACTCCCTACACCATACGTACATACCGAAAAAGAAAAGATTAAGTTCATCCATCGCTAATTCTAACGTAACTTCCGGTCCCCCCACTGTGGTTCCTAAATTTCATTACGCTGCACACTTAACTTTTCTCTCCTAAGTTCTTCTGTTATTTTAATTCTGTAATGATTTCTTAATTCATGCAGAAATCAATCCAAGCCTGCCAAAGAATTTATGTTATTACAATGTTTGTTTAAATATTCTCTGTAGATATTCCACTCTTTACTAAATACTTGATCTGTATGGTTTCAGAATCTTGCTAGTTCTGCATATTCTAGCATTTTATTTTGCCAGTCTAATTTTGAGGGAATAGAATCTCCTTTCCATACCTTAGCAATTAGAATCCTAGCTGCTGTTACCGCATACAAAAATATTTTCCTTACCTGTTTAGGGATTTCATTGCTCATTATGTCTAGCAAGAAGGCTTCGGGCCTCTTTGGGAAGGAACATTTAAACAATTTTTTTAAGTTCATTGTAGATTGTTTCCCAAAATTCCCTGATTTTTTTGCCGTTCCACCACACGTGGATCATGGTGCCTTCCGCCTCCTTGCATCTCCAACAGATGTTTGATCTAGATTTATACATTTTGGCCAGTTTTACAGGTGTTAAGTACCATCTGTAGAGCATCTTCATGAAATTCTCTTTCAAATCGTAGCACACTGTGAATTTTAGGTCCTCCTTCCACAACCTCTCCCATGATTCCATCTGGATGTTGTGCCCAAAATCTCTGGCCCATTGTACCATGACAGATTTTACTTCTTCCTCCCTGACCTCCCAGTCAAGGAGGCACCTGTACATGTTAGAGAGCGTTTGTGTGTGTGTGTTTATTAAACAGTAATAATAAAAAATTTAAAAAATTATTTGTACCCCACCCTCCCTGGCCAGAGTCGGGCTCAGGGCAGCTAACACCAGTAAAATTACAATAAAAACATAATGGGGGGGACCGACCAATTTAAAATGCAGGTTAAAATGCAATTTAAAATGCAGCCTCATTTTAAAAGTAGCCCATAGATCAAAATCGTAAGGGGAGGGAAACGTAAGGGTCAGACTGAGACCAAACCAAAGGCCAGGCAAAACAACTCTGTCTTGCAGACCCTACGGAAAGATGTCAAGTCCCGCAGGGCCCTAGTTTCTTGTGACAGACCGTTCCACCAAGTCGGGGCCAGTACTGAAAAGGCCCTGGCCCTAGTTGAGACCAATCTAACCACCTTGCGACTTGGGACCTCCAAAATGTTGTCATTTGTGGACCTTAAGGTCCTCCATGGTGCATACCAGGAGAGGCGGTCCCGTAGGTACGTGGAAATCTTGAAATTTCTGTGGAAAAGCCTTTCTGTTTGTCCTTTTGGAATGTTTCATTTAACTGAAAATACTGCAACCAATCAGTCAAATGTGTCCGAATTGCTTCAAATTTCTTTAATTTTAGCTTATTTTCTTTTTCTTCCAATAAGTCTTTATAAGTTGCCCAATTACTTCTCTCATGCTGTTTTTTTAAACTGAGAACGCTTCTGCCAGGGACAGCCACCATGGCGTTTTTGGTTCTAGTAAGTCCTTATATTTGGCCCACACCATGTAAAGCAATTTCCTGATCACGTGGTTCAAAAACCCTTTCTGGACCTTCTCATATCCCAGATGGGCATGCCAGCCGTATCTGTTATTGAATCCTTCTAGATCCAGCAAGTCGGTGTTTTTTAACGTGAGCCATTCCCAAATCCAGGCGAGACAAACTGCATCGTGATACAATTTCAGATCTGAAATAGACAGTACTGATCTAGGTGGGTGAGTGAAGCAGCTTCCTCCATCCCTATTTAAACCAGCCCTTTCTTCAGAACCCTGAGGACTGAAATCTCACTGTTGTTTTTAAGGGAAATGCTGTAGTTTTGCAGGAGAGCACCTGCTTCACCTGCAGGAGGTCCCAGGTTCAATCCCAGGTTCAGTGAGTGGCATCTCCATGCAGTGCTTGGAATGTGCTTTGCCTGAGGCTCTGGAGTGCTGCTGTCCTTCAGTGCCAGCAAACTCCAGCTTCATTGGAGTTCTCTTGTTTTGAGAGAGGGAGAAAAACGTTCTCTTTCCTTTGTGCCTTCCATCATTTTATACACTTCTGCCACGCTGCCTCTTACTCACCTTTTCTCCAAATCAAAAAGTCCCCAGTGCTGCAGCCTCCATCCGTTGCTCCATCCTCCCCTTGGTCATTCTGACGGCCCTTTTCTGAACCTTTTCTAATGTGTGGGAATGCTCAGGGATGCAGGAGAGGATATATTGTCTGATAATAGCCTTTCCAACATGTGTTAACAAGTTCACAATTTAGCAGAGTAATATTCTCCCTTTTAAACTTGCAGCGGATGCATTTGCTCAGGCTCGCTAAAACCTCTATAATAACTGTTCTGGTATTTTCCCCTTATTCCCTCATAAAAGATAAGACACGACACAGTCTTCTATAAAAGTATAAAGAGAGTTTACTCACATATCATTCTGTTCACAATAGGATTCCAGAAGGCATACTTAGCTTAGAAAAGTAACATATACCTGGAAACTATCTCATAAGAAGACAGTCCCTTTGTCATCTCTTGGCTGGAAGCCAAGAGGGCATCTTTGGCTAAGCAGATGTTGCTTCTTCGATGCATGTAGTCAAAAGGAGAGAGATGGCTGCCCTGCCCTGTGCTTTTGTCATTACCTGCTTAGGTGAGGCCACACCCACCTCTAGTCACATGCAAAGGAAGTCTGTCCCAGCCCAGAAGTAAACAGGAAGTTTACCTGCTGGCTGAACAAACATTCCTCCCCATGTGTAAACATGTTCACTCTAGGAATGTTGTACTTGACTGCTTTTGTGTTTCACATCCCACACAATGCCCTCCCCCCCTTAATGGGAAAAGTGCTTATAAACACATACATACAAAAAACCCCCAAACAGATTTATTTCTTTAAAAAGATCAGCGGCCACAAGAGCAACTAAAATGGTTATATCCACTGATCTGACACATAAAGACACCTGCACTTAAGTTATTTCGGGGGGGGGGGAGACCCTTATATCAACTTATATGCCAAATGATCTTACGCCTTCACAACAAATCAGGTTTGGATGGTCTTTCAGAATTAAGGGCAGAATCTTAATGTTTAAGGGTATCAGAAGACAGTGTCCAGAGGTCCAACATTTTTGAAACAATGACCATTTTCTTCATGGTTTCAGCCAACCCACAGTGGAGGAGCTACAAGTACAACTCCATCTCCTCGGACAAACAGCATCGGAATACAGTGGTACCTCGGGTTACATACGCTTCAGGTTACAGACTCCGCTAACCCAGAAATAGTACCTCGGGTTAAGAACTTTGCTTCAGGATGAGAACAGAAATCGTGCTCTGGCGGCGCGGCGACAGCAGGAGGCCCCATTAGCTAAAGTGGTGCTTCAGGTTAAGAACAGTTTCAGGTTAAGAGCGGACCTCCGGAACGAATTAAGTACTTAACCCGAGGTACCACTGTATTCCTTTTGGTAGATTTATAAATCTCTTCATAGGTTTCTTCATCCATTTCTATTGTTGTCACAGTCTCCTCAACATCACCCAAAATCTTATTTAAGTGCTGGTAACAAGCAAATAATCTGCCTCGAAGTTTTCGGTCATTTCTCATTTTTACATCAATTCGTTCATTAAGGCTAAGCTTGATGAGATCCAAGGGCTCTTCTACAGTATTTGTGGTTTGTTGCTGCTCCACCTCGTCCGCCATTTTTTCAAAGCCCCTCCAATGCTCTTTTGGAGGTGAGGCCAGAATTCTGTGGTTCTAGGCTGAGTGTTGGAAGTGAGAGGGAGGGAGGAGAGATTTTGGCGACACCCCCAGAGGGCCCGCTGTGTCTTCCCAGTTAGCCTTGAAAAGGCCCTGTCTCATCTCCCCCTTGTGAGCGTGGCAAGAATAGGAGGAACAGGTGGCCGCCCACCATTGAGCTAAAGCCCCCTCCCACTGCTGTTGCTTGGCCCCTGCCCTCCCCCAGTGGCCCCCCTCCACGCCCCACAGATGAAGTCAGGCCCAAGGAAGGAAGTTTGCATTGGCAGCTTTTGCCGAGTTTTCAAGAGCAGTGTGCATAGAGCAGGCACATTTTCAGGCAGGTGGGCGACAGCTTAAGAGGGATGTGCTTATCACTGCACCTTCACACCCGTCTCTCTCATCCTCCTACCCCTTGTTCTTTGGCTGAGCTGCTTGAGGCACCTTGGATCATGGTTTCCATGTCAGCTGAGCCCTATTTTCACCTGGGAAGGCCAAACAGATTAAGCCCCAATCCCTCCAGCTGGTGTTTAGAGAGGAACACAACAGAGTGGCTTTGAAGTGAAGGTTTGTTTAGGGAACATCAGAAAGTAAGAAGAAGATCGCTTGTCAGATATGGTTTATTTATCTTGCATAGCCTTTACCAGCCTGATGCTCATCTGCAAAGCATAAGGCTGGCAAGGTCAGACCCTGTTCATCCAGGCAGATGGCCAGATGAAGCTTATGAAGATAGGAAGAGCCATTAGCTGGATCAGGCCAATGTGCTATCTAGTCCTGTTCTCACAGTGGCTGACTAGATGCTTGTGGGAAACCAGCAAGCAGGATCCTTGCACAAGAGCAGATCTCCCCTCCTGTGGTTTCCTGCATCTGGTATTCAGAAGCGTCGCTGCCTCTGACCATGGAGGCAGAGCGCAGTAATTGTGGCTCGTCTCCTCCTCCTCCATGGATTTGTCCAAACCTCCATCAAGGCTCTCCAAATTGGTGGCCATCATTGCCTGCTGTGGGAGGGAGTTCCATAGTTTAATGTTGCGCTGCTTGAAGAACTACTTCCTTTTCTCTGTCCTGAATCTTCCAACATTCAGCCTCATTCGATGCCCACGAGTTCTGGTGTCATCATGCGAGAGGGAGGGGGAAAACTCCGCTTTCTCCACACCACATGCAATTGTTTATGCTTCCGTCAGGTCGCCTCCGGTCCCCTTTTCTCTACACTAAAAAGCCCCGACCGCTGCAGGCTCTCCTCACAGGGGAGCCTCTCCATCAACCTCAGCCGTTTTGCAGGTATCAGCCGATGGCTTGTGCGAGCTTTGCAAGCGACACCTTCCATGTTTGCGGCCTGTGTGCCCAGGAGGAAGTCCCTCCATTCAAGAGAGGTTACCCCATTCAATGCACCCCCCCTTATTTCCCCTCCCCCTCCCCCCTGCTGCAGATGTGAAATTCGTGGAGAATTCAAGTGTGGTGAAGGAAGCCCAGGAAAAGGCCAATGCAGCCCTGATGGAGTACACCCTCTGCAACTACCCACACACCACAGACAAGTTCCACCAGCTTCTGATACAGCTGGCTGACGTCCGGTCCCTGAGCATGCAAGCGGAGGAGTACCTGTACCACAAGCACCTGAGCGGGGACGTGCCCTGCAACAGCCTCCTGATTCAAATGCTCCATGCCAAGCGGACTTGAGAGCGCAAAGCAAGGCTCTCTGTCCCCCCTTCGTCTGGGGAAGAAACTCACGGCAGCAGAGGTGCAAGGGTGGTGGCAGATAGGTCAGGCCCCGGGATTGGGGGGGGGTGTAGGGTGACAGGGAAGGGTGAATGTCTTGTCATCCCCTCCCCACAGGCGACCTCTCCCAGTTCTGACTTTCATACATGCCATTGAGAAGCTCCAGGTCGCCTGGTTTCCCCACCAGGCAGCTGCGGGTGCAAACCCCAACCCTTGCCTGCATTTTGGTGTGATTCCTCCTGAGTTCCAGGCTCTCGCTCTCTAAAAGCCATGGGGCTAAGCTGTGTGGGGACTGCCCTTGGAGGCTGTTTAGGGGATGCTTTGGGTGGAGGTTGGCTTTCCTAACTGGGCGGGAGAGGAGTCTTCTCCCAGGGTGTGTGAGAGAGGAGGCATCTGCCCGAGCTCCCGACCTGCTCTCCAGGCATGGTCCTCTAGCTAGATGGCTGGGAAAAGATGGAGAGAAAAAGGCCCAGTACAGCTACCCATTGGAAGGCCCCCGCACCCCGTCTGTCCCTCTGCAGGTAGTGGCCAGGTTGGCCACAAGGATGATTTCTGTGGCCCATGGGCCACCATGAGAGCGAGTTTGTTGTGCCTCAGATACACTGAAACCACTCTCCCCCTTGGGGCTTCATTTTGGGAGACCTTTCTCCGAGGCCTTGCAGCTATGAGTTGAGCAAGTCCGGTGCTCCTTTTATAGTTTGCATTGGTTATCTGTTAGTTGCATTCTCATATATATTTCCCTGTGGGTTTTGATTACACTTTGCAGCATTTTCTGCTCCACATATAATGTTTGGACTACTTTTGTGTGTCTCTTCTGGTTTGAAAGAGTTGGAGAAGACAGTTTGGAAGTGCCAGGCTCTGCCTGTATGTGTTTTTTTCCTTCTGAAATAAAAAGTGCTCTTAAGTGTCTCCCTTCTCAACATTTTACTCAGAAGGTCCTTCTGAGCATTGGTTAGTGGTGAACTATCTTACCAAATAAGACATTCCAATAAAGTTTTCAATTCAGTTATAGCTCTGTCTGTGCGTGTTTTCTTTTCCTCCCCTCCTCAAAAAAGTCTGCATCTTTGGTTGGGTACCATTCAGGGCGGTAGGCAGAAAGGCACTCTGCACCTGATCAGAGACTCTGCTCAATTTATCACTACATTACAGGTTCAGGGCTGAGTCCTGCCATGAGAGCATGATATGGGTGGTCAACACCTTGGGTGCAAGAAGTTTCCAGCAGCAGGGCCACATCCCTGTCTCTGCATAGTTCTCTCCCTCTCTGAAGGACATCTTTTCGCAGCAGATGGTAGGCAGGCTATTTACAGACCTCTCATGGCTGAAGCTGTTTGAATAGTGTCCTCCCAAGTGAGCCTGGGAATAGCAGCAGTTTGGGGGAGTTTGCAATTCTTATGCATGGACAGTTGGCCGGCTCTGTACGGAAAGGCAGGGGCACACACGCACGGACACGCATGCACACACACACCACCCTCCCCATAATCCTCAGCTAAAGACTCATTAGTCTCCTGCACTAATTGGCTTCAGTGGGCAAATGCTGGCCTTCTGCAATGGCATTTGTCTGTGCACCAGAATTAAAATACGAGCCACCATTTTTCCTTTTTTCCTTTTTTTTCAAATAATCTTTATTAGTTTTTCAATTAGATACTCCACATACACATATTGTATTACATTTTACATTTATACTTGCTCTTCAGAGCCCAGGTTTGGAAACAGCAGCAATTACCAACAGTAGAAGAATGGCGACAGAAGGTAATGGAATATGCAGAAATAGCCAAACTAACAGGGGAAAATCGACAACAGGGTGAGGAAACATTTCAAAAAGAATGGGGAAAATTTATGTTGTGTACAGGAAACATAAGATGAAATAGTAAAACCAGTAGAATTGGAAACAGACCTCATAACAGGAAAGATTAAGAACAGTGATGGATAATGAAAATAAGAAGAAGGGAAATGTATAAGGAAACTACGTAATATAACTAACAGGAGTGGTAAATGAATACAGACAGACAACAAGAATGGTATAAACACAAGGATTTAATCTGCAAGTATTTGGTTCTTTGCTTGCAACTCTCTGAGTTCAGCAAAGCCAAACAGGATCTATTGTCTTGATACACCTGTATAGGACATTTCACAGAAGCTCTGATGTCCTGAAGCAGTTGCACCAACCATTCACAATCCATGAGTGAAAATGACAGGGCATTGAGTTCTGCTTCACAGGAACTTAGGTTTACTGTTGTCTGCTTTTTGCACAACCAGTCAAACAGACAATGGTTGTACATGTAGCATACTCCAGAAGTGCTTGTACCATCTGTGGTATCACTTCCAAAGCAAACATCTGCAAAGATTTCAAGACCTCCAGTCTTCTGACTAGTGAACCTCAGTCTGTAGTGCAAAGTCCCCTTCAAATAGCGGGCTATGCGCTTCAGAGCTTTCCAATCCTGAACAGTAGGATTGTTGGCATGTCTGCTAAGCAGGTTAGTGCTTACAGCTATGTCAGGTCTTGAACATCTAGCAATGAAATTCAGCTTGCCTAGAATGCATCTGTACAGTGTGGTGTCAGAAAATGCTTCAGCAGTACTATCTACCTGGTAACCTGTCACCATCGGTGTGTCTGCTGGGTTTGCATCAACCAAATTCAGCCTGGTCAATACATCAGCAATTTTCTGTGTCTGGTGTACCAGAAAATTACCTGTTTGGTCCTTCTTCACCTGCAAAGAAAGAGAGTTGGATACCTCACCAAGATCCTTCATGTCAAAGTGCTCCTTCAGCTGAGCTAGGGTGCTTTCGTACAAAGCCTGATTCTTCCAAAACAAAAGAAGATTATCAACAAAACATAAACAATACAGTTTGTTTTGCCCCTCCTCCTTGACAAACACACATGGATCAGCTTTGCCTTGGTGAAAACCAAGAGAAAGCAATGTCTCGGTGAGTTTTGTGTTCCAACACCTGGCACTCTGCTTGAGACCATATAGGCATTTCCGTAGTTTACAGACCATTCCCTTCTGTACCTGCACTCCATCAGGTGGAAGCATATACAGTTCCTCCCCAAAACCCCGTACAAAAAAGCTGTGTTCACATCGTGATGAGAAACGTGCAGTTTCTCTTCTGCAGCAATCTTGAGCATTAGCCTAATGCTCTCATACTTGACGGTGGGTGAGTAGGTCTCGTGGTAATCCTGTCCTGGTACCTGAGAAAAACCTCTGGCGACCAATCTGGCTTTGTGTCTGACAACCTTGCCAGTCTGGTCTGTCTTGGCCTTTTGCTGCCAACCAGCCTCATTCCTGGGACTACTGGCACTAGGTTTGGTTCCTATCCAAGGAATCAACTTCAGCCTTCATGGCATTAAGCCATGGGTCAGCATCTTTAGAGGTTAACACCTGAACCTCTTTGAAGCTTGCAGGTTCCCACACCTTCTCTGAGCTACCAAGAACCGCAGTTGCTGTCTTAGCAAACTCATCAGCAAATCTGTTTGGAGGTTTGCCTTTTGTGGCCCTTTCAGATCTGCGTACTAGACGCAAGTCTTCTGCACTCATCTCCTCTTTCTTAGGAGAAAAGTGGCCAATGGTGAACAGTGGTTCTTCCAGTTCAGTGTCAGATGTATCAGATGGTCTGACTGAGGCCTTTGCGCTCTTGTAGTCTGCTGTGTCATCACTGTCGCTGACATCAGCAGCAGCGCCGCCCACTGAGCTGGAATCTGAACTCTGATCATCATCCTCAGTTTCCGCTTCTTCCTCAGCCTCTTCATCCTCTTGTGAGTGACTCTGGAAAATTCCCACATTTTCAGGGGGCTCCGCTAGGGGCGCCACAGAAGATGGCCGACAATACCATTTCTCCAGCTCCCACGAAGAAGAAGAAGAAGAAGAAGAGTTTGGATTTGATATCCCGCCTTTCACTCCCTTTAAGGAGTCTCAAAGCGGCTAACATTCTCCTTTCCCTTCCTCCCCCACAACAAACACTCTGTGAGGTGAGTGGGGCTGAGAGACTTCAAAGAAGTGTGACTGGCCCAAGGTCACCCAGCAGCTGCATGTGGAGGAGCGGAGACTCAAACCCGGTTCCCCAGATTACGAGACTACCGCTCTTAACCACTACACCACACTGGCTCTCGAGGTAATTTAGAGGCTGAGATGGGAGTAATCAGCGTCCCAAATTCTTCCCGGCGGAAGGGAAGATGCAGTCTCATCCGCGGTGCCCAACAAACCACCCCCATGTTCGTAGAGAAGGAGGGGGTGGGGGCACTGGATGGAAAGCCCCCAAGGGAGTTCGGATCTCCTGGACGCTGTCTCCACGAGCGCACCTAGTTCCATTTCTTAAGATTAAAATTTCGATTTAAGTTTTGGACATACTTCAAGCGAAGAAGGGGTAATTAATCTGCCAATTAAGCCAGGCACTGAGGTGCCAAGAGTGACAGAGAGGAAGAAAGATAACATCTAAGAATAACATCTAAGCCGGTATGTTGGAACGGAATAGAAAGGAGGGGGGATAAAACTTTTTCTTTTTCTACTACGATAATACCTAACAACCCCCCCCCCCCGAAGAACCGTTTACATTATTTACTCTTGGCCTGCAGTTGTGTTTCTGAAGGTTCATCAACTGAGACTTCTGAGGTGGCTTCCTCTCTCCGAATGCAAGAGAAAGAAATGGACCAAAGGAAGTGTCATTTCACACAACACACAGTTAATTCATTTGTATTGTGTTTGTTTGAGACATCACTGAACCTCTCTTTGTTGCAAGTGCCAGCTCTAGAGCAGAAAACGCCAAATGTGCTGAGAGGAGGAAGAGGAAGGTTAGACTTCTGCATGCAGTGCCACTTTTATTTTGAAAAATGCCCAAAGGCCCTTCATTATGACCAGACAAAATGTCACAAAATAGTGAGGTAAGCTTCTGAATCCACCAGAGCTCTTCTTCTTCAGGATGTGGGCAGGGGTGGGGGGACTGAGGGAAACAAAAATTTGGCTAGGTATTGAGGCCATATTGGTCAAAAGTTAGTTTTTGCTGTACGCTACCTTAAAAGGGGGCTGGTTTGGGGGCTCACATACACACACACTGGCCTGTGTTCTACCTCCAAAGTCGGAGGCAGTTTGTCTCAGTTACTAGGAATAAAAAATGGACGGGGCCCTTTCTCTCACTTTGTCTTTTTTTTTTTTTTTTATAATGATATTTTATTAAAAATTTTCCACAAAAAAAAAGTTAACATCCACAAAGGAAACAACAAAGATGAGAAAAAAAAAACAATCACCAAACATCAACAATTCCAACAGCAACAAACAAAAAGAAAAAACAGAAAAAGAAGAAAAAATACAAAAAAGAATTTTAGCATAAAAAAGAACACTCTTTTATATTAGTAACTTTCAAAGCCTTACTCTCTTTGCTTCCACCCGCCTTCCCTTCTTGTATTCTATTTTAAAAGTTAATTCAGCAAGATCGTTTAATATTCATTCTAGATTTTTATCCATCCCTTTATAGTCTAAATTATCTTAATCGCTAGAACCCCTTAACTTCATTTTCAGAGCCTTCAAGATTCATAAATTTTACAGTATTTTTGTAGATAAATTTTAAACTTCTTCCAATCCTCTTCCATCTGCTCCTCTCCTTGATCTCGGATTCTGCCGGTCATCTCCGCCAGTTCCATATATTCGATCACTTGCATCTGCCATTCTTCCAAGGTGGGTAAATCTTGCGTCTTCCAATGCTTTGCGATGAGTATTCTTGCTGCTGCTGTGGCATACATAAAAAAAGTTCTATCCTTCTTTGGCACCAGTTGGCCGACTATGCCCAGGAGGAAGGCCTCTGGTTTCTTCAGAAAAGTATACTTAAATACTTTTTTCAGTTCATTATAGATCATTTCCCAGAACGCCTTGATCCTTGGGCACGTCCACCAAAGGTGAAACTTTCTCTCACTTTGTCTACCAATCCCCACACTTTCTCTTTTCTCTCACTTTGTCTACCAATCCCCACACTTTCAGCTTTGCAGGCTGCCTGGAGAACTGAGATTGTCCCACAGGCTGGAGGTTTCCGCACTCCTGCTCTGTGGTGTGGCTGCATCTTGCACGGGGATTTGACTCCTAGGGTTCCACGTATATGCGGAAAACTAGCATTGCTTGCACAAGATCTAGTGGGAACTTGGATGACCCTAGGACAGGCATGGCCAAACTTGGCTCTCCAGATGTTTTGGGACTACAACTCCCATCATCCCAAGCTAACAGGACCAGTGGTCAGGGATGATGGAATTGTAGTCCCAAAACAACTGGTGTGCCAAGTTTGGCCAAGCCTGCCCTAGGAGATCTCGCCAGCAGAATGGCAAGTAGTCAGAATGCCACCACACACACACACACACACGGGAGGATCCAGCAGATTTCAGGGACCCCGAAGGCCGTGACCATGAGGGTAGATGCCCTTTTCCTAGCTGGTTTCACAAGCCATTGATCACATCCTTCCAAGCCCATTTTCAAAGTCTGAAGAGTTGTTGCAGAGAAAACAGGGTGCCAAATCCCCCCCTTGCGTAGTGTGGCTGTCTCTCACCTGGCTGTTGTAGATTGCATAGACCAGGAATATGTAGAGACCCTGTAGGAAGACAGAGGAAAGAATGACCTGGAAACAGCCGCTGGGCCAGCATCCTTGCTTTGTTAGCCCCCCAAACAGACATATAGGGAAGAAGAAGAGGAGGAGGAGGAGGAGGAGGAGGAGGAGGAGGAGTTTGGATTTGATATCCCGCTTTATCACTACCCGAAGGAGTCTCAAAGCGGCTAACATTCTCCTTTCCCTTCCTCCCCCACAACAAACACTCTGTGAGGTGAGTGGGGCTGAGAGACTTCAAAGAAGTGTGACTAGCCCAAGGTCACCCAGCAGCTGCATGTGGAGGAGCGGAGACGCGAACCCGGTTCCCCAGATTACGAATCTACCGCTCTTAACCACTACACCACACTGGCTCTCTCCCAACCAAGGCCAAATGATGGCTCTCTCCCAACCAAGGGGCAGAACTGCCCCTTTCGCAAAGAGATGGGCAATTGCCAGCCCTTGGCCTGATTTCATGCAACCGTTGGCTTAATTCATCCAGGGGGAAAGGAGGACAAAATGGGGGGGGGGGGCAGAAAAGAGAAAGTGTGGGGATTGGTAGACAAAGTGAGAGAAAGGGCCCCGTCCATTTTTTATTCCTAGTAACTGAGACAAACTGCCTCCGACTTTGGAGGTAGAACACAGGCCAGTGTGTGTGTATGTGAGCCCCCAAACCAGCTCCCTTTTAAGGCAGCATACAGCAAAAACTAACTTTTGACCAATATGGCCTCAATACCTAGCCAAATTTTTGTTTCCCTCAGTCCCCCCACCCCTGCCCACATCCTGAAGAAGAAGAGCTCTGGTGGATTCAGAAGCTTACCTCACTATTTTGTGACATTTTGTCTGGTCATAATGAAGGGCCTTTGGGCATTTTTCAAAATAAAAGTGGCACTGCATGCAGAAGTCTAACCTTCCTCTTCCTCCTCTCAGCACATTTGGCGTTTTCTGCTCTAGAGCTGGCACTTGCAACAAAGAGAGGTTCAGTGATGTCTCAAACAAACACAATACAAATGAATTAACTGTGTGTTGTGTGAAATGACACTTCCTTTGGTCCATTTCTTTCTCTTGCATTCGGAGAGAGGAAGCCACCTCAGAAGTCTCAGTTGATGAACCTTCAGAAACACAACTGCAGGCCAAGAGTAAATAATGTAAACGGTTCTTCGGGGGGGGGGGGGGTTGTTAGGTATTATCGTAGTAGAAAAAGAAAAAGTTTTATCCCCCCTCCTTTCTTTTTTTTTTTTTTTTAAAGCAATTTATTGGGTTTTACAATAGAAATAAACATAATAAACAATATAACATTTGTCTTAACATAGTTTCACATTTTCTTTGGACTTCCTCACATCTCCCGCTCCCACTTTCATCGTTATAACATTTTGTCAGCAATTTATCATCTTATTTACATTCTTATATCCCTTCTGTGTTTCATAATCTTATAGTTCTCGAAAGGAGTTAAGTTTTCACAGTCTTACTTATTTTCTTAAAAAACTTCTAAGTTTAGTGGTGCTCAGTTATTTTGGTCTAGCATCTTATTTAGCATTCGCTCAAATTACAATGTTTTTGTAAATAATTCTTAAATTTCTTCCAATCCTCCTCAATCCTCTCTTCTCCCAGGTCACGAATTCTGCCGGTCATTTCGGCCAGTTCCATGTAGTCTATCAGTTGCATCTGCCATTCTTCCAGTGTGGGTAGATCTTGAGTTTTCCAGTATTTTGCGAGAAGTATCCTTGCTGCTGTTGTTGCATACATAAAAAATGTCTGGTCCTTCTTTACCACCCCTTGGCCGACAATACCCAAAAGGAAAGCCTCTGGTTTCTTAGTGAAGGTATATTTAAATACCTTTTTCAATTCATTATAAATCATTTCCCAGAACGCCTTCACTTTAGGGCAAGTCCACCAGAGGTGGAAGAACGTTCCCTCACACTCTTTACATTTCCAACACTTATTATCAGACAGGTGGTAAATTTTTGCAAGTTTGACTGGGGTCATATACCATCTATAAATCATTTTCATTACATTTTCTTTCAGAGCGTTACATGCAGTAAATTTCAATCCATTACTCCACAACCTTTCCCAGTCCTCAAACATGATATTATACCCAATGTCCTGTGCCCACCTTATCATAGCCGATTTAACCGTTTCATCTTGTGTATTCCATTTCAACAGCAAGTTATACATCCTTGAAAGTACCTTAATCTTTGGTTCTAACAATTCTGTTTCTAGTTTCGATTTCTCCACCTGGAACCCTAGTTTCTTATCATTTTTAAAAACTTCTTTAATCTGAGCGTAATGTAACCAATCTCGCACTTTGTCTTTCATTTTCTCCAAACTCTGCAATTTCCAATTATCTCCATCCTTTTCTAGTATTTCCCAATATTTTGGCCATTTAGCCTCCATATTGGGTCTTTTTCGGGCCTTTATCCCCCCTCCTTTCTATTCCGTTCCAACATACCGGCTTAGATGTTATTCTTAGATGTTATCTTTCTTCCTCTCTGTCACTCTTGGCACCTCAGTGCCTGGCTTAATTGGCAGATTAATTACCCCTTCTTCGCTTGAAGTATGTCCAAAACTTAAATCGAAATTTTAATCTTAAGAAATGGAACTAGGTGCGCTCGTGGAGACAGCGTCCAGGAGATCCGAACTCCCTTGGGGGCTTTCCATCCAGTGCCCCCACCCCCTCCTTCTCTACGAACATGGGGGTGGTTTGTTGGGCACCGCGGATGAGACTGCATCTTCCCTTCCGCCGGGAAGAATTTGGGACGCTGATTACTCCCATCTCAGCCTCTAAATTACCTCGTGGGAGCTGGAGAAATGGTATTGTCGGCCATCTTCTGTGGCGCCCCTAGCGGAGCCCCCTGAAAATGTGGGAATTTTCCAGAGTCACTCACAAGAGGATGAAGAGGCTGAGGAAGAAGCGGAAACTGAGGATGATGATCAGAGTTCAGATTCCAGCTCAGTGGGCGGCGCTGCTGCTGATGTCAGCGACAGTGATGACACAGCAGACTACAAGAGCGCAAAGGCCTCAGTCAGACCATCTGATACATCTGACACTGAACTGGAAGAACCACTGTTCACCATTGGCCACTTTTCTCCTAAGAAAGAGGAGATGAGTGCAGAAGACTTGCGTCTAGTACGCAGATCTGAAAGGGCCACAAAAGGCAAACCTCCAAACAGATTTGCTGATGAGTTTGCTAAGACAGCAACTGCGGTTCTTGGTAGCTCAGAGAAGGTGTGGGAACCTGCAAGCTTCAAAGAGGTTCAGGTGTTAACCTCTAAAGATGCTGACCCATGGCTTAATGCCATGAAGGCTGAAGTTGATTCCTTGGATAGGAACCAAACCTAGTGCCAGTAGTCCCAGGAATGAGGCTGGTTGGCAGCAAAAGGCCAAGACAGACCAGACTGGCAAGGTTGTCAGACACAAAGCCAGATTGGTCGCCAGAGGTTTTTCTCAGGTACCAGGACAGGATTACCACGAGACCTACTCACCCACCGTCAAGTATGAGAGCATTAGGCTAATGCTCAAGATTGCTGCAGAAGAGAAACTGCACGTTTCTCATCACGATGTGAACACAGCTTTTTTGTACGGGGTTTTGGGGAGGAACTGTATATGCTTCCACCTGATGGAGTGCAGGTACAGAAGGGAATGGTCTGTAAACTACGGAAATGCCTATATGGTCTCAAGCAGAGTGCCAGGTGTTGGAACACAAAACTCACCGAGACATTGCTTTCTCTTGGTTTTCACCAAGGCAAAGCTGATCCATGTGTGTTTGTCAAGGAGGAGGGGCAAAACAAACTGTATTGTTTATGTTTTGTTGATAATCTTCTTTTGTTTTGGAAGAATCAGGCTTTGTACGAAAGCACCCTAGCTCAGCTGAAGGAGCACTTTGACATGAAGGATCTTGGTGAGGTATCCAACTCTCTTTCTTTGCAGGTGAAGAAGGACCAAACAGGCAATATTCTGGTACACCAGACACATATATATACTCTGGTATACTCCTCCGCTTGCATGCTCAGGGACCGGACGTCAGCCAGCTGTATCAGAAGCTGGCGGAACTTGTCTGTGGCGTGTGGGTAGTTGCAGAGGGTGTACTCCATCAGGGCTGCGTTGGCCTTTTCCTGGGCTTCCTTCACCACACTTGAATTCTCCACGAATTTCACATCTGCAGCAGGGGGGAGGGGGAGGGGAAATAAGGGGGGGTGCATTGAATGGGGTAACCTCTCTTGAATGGAGGGACTTCCTCCTGGGCACACAGGCCGCAAACATGGAAGGTGTCGCTTGCAAAGCTCGCACAAGCCATCGGCTGATACCTGCAAAACGGCTGAGGTTGATGGAGAGGCTCCCCTGTGAGGAGAGCCTGCAGCGGTCGGGGCTTTTTAGTGTAGAGAAAAGGGGACCGGAGGCGACCTGACGGAAGCATAAACAATTGCATGTGGTGTGGAGAAAGCGGAGTTTTCCCCCTCCCTCTCGCATGATGACACCAGAACTCGTGGGCATCGAATGAGGCTGAATGTTGGAAGATTCAGGACAGAGAAAAGGAAGTAGTTCTTCAAGCAGCGCAACATTAAACTATGGAACTCCCTCCCACAGCAGGCAATGATGGCCACCAATTTGGAGAGCCTTGATGGAGGTTTGGACAAATCCATGGAGGAGGAGGAGACGAGCCACAATTACTGCGCTCTGCCTCCATGGTCAGAGGCAGCGACGCTTCTGAATACCAGATGCAGGAAACCACAGGAGGGGAGATCTGCTCTTGTGCAAGGATCCTGCTTGCTGGTTTCCCACAAGCATCTAGTCAGCCACTGTGAGAACAGGACTAGATAGCACATTGGCCTGATCCAGCTAATGGCTCTTCCTATCTTCATAAGCTTCATCTGGCCATCTGCCTGGATGAACAGGGTCTGACCTTGCCAGCCTTATGCTTTGCAGATGAGCATCAGGCTGGTAAAGGCTATGCAAGATAAATAAACCATATCTGACAAGCGATCTTCTTCTTACTTTCTGATGTTCCCTAAACAAACCTTCACTTCAAAGCCACTCTGTTGTGTTCCTCTCTAAACACCAGCTGGAGGGATTGGGGCTTAATCTGTTTGGCCTTCCCAGGTGAAAATAGGGCTCAGCTGACATGGAAACCATGATCCAAGGTGCCTCAAGCAGCTCAGCCAAAGAACAAGGGGTAGGAGGATGAGAGAGACGGGTGTGAAGGTGCAGTGATAAGCACATCCCTCTTAAGCTGTCGCCCACCTGCCTGAAAATGTGCCTGCTCTATGCACACTGCTCTTGAAAACTCGGCAAAAGCTGCCAATGCAAACTTCCTTCCTTGGGCCTGACTTCATCTGTGGGGCGTGGAGGGGGGCCACTGGGGGAGGGCAGGGGCCAAGCAACAGCAGTGGGAGGGGGCTTTAGCTCAATGGTGGGCGGCCACCTGTTCCTCCTATTCTTGCCACGCTCACAAGGGGGAGATGAGACAGGGCCTTTTCAAGGCTAACTGGGAAGACACAGCGGGCCCTCTGGGGGTGTCGCCAAAATCTCTCCTCCCTCCCTCTCACTTCCAACACTCAGCCTAGAACCACAGAATTCTGGCCTCACCTCCAAAAGAGCATTGGAGGGGCTTTGAAAAAATGGCGGACGAGGTGGAGCAGCAACAAACCACAAATACTGTAGAAGAGCCCTTGGATCTCATCAAGCTTAGTCTTAATGAACGAATTGATGTAAAAATGAGAAATGACCGAAAACTTCGAGGCAGATTATTTGCTTGTTACCAGCACTTAAATAAGATTTTGGGTGATGTTGAGGAGACTGTGACAACAATAGAAATGGATGAAGAAACCTATGAAGAGATTTATAAATCTACCAAAAGGAATACAGTGGTACCTCGGGTTAAGTACCTAATTCGTTCCGGAGGTCCGCTCTTAACCTGAAACTGTTCTTAACCTGAAGCACCACTTTAGCTAATGGGGCCTCCTGCTGTCGCCGCGCCGCCAGAGCACGATTTCTGTTCTCATCCTGAAGCAAAGTTCTTAACCCGAGGTACTATTTCTGGGTTAGCGGAGTCTGTAACCTGAAGCGTATGTAACCCGAGGTACCACTGTATTCCGATGCTGTTTGTCCGAGGAGATGGAGTTGTACTTGTAGCTCCTCCACTGTGGGTTGGCTGAAACCATGAAGAAAATGGTCATTGTTTCAAAAATGTTGGACCTCTGGACACTGTCTTCTGATACCCTTAAACATTAAGATTCTGCCCTTAATTCTGAAAGACCATCCAAACCTGATTTGTTGTGAAGGCGTAAGATCATTTGGCATATAAGTTGATATAAGGGTCTCCCCCCCCCCCGAAATAACTTAAGTGCAGGTGTCTTTATGTGTCAGATCAGTGGATATAACCATTTTAGTTGCTCTTGTGGCCGCTGATCTTTTTAAAGAAATAAATCTGTTTGGGGGTTTTTTGTATGTATGTGTTTATAAGCACTTTTCCCATTAAGGGGGGGAGGGCATTGTGTGGGATGTGAAACACAAAAGCAGTCAAGTACAACATTCCTAGAGTGAACATGTTTACACATGGGGAGGAATGTTTGTTCAGCCAGCAGGTAAACTTCCTGTTTACTTCTGGGCTGGGACAGACTTCCTTTGCATGTGACTAGAGGTGGGTGTGGCCTCACCTAAGCAGGTAATGACAAAAGCACAGGGCAGGGCAGCCATCTCTCTCCTTTTGACTACATGCATCGAAGAAGCAACATCTGCTTAGCCAAAGATGCCCTCTTGGCTTCCAGCCAAGAGATGACAAAGGGACTGTCTTCTTATGAGATAGTTTCCAGGTATATGTTACTTTTCTAAGCTAAGTATGCCTTCTGGAATCCTATTGTGAACAGAATGATATGTGAGTAAACTCTCTTTATACTTTTATAGAAGACTGTGTCGTGTCTTATCTTTTATGAGGGAATAAGGGGAAAATACCAGAACAGTTATTATAGAGGTTTTAGCGAGCCTGAGCAAATGCATCCGCTGCAAGTTTAAAAGGGAGAATATTACTCTGCTAAATTGTGAACTTGTTAACACATGTTGGAAAGGCTATTATCAGACAATATATCCTCTCCTGCATCCCTGAGCATTCCCACACATTAGAAAAGGTTCAGAAAAGGGCCGTCAGAATGACCAAGGGGAGGATGGAGCAACGGATGGAGGCTGCAGCACTGGGGACTTTTTGATTTGGAGAAAAGGTGAGTAGGAGGCAGCGTGGCAGAAGTGTATAAAATGATGGAAGGCACAAAGGAAAGAGAACGTTTTTCTCCCTCTCTCAAAACAAGAGAACTCCAATGAAGCTGGAGTTTGCTGGCACTGAAGGACAGCAGCACTCCAGAGCCTCAGGCAAAGCACATTCCAAGCACTGCATGGAGATGCCACTCACTGAACCTGGGATTGAACCTGGGACCTCCTGCAGGTGAAGCAGGTGCTCTCCTGCAAAACTACAGCATTTCCCTTAAAAACAACAGTGAGATTTCAGTCCTCAGGGTTCTGAAGAAAGGGCTGGTTTAAATAGGGATGGAGGAAGCTGCTTCACTCACCCACCTAGATCAGTACTGTCTATTTCAGATCTGAAATTGTATCATGATGCAGTTTGTCTCGCCTGGATTTGGGAATGGCTCACGTTAAAAAACACCGACTTGCTGGATCTAGAAGGATTCAATAACAGATACGGCTGGCATGCCCATCTGGGATATGAGAAGGTCCAGAAAGGGTTTTTGAACCACGTGATCAGGAAATTGCTTTACATGGTGTGGGCCAAATATAAGGACTTACTAGAACCAAAAACGCCATGGTGGCTGTCCCTGGCAGAAGCGTTCTCAGTTTAAAAAAACAGCATGAGAGAAGTAATTGGGCAACTTATAAAGACTTATTGGAAGAAAAAGAAAATAAGCTAAAATTAAAGAAATTTGAAGCAATTCGGACACATTTGACTGATTGGTTGCAGTATTTTCAGTTAAATGAAACATTCCAAAAGGACAAACAGAAAGGCTTTTCCACAGAAATTTCAAGATTTCCACGTACCTACGGGACCGCCTCTCCTGGTATGCACCATGGAGGACCTTAAGGTCCACAAATGACAACATTTTGGAGGTCCCAAGTCGCAAGGTGGTTAGATTGGTCTCAACTAGGGCCAGGGCCTTTTCAGTACTGGCCCCGACTTGGTGGAATGGTCTGTCACAAGAAACTAGGGCCCTGCGGGACTTGACATCTTTCCGTAGGGTCTGCAAGACAGAGTTGTTTTGCCTGGCCTTTGGTTTGGTCTCAGTCTGACCCTTACGTTTCCCTCCCCTTACGATTTTGATCTATGGGCTACTTTTAAAATGAGGCTGCATTTTAAATTGCATTTTAACCTGCATTTTAAATTGGTCGGTCCCCCCCATTATGTTTTTATTGTAATTTTACTGGTGTTAGCTGCCCTGAGCCCGACTCTGGCCAGGGAGGGTGGGGTACAAATAATTTTTTAAATTTTTTATTATTACTGTTTAATAAACACACACACACAAACGCTCTCTAACTGTTCTTAACCTGAAGCACCACTTTAGCTAATGGGGCCTCCTGCTGTCGCCGCGCCGCCAGAGCACGATTTCTGTTCTCATCCTGAAGCAAAGTTCTTAACCCGAGGTACTATTTCTGGGTTAGCGGAGTCTGTAACCTGAAGCGTATGTAACCCGAGGTACCACTGTATTCCGATGCTGTTTGTCCGAGGAGATGGAGTTGTACTTGTAGCTCCTCCACTGTGGGTTGGCTGAAACCATGAAGAAAATGGTCATTGAATGTTGGAAGATTCAGGACAGAGAAAAGGAAGTAGTTTTTCATGCAGCGCATTATTAAGTTATATCGTGCAAGAGAGTGTGTTCAGAAAGGACTCATTCAGGTGTCCTACATGCCTGGAAATGAAATTCCTGTAGATCTGTTGTCTAAGGTTGTTAACAGAGAGCAACTTAAGGTTTATGTACAAAGGTTGCAATTGTGTTGAATTACAGGTACCAGAGGCAACACAGAAGGCTTGTGAACCTGGGATTCGGCTGGCACCCTTTGCGCCTCCTCTACTCGCGGGGAAACCCTGTCTTGGGGATCCGTAGCGACGTGGGGTGAGTGGCGCGGTGCTTTGAATCAACTGCTTCTTTCACGGAGTGAAGCCGCATTGCTGTTGCCGGAGAGCGCTGACTTTTTCCTGTGGACAATTGGATTTTAAACAACTACTCGTGAGTAAAACGGAAAATTGGATTCTTAAATACTTTAATTCGGCACTGAAACGGGAAGGTTATAAACAGGAGGTCCGCCTCCCGTTTTTGTAAATAGACTGAAGCAAAGACGTTACAAGTTAAAGCCTTTGAAAGCTTTTGGCAAAGGATTAAATTTCCACCGGTTTAAAATACAAAACCCCCCTTGGAAGCAGGAGAAGAGGGGGAAATTTTGGATCTAGTGAGCCTGCAGGAGAGAGTGAAAAATCAAATTACCACTGCTCTGAACCTGGGAACGGGCTGCCAGATGACGTTTGGAGATAGTGCATTTGACAGAACGGATTTGACAGCTAGCTAAATAAGAGTAAGATACTGTTTCCATTGTCCTTTTCTGTGTTTAAAAAAGAGGAAAAGTAACTGAAAATTTATCTTTAATGCTTGAGTTGTGCCTGAAAGAACTGATACAAGTGGAGACTGTTTCCCTTTAGAGGGAGCTTTTGAAACTGTTACAGGGAATGTAACTGGGGGATTTCCAGCTGCAGATAAGGATTCTGAGAACCAGAGAGAGACCTTGGACCATTTAAAAATGTTGACAGGAGAGGCCATTGTGATTGTTTTATGTAAGATAAGCTGTTCGCTGGGACAGCTTCACAAGAAGATGGATGACATGACTTTTAAAGTTGATAATTTGGAACAGAAAGTGGGCAATTTGAGTCAAAAAGCGAACACCAACACAGAAATAATTCAGGACTTGGTACAGGAACCCATTTTGGCAGGACAAATGGTGGAGGAGAAGGAGGAGAAGGAGAATGCTGCTGTTGTTGAACATAAAATAATACAAGTGAGATCTGTGGCTTTACAGAAGCAAATTGAGGTCTATAAGTTGAGGCCTTTTATGATTGAATCTAGGAAAAGTCAGACTCGGAGGAATGGATCCTGGCTTGGATTAAAGAAGGAAAGTTGGAAAGAGCCCTCTATGCAGGGATTAACTGACTTTTGGGACATGGACTCGGACCTGGAGGAGATTGAAGTTTTGGGGGCCTTTGGACTTGGAGGAATCTTGAAATATGCCCTGAAATACTTTATGGACTGTAGCTTTAACTATGGAAATTTAGCTGATCTGTTCAGAAGAAAGAAAGAAAAGGATTGATAGGTTGGAGTTTCCCCGAGATTTGCTCTTTAGCATTAAAGAAAATTAAGAAGACCTGCAGAAGGGACTTGGAAAAGAGTTAAGAGCCTCGGACATAAGATCACCAGGTTGATGGACTTTATGGAGTTGACGGAAAGGACTGGCAGAATCCGAAACCTGGGAGAGGAGATGGTGGAAGAAGATTGGAAAATTTAAAGTTTATATATAGACTTATGGTAAAACTAATGAGTGATAGAAAAACGGTGGAATGGTTGTTTTTTATGGGCTTAGCAGAAATGTTATAAGGAGTTAAGCATATATAAGTATTTTAGTTTTAATGGAAAATAAGGTTAAAAAATACGTTATTTACAATATCACAGAAAATGGAGAAAGATGGAAAGGATTTGCTGAAACAATTAATAGAAGTGGAATACAAAAAGGGAGGTGAGAGGAGGTCGAGGAAACAAGGGAATGAAAGATAGAGTATGGAAAAGAGATGATGTATGTTTTTAAATTGTTTTTGTTTTGTTTCATTTAGGGTTAAGGTTAGGGAGTGGGGTTTGTTTAGTTTAGTTTAATGTGTTTAGTTTTGAGTTTAGGTTGTGTTTTGTATTGTCTATATATTGTATTGTATTGTTTTTTTTCTTTTTTCTTTTCTCTTTTGTTTTTTCCCCTGTTTTTTCTTTCTTGTTTTTCCCCCCCTCTTTTTGTAATCTATAAAAGTAATAATTATTGGTTTTTTTTAAAGAAAAAGGAATTTCATTTCCTGGCATGTAGGACACCTGAATGAGTCCTTTCTGAATACACTCTCTTGCACAATGTAGCTTAATCTGCAAGTACTTGGTTCTTTGCTTGCAACTCTCTGAGTTCAGCAAAGCCAAACAGGATCTATTATCTTGATACACTTGTATAGGACATTTCACAGAAACTCTGATGTCCTTAAACAGTTGCATCAACCATTCACAATCCATGAGTGAAAATGACAGAGCATTGAGTTCTGCTTCACAGGAACTTAGGCTTACTGTCGTCTGCTTCTTGCACAACCAGTCAAACAGACTGTGGTTGTACATGTAGCATACTCCAGAAGTGCTTGTACCATCCGTGGTGTCACTTGCAAAACTAGCATCTGCAAAGATTTCAAGACCTCCAGTCTTCTGACTGGTGAACCTCAGCCTGTAGTGCAAAGTCCCTTTCAAATTGCGGGCTATGCGCTTCAGAGCTTTCCAATCCTGAACAGTAGGATTGTTGGCATGTCTGCTAAGCAGGTTAGTGCTTACAGCTATGTCAGGTCTTGAGCATCTAGCAATGAAATTCAACTTGCCTAGAATGCATCTGTACAGCGAAGTGTCAGAAAACGCTTCAGCAGTACTATCTATCTACGTGGTAACCTGTCACCATCGGTGTGTCTGCTGGGTTTGCATCAACCAAATTCAACCTGGTTAATACATCAGCAATTTTCTGTGTTTGGTGTACCAGAAAATTACCTACTTGGTCCCTCTCCACCTGCAGAGAAAGATAGTTGGATACCTCATCAAGATCCTTCATCTCAAAGTGCTCCTTCAGCTGAGCGAGGGTGCTTTGGTACAAAGCCTGATTCTTCCAAAACATCAGAAGATCATCAACAAAACAACCTTGCCATTCTAGTCTGTCTTGGCCTTGAAGACCGATTTGCTGCCAACCAGTCTCATTCCTGGGACTACCGGTACCAGCTCCCAAGTTTGGTTCCTATTCAAGGAATCAACTTCAGCCTTCATGGCATTAAGCCAAGGCTCAGCATCTTTAGAGGTTAACTCCTGAACCTCTTTGAAGCTTGAAGGTTCCCACACCTTCTCTGAGCTACTAAGAACAGCAGTTGCTGTCTTAGCAAACTCATCAGCAAATCTCTTTGGAGGTTTGCCTTTCGTGGCCCTTTCAGATCTGCAAACTAGACACAAGTCTTCTTCACTCATCTCCTCCTTCTTAGGAGAAAAATGACCAATGGTGAACAGTGGTTCTTCCAGTTCATTGTCAGACGCATCAGATGGTCTGACTGAGGCCTTTGCGCTCTTGTAGTCTGCTGAGTCATCACTGTCGCTGACACCAGCAGCAGCGCTGCCCACTGAGCTGGAATCTGAACTCTGATCATCATTATCATCATCCTCAGCTTCCTCAGCTTCCTCTTCTACCTCAACATTATCTGCTTTTGTCACATCACCTTCATCCTCCTCTGGGTAACTCTGGAAAATTCCCACATTTTCCTCCCACTTAGGATTGTACTCAACACTCTGTGAACTTAATGGACTTAGAGTCAGTCATCCATACTCTGTATGAACCTTTTTTGTACCCCATGAACAAACCATGTGCCCCACGCTTTCCAAGCTTGTTGCTCTGTGGGGTGTGTACCCACATGTCAGAACCAAAGATTCTCATGTGCTTGACGTAAGGTTTCTTACCAAACATCTTCTCATAGGGAGTACAACCAATAGGTGATGACAGTCTCCTGTTATAGGAATAAACGAACGTGTACAAAGACTCCCCCCCAAAACTTCTCAGGGAGATTGGCATCATGCAACAAGGTTTTTAGGCCTTGAAGCAAAGTTTGGTTTGCTCGCTCAGCAAGTCCATTCTGCCATGGCGATCTAGGCGTTGAGAGGTCATGCTGGATTCCCTTCTCAGTCAGGAAATCTTCAAACTGCTGAGAAGTGAACTCCACGCCTCGATCAGTAAACAAACAGCCGATATGTTTACTGTGTGCATTCTCCAACCAAGCACAGAATGCCTTGAACCTAGGAAATGCTTCCGATTTCTGCTGGAGCATAAACACATGAATGTACCTGGAAAAAGAATCAATTAGAACCATGAAGTACCTTGCTCCACCCAAAGAGGCCGCAAGTGGACCAACCAGGTCTGCGTGCACTAGCTGGTAGGGTTTGGAAGCCTGCCTGCTAGACTCCTTGCCTTTTGGAGCAACCTTCACCTTGTTCTCTGCACAAGATACACATTTCATGTGAAACTTACAGGGCTTGATGTTCAAACCCTGAACCAACTCAGGCATCTTGGCCAGTGCCTGCCATGACATGTGAGCAAATCTTCTGTGTGCCTCGTGAATGCATCCTGCATGAAGAACTTTGTTAGTTTGTGCAACACAACAAGAATCAACATTAGGCACAGCAGCACCATTGTCATCATAAGTTATACAGAACAAACCATCTATAAACTTTGCATGCAAAATGTCCTCTTTGCCTTTCCTGATGACAAAGACGCTCCTCTTGAAGGAAATCTCAAAGCCACGCCCAGTCAGCTGTGGGACACTGAGCAAATTGTCTGCAGAATCTGGAACATAAAGTACATCTTTGATGGTTGTGTGCAGACTTGCCAGTCTCACATTCCCAACTCCTGCAATTCGCAACGTCTTTCCATCAGCCTGGTGGATCTCACCATCTTGAGGCGTGAAGGAGATAAAAAGATGTTTATCTTTGGCCAAATGCCGCGTGGCTCCCGAATCTACAACAAACCTGGCCTTGGCCTTTGGAGCAGCTTTTCCAGCAAGCAAAACCTTGTTTTCCACTGGCGTGGGCTTTTGCTGCTTGCCCCCCTGCTCCTGGCCATCAAACTTGCCTTTAGCCTTTGGTGAAGCATTGCCAGCAAACAAAGCCTTGTTTTCCACTGGCGTGGGCTTTCCACCCCCCTTCTGCTTCGGGCCATCTGCAGGGTTCTGTCTCTGTTTACTTCTGGCCTTCCGGCCTCTGCAGAGATGATGACCTTGGTTCTCATGAGAAACAGAGCTCTCAGCTGCCGACTCCTTGGCTCCCCCTGGAGGCAGGAATGCTGCCTGGGATGACATCACAGTCAGCTCCCCCTGCAGCTTGCAACCATAGAATCATAGAATCATAGAATCATAGAGCTGGAAGAGACCACAAGGGCCATCGAGTCCAACCCCCTGCCAAGCAGGAAACACCATCAGAGCACTCCTGACATATGGTTGTCAAGCCTCTGCTTAAAGACCTCCAAAGAAGGAGACTCCACCACACTCCTTGGCAGCAAATTCCACTATCGAACAGCTCTTACTGTCAGGAAGTTCTTCCTAATGTTTAGGTGGAATCTTCTTTCTTGTAGTTTGGATCCATTGCTCCGTGTCCGCTTCTCTGGAGCAGCAGAAAACAACCTTTCTCCCTCCTCTATGTGACATCCTTTTATATATTTGAACATGGCTATCATATCCCCCCTTAACCTCCTCTTCTCCAGGCTAAACATGCCCAGCTCCCTTAGCCGTTCCTCATAAGGCATCGTTTCCAGGCCTTTGACCATTTTGGTTGCCCTCCTCTGGACACGTTCCAGTTTGTCAGTGTCCTTCTTGAACTGTGGTGCCCAGAACTGGACACAGTACTCCAGGTGAGGTCTGACCAGAGCAGAATACAGTGGCACTATTACTTCCCTTGATCTAGATGCTATACTCCTATTGATGCAGCCCAGAATTGCATTGGCTTTTTTAATTGCCGCGTCACACTGTTGGCTCATGTCAAGTTTGTGGTCAACCAAGACTCCTAGATCCTTTTCACATGTACTGCTCTCAAGCCAGGTGTCCCCCATCTTGTATTTGTGCCTCTCATTTTTTTTGCCCAAGTGCAATACTTTACATTTCTCCCTGTTAAAATTCATCTTGTTTGTTTTGGCCCAGTTCTCTAATCTGTCAAGGTCGTTTTGAAGTGTGATCCTGTCCTCTGGGGTGTTAGCCACCTCTCCCAGTTTGGTGTCATCTGCAAATTTGATCAGGATGCCCTTGAGTCCATCATCCAAGTCATTGATAAAGATGTTGAATAAGACCGGGCCCAAGACAGAACCCTGTGGCACCCCACTAGTCACTCTTTTCCAGGATGAAGAGGAACCATTGATGAGCACCCTTTGGGTTCGGTCAGTCAGCCAGTTACAAATCCACTGAGTGGTAGCATAGTCAAGACCACATTTTACCAGCTTCTTTACAAGAATATCATGGGGTACCTTGTCAAATGCCTTGCTGAAATCAAGGTAGGCTACATCCACTGCGTTCCCTTCATCTACCAGGCTTGTAATTCTGTCAAAAAACGAGCAGGAAATACGTAGGCTGTGACTCACAACAGCCTGTCCCCTTTTAAGGTGGAACGGAAATATCCTAACAATGTGGAGTCATAGTATGTCACATGTCTGTTTACTTCCAGCACAGTCTGCTGGGAACTTCCATTGTATATTGCTTTTGCTGTACTGCTGTGTGTTTTTTTTGTCCCCCCCCCCCAATTTTTTATTCATTTTATAACACAAATAAACAACACAAACAGAAAAACAAACAATACAAACAGATTCTTGTCTTATCTTTATTCTTTCTAAACATTGTTAGGTGGGCTTCCCCAAGTCCCCACTATCTGATTTTCATTTTGCCTCATCTTTAGCAGTTTACATATATCATAATTTCTAACCATATTTTTTATCACACTTACTGTAGCCATAAAAATCTTCACATTTTATCACTTACAAATAATACTATTTTAAAATGCACTATCTTCTACTTCTAACCCTACAGCCTATATCCACTTCCAAAGCTATTCTAAGATTTAAATATTAACATATTTTTTCAAATATTCCTTAAATATTTATTCCTTAAACTTCTTCCAATCTTCTTCCACCGTCTCTCCTCTATGGTCTTGGAGTCTCCCGGTCAGTTCGGCAAGTTCCATTAGTCCATCATCTTCATCTGCCGTTCTTCGATAGTTGGTAAATCTTGTTTCTTCCAATTCTTCACTAGCAATATTCTCGCAGCTGTTGTGGCATACAAAAAAAAGGTAACATCCTTTTTGGGGATTCCACAATTTCTCCCAATCCACCATCATGCTATTGTGCCCCACATCCCTGGCCCATTCAATCATTACAGATTTCACTTGTTCATCTTTCATATGCCATTCCAGCAATAAATTATACATCTTAGATAGGTTTTTCGTTTTTGTATCTAATAATTCTGTTTCCAGTTTGGATTTCTCTGTTTGAAAACTGATTTTCTTATCCATTTTAAACACTTCATTTATCTGGATGTACTGGAACCAATCATCTAATTTATCTTTCAACTGATCATAAGATTTTAATCTAAATTGGTCCCCTACTTCCGTTTCTTATTCAATTTGGAACCTGCAACTTATCCGAACTCTTGAATTATCTTCAGTGCTTTGATTGCACTGATCTCAGGGTCCTGTAAAGTCAATACCAAATCTTCAGCAAAGGCTTTTAACTTATATTGTTTAGTTCCCACTACTATGCCTTTAAATTCTTCATCTTTCCTTATCATATTCAACAGCACCTCTAGGACAAAAATAAAAAGCAGGGGGGAAAGTGGGCACCCTTGCCTGGTTCCCTTCTCAATCCTAATTTCTTCTGAAACCACATTGTTAATTATAATTTTTGCTTTCTGCATCAATACCATTTAATTTGCATCAATTGCATCAATACCATTTAATTTTTTTTGACCTACCCCCATATTACATACGTTCTGTTTCATAAAACTCCAAGAAACATTATCAAAGCCTTTCTCTGCATCAATAAACATTAACATTGCTTTAGTATTCTTTTTTACATCTACTCTTTCCAACACATCCACTATGTTCCTAATATTATCTTTCATAGGCCTCTCAGGTAAAAAACCTGATTGATCTTTATGCATGTGTTTATTCAAAACCTTCTTCAGTCTTGTAGCCAAAATATTTGCAAATATTTTATAATCCACATTCAACAAAGAAATTGGTCGGTAAATCTTTACATGAGCTCTATCTGTATCTGGTTTGGGTATCAGAGTGACGAATGCCTCTTTCCAGGACTCGGGTGCTTTGTCCCCCTGTAATATTTTGTTACAAACATGCATCCATGATTGTATCAGCCAATCCTTAAATATTTTATAATATTTGGATGTTAAACCATCAGGTCCCGGTGCTTTGCCTATTTTCATTTGGGCAATTGCCCCTTCAACTTCTTGTCTTGTAATCAGTTCATTTAGTAGGTTCTTTTTGTCCGCTGGAATTTTCTGCAATCCATTTTTCTCCAAAAACTGTTCCATTTTTTCCTTTTCTTCTTTTTCTTTTTGGTAAAGCTGCTTGTAGTACTTTTGAAAACATTTTCTAATCTCTGCTGGGTTCTCAATATTCTTACCATCCTCCATAATATTAATTATTGTACTCTCCTTCTGTCTCTTTTTCAATTGCCAAGCCAGTAATTTTCCACATTTATTTGCCGATTCAAAAGTCTTTTGTTTCATCAATTTAATTTTCCATTCAGTTTCTCGGTTTACTATTTGTGAATACTGAGATTGTAACGCTTTAATTTCCTTTTGAATCTGTTGATTTTTTTGGTTACATCTCAGTTTTTTCTCTTTCTCCTTTAATTGAGACAGATTTTTTTCCCCTTTTGCTCATTCTGTGCTTTCTTCCTGATAGAATTCTGTTGAATCAGAAAACCTCGCACTACCGCTTTACTTGCATCCCATACAACCCTTGCTTCAATTCCAGGATTCAGGTTCAACTCAAAATAGTCCTTTAGGGTCTTCTGAGCTTTATTTACAATCAAATCATTTCTCAGTAAAGCATCATTCACCCACCATCTAAAAGAACCCTGTAGAGACAATTTTAACTCTGTCACCACAGCATTATGATCGGAACAAGTCCTTGGGCAAATATCAGATTTAGTCACTCTTGGGGTTAAGTCTTTAGTTAGCCGTATATAATCCAGACGCCTGCATGATAGATTTGCAACTGAAAAAATTTAAAATCTTTCTCCATTGAATTCTTCAATCTCCAAATGTCCACCAGGTCAAACTGGTCCACCATCTCAAAAACGTCTTTGGTAGCCTCCCATCATTAGTAAGCTTTTGCCTTTGGGTTCTATCCATCATTGTTGAGACTACACCGTTCAAATCCCCCATCAAGACAATTTTGTAATCCATAAGAGTGGCCTGTAAATTTTTAAAGAATTCCGACTTGCCCTCATTTGGTGCATAGATTCCAAGCATCAAGAGTTTTTTGCCTTGTACTGTCAATTCCACTGCAACATATCTTCCAACATCATCCTTGAAGATCATTTTGGGACTGAATTTCTCTTTAACATAAATCACAACACCTCTTTTTTTAACCCTATCTGAAGAGATAAATTCCTGGCCTAATTTTTTATTTTGCAGAATTTTCCTGTGGGTTCTTATTACATGAGTTTCTTGTAAACATATCTATAATGGTATGGGGTTGCTCGTGCGTAAGTTGCCGCCTCTCCTGGCTATGTTGCCTTGTTAAACCTTTCTGTCTGGACAGCCCTTCAATTCGTGGCTGCCTCAGTCGCTAGCAGAATCCGTCAGTGGGCGTTTCTTAAACCTTTTCCAACATAAAAGTTGTTTGACACCCAGTCTCCTCCTACTTTCTCTGCGTGGAAGTCTCCTGCGCAGGGAGGGCGTGGGTAGCGGAGGACCAGTGCTCTCCCCGCTGGTGTCCGGTGAAGAGTCTGGGAGCCCTCTCTCCGATTCCCCCATCTGCCCCTCCTTATTCCTGGTGTTGCACTGAATTGCTTCCCCATCTGCTGAGCTGCCTCTCTCCCTGCTGGGCCCTTCTCCAGCATCATTAGAGAGCCTCCCCTCCACCTCTAGCTCCGATGTCAGTTCCCTGACATCCACCTCCCCCCCAGGACCCCCTCCACCCCCGGCCCAACCTGTTGATCCAACTTCATCCCTTTCTTCGGCCGACGATGCGGGGAACCCCCGGAAGGAGCTGTCGTCATCCTCAGAGGATTCGAAGCCCGCTTCCCACCCGTTCTGATTCCTTCCCGCGGGGTGGGCCTCCCAGTCTGATTCTTCCTCCTCCGAAACCTCTCCTCCCTCCTCCTCGGAGGCAGGAAAACCCACAAAATCCTCTTCATCGTCTGTGGTTCCAAATTGCTCCTCCCAGAATCTCGCCAGTGGTTTGGGTTTGCCCGGGAACAGGCGGTGGAATTCCTCCACCAGATACCCGTCAGTGATTGCCTCCGCGGGAACCCACGTGTTTTCCGACCCGGGTTCTCCCTCCCAAGCTACCAAGTACTCCACCTGGTGTCCTCGCCACCTTGAATCAAGTATTTCCGTGGCCAAGTGGTGGTGCTCCCTCTCTTCTACCTGCGGGTGTGTGGTGACTTCTCCCTCTCGCCCCGGGAATTCCCGCCCCTCCCTGTACGGTGAGAGTAGGGACCTATGGAACACCGGGTGTATTTTCATGCTGTCAGGCAACTTGAGCTTGAATGCCACGGGGTTCACCTGCTGTGTTACTTCAAACGGTCCCAGCCGCATGGGCTGCAACTTCTTGCACCCCCCCTTAAAGGGTAACCCTTGGGTTGACAACCACACTCTGTCCCCCACCCGTATGGTTTCCCCTTCCCTACGGTGCTTGTCTGCCTGCCTCTTGTAAATTTCCTTGGCCCGCTCCAAGTTCATCTTAAGTTGCTGGTGCAGGGCCTCCATTTCTTCCACAAACTGCTCTGCCGCAGGCACGCTCCAACTTTCCTCCCCACTCCCCGGGAAGGCCCTGGGGTGACACCCATAATTGGCCATGAACGGGCTCATTCCCGTGGACACATGTTCAGCGTTATTGTACGCAAATTCAGCCAGCGCTAGTTTCTCCACCCAATCGTTCTGCCTCTCGCTGACGTAACAGCGTAGGTATTGCTGGAGTATACTGTTCGCTCTTTCTGCTTGCCCGTTGGTTTCCGGGTGTCTCGCAGTCGAGAAGCCCACTTCAACCTGTAGCAAGCTCATGAGCTTCATCCAGAACCGGGAAGTAAATTGTTTCCCGCGGTCGGAGATAACCCTTGAGGGAGCTTCATGCAACCTGAAGATGTGATCTACAAACAACCTGGCTGTTTCCTCTGCCGTAACCGCATGTGAGCATGGCACATTTTTATCAGTAAGTCGACCACTACCATGACTGCTGTCTTTCCCCGGGACTTGGGCAGATCGGTCATAAAATCAATGGACACCACCTCCCAGGGTTTTCCTGGCATGGGTAAGGGTTCCAGTAATCCTGCGGGGGCAGCCCGCTCCCCCTTTGCCCTTTGGCAGTGGTCGCAACCCCGTACATATTCCCGTACATCCTCCCTCACCCTGGGCCACCAGAACTGCCTGGTGACAAGCATCATGGTTTTGTGCTGTCCAAAGTGTCCAGCTGTGGGATTGTCGTGGAGTTGTTTGAGTACCTTCCCCCATAGGGTCTCCCCCGGTACATACAGCGCCCCCTTATAGTACAGCACCCCTTCCTTCTCCTCAAACCCTCCCTGGGTTTCTCTTCCATCTCGGATTTCCCGGATTTTAGTTTGTGCGAACACGTCGTTTCTAGTGAGTCCGGCCAGTTCTCGTTTCCCCACCAAGATTCCCCCACACACATCTTCGGGGATCACGTGTCGTATCTCCGGTGGCCCCTCTCCTTCCCAGTACTCTGGCTTCCTGGAGAGCGCATCTGCTCTCACGTTTTCCTCCCCAGGTACGTATTGGATTTCGAAGGAAAACTTGGAGAACTCCTGTGCCCATCGAATCTGTCTCTGGTTGAGTACTCGTGCGGTCCTCCAGTATTCCAAGTTCTTGTGATCTGTACCAACCTGGATCTTGTGCTGCGCCCCTATTAGAAGATGGCGCCATCGACGAAACGCAGCATAGATCGCAAGCAGTTCATGGTCATACACAGTATAGTTTTGCTCCGATTTGCTCAGCTTTCGCGAGAAAAAGGCACACGGCTTCCATTCCTGCTTGCTCCTCCCTGGCTGCAAAAGAACCGCCCCAATGGCTCTGTCGGACGCGTTGGTCTCTAACCTCATGGGTTTCTCCAGATCCACGTGCAGGAGCTGCTCTTCCGATGTGAACGCCTTCTTCAGTCTTTCAAAGGACTGCTGGGCTCCCTCTGTCCAGACGAACTTCCTTTTGCTACTGAGACAATCTGTGATGGGCGCTGTCAAGTGGGCGAAGTTCTTGATGAACTTCCTGTAGAAGTTGCTGAACCCTAGGAACCTCTGCACGTCCTTCCGGGTTTTGGGAGCCTTCCACTCCAGCACTGCCTGCACCTTGCTTGGGTCCATCGCTAGGCCCTTGTCTGACAACCTGTACCCCAGAAACTCGACTTCTCTGGCGTGAAACTGACATTTTTCCAGTTTGACCCACAACTGGTGCTTCTGCACTCGTTTTAACACTTCCCTGACGTCCCTGACATGTTGCTCCTCATTGTCCGAATAGATTAAGACGTCGTCCAAGAAGGCTACACAGTTCTTGTACAGCAGGGACCCCAGGACGTGGTGCATGAATGCTTGAAAACAGGCGGAGTCCGACTGTAATCCAAAAGGCATAACTAGGTACTCAAAGGCCCCTAGGGGTGTGAACATTGTGGTCTTCCATTCATCCCCTTCCCTCATCTTAATCAAATTGTATGCTCCCCTGAGGTCCAGCTTGGTAAAAATTTTCCCTTGCCTCACCCGTGTTAAAATGTCATCAATCTTGGGCATCGGGAAGGTCACGGGTTCCGACACCAAATTGACGGCCCTATAGTCCACAACGAGCCTGGGTTTATTTGTGTCCTTTTTGTCCACAAAGAACACCGGACTGCCCCCCACCGCTTTCGATTCTCTTATGAAGCCTCTTTTCAGGTTCTTGTCAATAAATTCCCGCAACTCCTTCATCTCCCTGTCCGACATGGCATACAGTTTACCCACCGGCAGCTGCGCCCCTGGAAGCAAGTTGATTTGGCAGTCAAAGGGCCTATGGGGGGGTAGTCTATCCGCCTCCTTCTCGCTGAAGACCTCCTGCAGGTCAGCATATAGTGGTGGCACCTCCCCTTTCCGCTCCACCCCTATCCCAGCCACCCTGGCCACGGTCATTCTTGGGGTTTCCCCCCCTAGACAGTGTTCCAAACAGTAAGCGGACCCAAAGGTGACCGTCCTCTGATGCCACGCCACCACTGGATCATGTTGTGCTAGCCAGCTCATCCCTAATATTATTGGGGGCCCTGCCAGTGTGGCTACGTGAAAGGCGATGGTCTCCGAGTGCCTGGAAACCCTCATTCTCATTGGTGGGGTCTGGTGTGTCACTTCCCCTCCCAGTAGCTCTCTGCCATCAATGGTGGTTACTTGCAAGGGGAAATCTAAGGGCAGCAGGTGGAGCTGGTGCTCTAGTGCAAAGTCCTTGCTGAAGAAATTGCAGGAACTGCCTGAATCCAACAGCCCTTTCACCTTGACTGGGTGCCCATTCAGGAGTTCTAGCACCACTTCTATGGCTATAGCCGCCCTGGGGGGGTCTGGTTGGGGCACTTTTATTGGTTGCTGGCCTGGCTGCTGTGCCCTCTGCGTGGCAGACAAGCGTTGTCGTTTCCCGGCTCCTTTGCTTTTTCCACCTCCTCCTCACCCCCTGCAGCTCCCACCATTCCTTGCCAGGCCTTTCTTTGAGGGCAGACCCTGGCAAAATGTCCTGGCCGCTGGCAGAGGAACCACTTCTTATTAGTTTTCCAATCCTTTCCCTCCTTCTTGCGACCGTCGCTGGAATTTGAAACCTCCTGCGCGCGCGCCCCATCTATTTCCATTGGCTCCGCCGGCGGGGAAGGCTGCCTTGGTATTTCAGGAATGCGGTAGTCATGGTAACGTTGCTCTCTCCCTTCCCGCTTCTCCTGAGCCCGCGCTTCCTGCCTTACCCCAATCGCAAGCACAGCCTTGGTCAGCTGATCCATCGACTGCGGGCGGGGTGCACGGGAAAGCTCGTCCTTCACCGTTGGGGACAACCCCTCCTCGAACAACATTTGAATGGGTTCAGAGTCCAGTTCCCACCCGAGCCGGTGAACTAACATGGCAAAGCGTGACCAGTAGTCTCTAACTGACTGGTGCCCCTGTTTACAGTTCATCAGTTCCCCCCGAGTCACACTTTGCTGCACATCACTGGAGTACATTGCGTCCATCCCCTGAAAAAATTTCCTCAGGTCCTTCAAGGCGGCATTCTGCGTTGCTATTAGGGGCCTGATCCATTCCCTGACCCCATCCTGCAGATGCCCAACAATATAAGCCACCCGTTCCCCGTCGTCTGCAAAATCATTCTGCTGCAGTTCCAAAGCGTACTCTATTTCCGTCCGGAACGCACTATAGTCCTGAGGCTTCCCTCCAAATTTGTGTACCAGTCCCGGTACCTTCCTTGCTATGGGGGTGGGTCTGACCTGTGCATCTTCAGCCAGCCTTTCGTCCAGCCGCGCCGTTAGAAGAGCCACATGCTGCTCCAAATCTCGGTTCCTCTCCACCAGATTTTGCACTCCTGCTGCTCCCTCCGTGGCGCCAGCTTCTCCAGTTTTGCTCATGATGCTGCCTGCCGCTGTGCACAAGCAACGTCAGGGACTGACGGATTGCTATAATGGTATGGGGTTGTTCGTGCGTAAGTTGCCACCTCTCCTGGCTATGTTGCCTTGTTAAACCTTTCTGTCTGGACAGCCCTTCAATTCGTGGCTGCCTCAGTCGCTAGCAGAATCCGTCAGTGGGCGTTTCTTAAACCTTTTCCAACATAAAAGTTGTTTGACACCCAGTCTCCTCCTACTTTCTCTGCGTGGAAGTCTCCTGCGCAGGGAGGGCGTGGGTAGCGGAGGACCAGTGCTCTCCCCGCTGGTGTCCGGTGAAGAGTCTGGGAGCCCTCTCTCCGATTCCCCCATCTGCCCCTCCTTATTCCTGGTGTTGCACCGAATTGCTTCCCCATCTGCTGAGCTGCCTCTCTCTCTGCTGGGCCCTTCTCCAGCATCATTAGAGAGCCTCCCCTCCACCTCTAGCTCCGATGTCAGTTCCCTGACAATATCACATCTAAATTCTGTTTTATCAGCACATGATGCACTTTTTGTCTTTTAGACTATGAATTAAGCCTGTTAACATTTCAAGATAAAATTCTTAATGCCATATTGTCTCAGTCCAAATCTGAAGGTCTGATTCCTGCCCCAAGTTCTGATCCTGATCCCGAAGCTGCACCTGTGCCTGAACCAACTCCTGCTCCTGTGTCAAATCCAAAATCGCTAGCGTTCTTTTCCAGGAATCTTCTATTTTCTTCAATTGATCTGATTCAATATTTCCTTTGCTGGTATTTAAATGAAAGGCCTTGTGGAAATTCCCATCGAAAGAAGATGTTTTTTCTACTCAAAGCACTTGTAAGATCCAAATAGTTATTCTTTTTTGCCAAGAAAAGTTTTGGGATTTCTTTAAACAAAACAATTGAATGCTGTTGTACTTCAAAATTCTTCTTGTAATGCAATCCCCAAATTTTATCTCTTTGATCCTTTTTTTGGAAGACTACCATGCAATCATTTAAAATTTTTGAGTCCTTTTTACCTCTAGGTCCAAATCTGTAGGCCTTTACAATTGTAGATTCCACCTCTCCCTTTGTTAGGTCCCAAAAGGACACAAATTCCTGGACGCTTTCAAATTTCCTTGTTCAATCTCTGGTAGACCTCTCAGATGAAGATATGTCTCTCTTTCCTTAAGTTGTATAAAAGCTATTGCTGTTTGCGATTCTTCCTGTAATCTTTCTAAGTCTGAAAGTTTAACAGTTTCAATCTCTGATACTCTTTTCTGCAAACCTGCAACTTCTGTTTTGACCTCTTGGAGATCTTTGTGCAGAATTCCAAAGTCTTTTTTAAATTCCTGGAGACAGAGCGTATTAGCTCTGACCTCTGTTGCAAGACTCTGCAAACCCTGCTTATTGTCTTTCATAAACTCCAATATTTGCTCTTGGAAAGCCTGGTCTTTAGATTCTCTTCTAGTGTGTGGTTTTTTCCCCTGCTCTCCCACCATAACACCGTTGGTGACTCAGATTTCCAAGGTCAAAGATGCTTTTATTTCCACAGAGTCAGGAGTAATGAGCTAGTTAGTCATGCAACAGCTCCAGTTTGCGGAACAAGACAGTTAAAATACAGTCCCAATTTTTTTCCAACCTGCCTTTCTTATTTATTTTCCTTTTTCACTCCTCAAGCAATTCAAATATGTTGCCAGTTTTCAATTTAAGGGTTAAAATTCAGTTCAGCCTGCTGCAGCACTTCAGAGTATCCCAGTAGGAAACGAAAGTAATTGACATTCCTTCATTGTTGCATCACAATGGCTGCTCTCTGCTCTGACCTAGTCACCCTTCCAGAAAGTCAAGTGGCTTTTAAAAGTGCTTTTTGAAAGCTTTTGCAGGTATTTCAGTAATGTTAAATTCTCTCCCTCCTCCCTTCACCTGCTTTTGGGGGGATAATAGATTCAGTCTTTGGAGGTTTACAAATCTCTAAATCTTTTCTCTTGCATTGGAAAACGTCTCTGTTTTCCTATTCTATCAGCAGGTAGGGACTGGCTTCCGTTTTTTAAATTCCCTTTCCCTTATCCAGATTGTTTCAAATTTTTAATCCAAATGTAAAATGTTGTAATGCTGTTTTGCTTGGACACGAAGGGAAGCAGACATGTTTTTTCCTTTGTTCCTGAACTATGCTGAATAAACACCTATAAATATGCTTACATATGTCTCTGTCCTCCACTTCCGTTGTGAGACGTTATTCATTCTGCTGATTAAAGAGTGCCAAGTCTCTAAAGGTCTCTGAGGCTTGTGTCACTGATTGATGCTGTTCCGACGAGAACCGGAGTTCGCCCGGCTGTCGGCTGGTGGCTGGAGCCAGCTGGGGGCCTGCCAATTGCCCCCGTCTCTCCAGACGCATCCCAACACATTATCCCCCTGCTGAAATCCTGCAACTGTTCATACTATGATTAGAGTTGGAGGGCAACTGGTTGAGCCCACTTTTGCAATGCGATAGGGCAAGAATGCCCCTCAGGATGGCCATACAGTGGTACCTCGGTTTACGAACTTAATCCTTTCTGGAAGTCCGTTCTTAAACCGAGGTGTGTCCAGGGCTGTCTTAAGCATATGCGGCACAGGGGTGCAAAGATCTGCCCGGTGCCCTGAGAAGATTTATTGCTCAGATAAGCCTGGTGTCCGGCCCGCTCTCGCTGCCAGGCCTCTGCATTCCAAAGTCCGCATTCCGATGCTCTGAGCAAAATAGCAGAGTTCGCAGCGGTCAGAGAAAGCTGCTGTCTTCCGTGCTTCTGTGTTCACAAAACAGAGTCTCACACAGGGTTCTAATAACTAAAAGCAGCTTTATTTACAGCAGATTCTATCCATTGTCTAACACATCACGCAGCATCGTGAAACACGTCTGCTCTTCTCAAAAGCGAAAGCAGAGAGGACAAAGAGCTGAGACTCTTGGAAGTGACGCAGAGTCTCTCCCCACCCCACAGTAGGCAAGACGTACACTCTGAGCTGTTTAACCCTGTAAGCTCAGGTTCTCCTCACATGCCCCCCCCCTGGTTACACAGTCCCAGGTAGCCAGGAGGGCGGAGCCGGCTGGCTGCCTCAGTGTCTCGCTGGCTTGGTTGCCCCCAAACTCGCAACGCAGAGCCGCCCACAGCAGAAGAGCCCACTGCAGCACTCTGACCGACGGGCAGGCTCTTCCCCGGACTCAACTCTTGGGCCCTGGACTCTTGGCCTGGTGCCCCTGAGAGCCCGGCACCCAGGTGCCCCACACCCCTATTGCCTATGGGTAAGACGGCCCTTGTGCTTTCCCTAATGAGCCCTCCCGTGACGGCAAAGGACACTCCCTGGGGAGAGGAATGGAAGGAAGGGCAGGAGGCTGTGGGAGGCGAGGGCGAGGGGCTAGGGATCCATTGGCAGGAAGCAGGACCAGAACAGGTCTCTGTCCGGCTGGCAAAGGTGGGTAGGTCCCCCATGAGGTCTCTCCCAGCTGCCTGCCCTTCCTACCTGGTTGGTTTTGGCCAATTCACTGAACATGAGCAAGGCCTCCGCAGCTACCAGTGCAAATATCAGGTTCTTGTGCACTGTGGTCCTCTCGCTCTTGGGGACACTGCAGGGAGGGAGGGGGGATGGGGTGATGGGAGTCAAGAAACAAAGCTGGGAGTGCACCCCCCTTTTTTACTGTTCAATTTTTTTAAAAAAAATTCTCACTACAAGAACAGCTACGAAAGCTACAAACAGAATACGTATAATATGGAGACTTCTCCTAGAGGCAGTTCTCAACCCCCACCACCTACAGAGGGTAGCAGCCCCCTCCCAGCTCCCACCCGGGATCTCTCCTTTTTCCTCCCTGCCTCTCACCCTGGAGAACCAACACTTCTGGGAGTGCCATTCCTGATACCCAGCCCCCGTGCTGGTCAAGTCCCATCACATGCTTAGGAGACGGGATGCAGAACGTGCAGCCCCCCCCCCCAATGACCATGCACTCTGCTGGCTGGGGCTGATGAGAGTTGGAGTCCCTGCAATGCCTGATCCCTACGGTGGAGCCACAGTCAGGAACGACTCATACAAAGTACTCAAGCAAGAACAGGGAGCGCTTTGCACCCCTTCATAAGGAACATAGCATGCCTGCAGGATCAGGTCCATGATGGTCCACCTAGCCCTGATTCCTGTTCTCACAGTGGCCAAACAGTCCTCTCCCCTCCTGGTGTTTCCAGCAAATGGCATTCAGAAGCATCGTTGTCTCCAACTGTGGAGCCGCAGCAGAGCCGTCCTGGCTAGGAGCCATCAATAGCCCTCCTCCTCCTCCCCCTCCCCCTCCCCCTCCCCCTCCTCCATCTCCATGAATTTGTCCAGTCCTTTGGAACTCACTTCCACAGGAGGCAGGGGTGGCCCCCAACTGGGATGGCTTTGAAAGAGGATGAGACAAATCCACGGAGGAGGAGGGGGCGGACTAGGGATGGCTCCTAGCCAGGATGGCTCTGCTCTGTCTCCACAGTTGGAGGCAGGAATCTGGCAGGGACTGGCAGGGCACTGACGAGTGTGCACTGGGGGAAGGAGGCATGGAGTCGGACTCAGGAGCGGGGGGCAGTGGGTTGTGGAGGCCTGTGGCAGCCAGGAAACAGAGGCAGAGGCAGCTTCCAAGCTGGAGGAAGAGGCAGGCTGGGCAAGTGAACCGCCAGGCGCCTCCCCTGCACTATGTCTCCCAAACCAGGAAGGGACTGAAGAGGGAAGAGCAGAGGCATCTTCCATGCAGGTGTAGCCTCTGGCTACATGCACACAGCCCACTGGGGAAAGGTGCATATGGGGGAGGGGGAGTGGTTCCTGGTTGCTGCAAGTGCTTCCTAGAGCACAGACCTGGGGCAGCTGCCTAGTTCTTAGATTGGTGTGTGTGGCTATCCAAGATAGCACAAGAGGGTTCTTGTGCTCGGATTTTGCTTGTGGGGTCTCCCTCTAGCATCTGGGGGGGGGGGCACTGTGAGAACAGGATACTGGACTAGATGGGCCCCCATTGGCCTGATCCAACAGAGTGTCATGATGTTCTTCTGTAAGGAAATCATCCCCATCCTACACCTGTGTTGCTTCTGGAGACGTGGCCCTGCTCAAGCCTTACCCAGCTGCCAGGAAGAGGACGAAGGTGACAATCAGGGCACAGAACGAGACACCACAGCCAACAAAGGTCAAGGTCTTCAGGGTAGACTCCTCCTCTGCACTCCTCTGCTCAAACACACAGGAACAACTTGCTAAGCAGAGTCAGCTTACTGTTAGGCAAAGTGAGGCAACTGCCTCAGTTGGCGGGTGTTGGGGTAGGGGCAACCCCTGGCTATTCCACCCAAGCCCCTCCCCAGCCATTCCCTTTTATTGGTGGATAGAGTTGGGTAGGCCACACAGGATGTCCTGCAAACCACCGCCACCCATCCTCAAAAAGCCCACTTGACTGAGGTGTGGTCGACTGTCCCATTACTACTACTACTACTACTACTACCATTTATTACCCATTCATCACCCCAAAGTCCCAGGGCAGGTTACAACAACTAAAGCACAACATTAAAATCAATTTAAAACAACTTAAAATTGTTGGGGAAAAGCAAATACATTTCCTTCTCTTGAGCTTCTATTTCATGCATGTGTTGCTTCAAACCACATGAGGACGCTGTTTGCCTAGCAATCTATCCAACACTTGCTTGTGGCCTCTATAAGTTAACTGCACCACTAAAAGCTGAACCATTTTGTGCTCTCTCTTCCAACATGTTGAGACAAGATGTCTGGTACTTCTCTCTTTTATCCCTACTCATCCTGTTAATAGCTCCTGCATGAATAAAGCCTTTGAACTCCAGAAACAGTAAGTGATTATTTCAATCTAATTTACCCGGGCTGCAAGCTCTCCTAACAAAAATTACAGAAATTAGATGGGTCCAAAGACATACACCTCAAGTGTCAAAAGCCAAGGTAAAGAGGTGTGTCTTCAGTATTCGAGTAAAGCTGTATCTGTATAATGAAGATGCCAGACACACCTCTGTGGCGAAAGAGTTATCCAGCTGCTAGTGCAAACCTGTGGCTTTTGTATGTGGGGTGGAGGAAGAGGCACCATATTGCCATTCTTTGCAGGCAGAAAAAAAACATTTTGGGATGGCACTAAGGCCTGTTCCCCTGCCCCCCAACCTGCCCGCCCCCTGGTTCCCTTAAGCAAAGGGTTCAGTCTCTCTCATCTGCACCTCATAGGCCTGCAGCAGCACTGCAAAGTTGGTGGTGTGGTTGCAAGAGCAGGTGGTAAATTCCAGGTGGGAGGTGATAACAGAGCAGCCTGCAGTGGACCAGCCTCCTCCTCTTCCACCTTTGGGGCTAGCATGGCATGAAAGGAGAGGGGGGGGGGGAGGGAGAAGCCCAACAGGGACTGAAGGACAAATCTCTAAGTCCAGCAGCACCCAATGAGGGGAGTCAGCAGCAAACAGCTGTTGAAACCAGAGAGAAGCACAGAGCTTCAGTTGCCCCAGAAAGGCTTGCTGCTAACCGGAGGCCTCTTAGCCAAACCAGAGTGCTCCTCCCACCCCCACCAACCACCCCCAAGGGTTTAAGCAGTGAGATTACTTAGAGGGGTATTAAGAGGCAAGGGGGCAGCAGAGGTGGGCATTGGAGGTGTGAAGGGCTCATCAGACATCACTGGATCTAGCTCATCAATTTTGTTGAATTAGAATTGTAGTATTGGAAGGGATCCTGAGGGTCATCTAGCCCAACCCCCTCCAACACAGGAATGAAAGTAAATAGTTTGGATTGGATTGGATTTTGAATAAACGTGCAATTATTTGCTGCTGTTTTGAATTTTATTGTGTTGTTGTCCTTCTTAGTGGGTGGAGCAAACTGCTATTCTAAATAATGGTTTTGATAGGGAAGCCGGCACTAGGGATCAGTTTGTGGAACCCTGGAAAGGTATGGGAACAACTGGACCGATGAACTGCAGAGCTGGGTTTCCAGTAAGCCCAGTCCCAGCCACCATGACCGGAAGAAGGAACAAGGCACTGACAATCACTCAGCAGCCCCCTCAACACAAGGAACATGAGAAGAAGCTGCCTTATGCTGAGTCAGACTATTGGTCCACCCAGCTCTGCACTGTCAACTCTGGCAGGCAGCAGCTCTCCAGGATTTCAGGCGCGGGGGGGGGGGTCTCACCCATCCCCACCTGGAAATGCCAGGGATTGGACCAGGGACCTTCTAAATGCAGAGCAGTTGCTTTTTGGGGGAGCCATGGTGCCTCCCTTAAAAACAAAGTAAGGTGCTAGTCCTCACAGCTGTGCTTGAGTTGAATTAGACAGGAACATAGGGAGCTTCCTTGTATTTCAGGCAGGAGTCTATCATGTCACCCCCTACTCACCTTGAGTTGAGTCCCAAGTGCTGCCACCTTTCCGCATAGGGTTCCAAATTAGCACAAAGGTTCTGGACCTGAGAAGGATCCTGGTTGGTGAAGGCCAACCCCCCTCCCCCTGGAGTTTTCGGCAAAGCCCCACCATATGCTCCTTGATGTCCCAGACAAGGAAACAACATCCCACGTCAGACCATATTTATGGTGCACTGAGCATCCTGCATTCCTCATGGGCCATAATTCTCCAAGCGACTCTACTCTGTCACAGGCTGGAGGCATAATTCAGTGGGGCCTCCAGGGAAAGGTCACTCATTTGCAAATAACTTTGCAGGAGGAAACCTCCCTCAGCAACAAAAGGCTCCTCGTAGCAGGTTGGGGTGTTAAGAATAAACACATAACAGTCTTATCAATCTCAGGCAAGGGAGTGAATTGGTTGACTGACTGAACACAGGAGGCATAAGGGTCTCCCATTTTTCAGGCACACTTGGAAATATAAGCAACTGCCATGGGAACAACTAAATACCCATTTCACCGGGGGGGGGGGGGGACTGACATTGCGCAGAAAACCCCCAAAGCAGCAGGCAAAGCATGGCAACATCTTCCCGTCAACACAAATTCAAATAAATAAGTCAATAAAAACCCAATTTAAAGGGGAGAAAAAAAACCTCAGAGGGGCAGGGGGTGTTGGCGGGCACCAAGGCAGGGATGAGTGAACCGTTCAATGTCAGTTTCACATTTTTCCATCAGTGAGTTCCTTTCTCCACACTTCCACATGACTTTGCAATTTCGTTTTATTTAGAAAAAGTCCTCATGAGAAATTATCAGCCATTTTAGTGCAAATTTCTCTTGACATACACATTTGTGTATGCAATTCTGGCTGACAAATCCATTTTTGCAAAACTATTTTCTCTAGTACAGCGCATGTTTGTATATTATTTCCACTAATATGTGCATTTTTATTCACACTTTTAACCCAAGTATATGTATTTATTTAATTACTTGTCTGGAGAACTGCTTTGCAAAAAATTCTGAAAGGTGTGGATTTCGAAGAGCAGCTGAGTTTTGGTTTGCATATTGTTTCAGAAACTGCTAATCAGGTATGTTTGCCTCTAAATATGAACCGAGTCAAATTTCTTCCCCATCTGAGGGTGTCCAGAGGTGGACCCCATAACTAGAGATTTTACAGCAGAGCTTCCCAAACTGTTCATGTTGGTGACACACTTTTTAGACATGCGTCATCATTCCGAGACACAGTAATTCAGTTTTACTAGCAAACTGGAGATGAAACTAACTCCTTTCCAGTTCCGTGAGGAGTGTGGGGAACATTCACGTGACACACCTACGCACTGCAGCCGACACACTAATGTGTCACAACACTGTTTGGAAAGCTCTGTTTTACAGGAAGGAACTATGGACCCATATTTCAGACTTCCGCATGGGAGCTGGGTCTGTCTAGCCTGCAAAAGAGGAGACCAAAAGGAGATGAGAGAGTGATATTCCTCTGAAATGCTCTCCCACAGAAGATGTGGCAAGCTTGTTTTCTGCTGCTCTGGAGGGTGGGACCCAGACCAAGGGATTCAGATTACAAGAAAGGCATTCAGACTAGATATTAGGAAGAACTTTCTGATGGTAAGAGCTGTTTGACAGTGGAATGGACTCCCTCCGAAAGAGGTGGACTCTGCTTCACTGGGGTGATAGCAAAGGTTGCAAGGTTTTTAGCTGGGGCAATTAGAATAAGATCCACTATTTGACTATTGATTCAAAACCCTAAAATGTATTTTATATAGCTGACTTCTTATTTTTATTTTTTGTATATCCTATTGTTGTATTATTGCTATGGCCGATGGCTGACGCAAATAAAGATCCGTTCATTCATTCTACTTCACTGGAGATTTTAAAGCAGAGGTTGGATGGTCATCTGTCAGGGATCCCTTACTTGTGAGTCCTGGATTTCAGGGGGTTGGACTAATGACCCGTGGGGTCCCTTCCAATTCTACAGCTCTATGCTTCTATGGCCCTCCACCCTACAGAATGCTGCCCTCCCACCCGCAATCTGAGCTTCCATGCCCACTAAGATCTTCCACTCTCCATCACGCCCTTCATAATGCAGCCAAGACAGAGGTTTCCTTTCCCGAGCTACCTACCTTCTGCTGAAGTTCCAGAAGGCGCACACTGGCTCCACAAACTGGTCTGGCAGAGCCTGCGGTGGGACGGAAACAGTGGAAGCCTTGAGCCCTACAGAGAAGCAGCTCTGGATCAAGCCCCAAAGGGGATCCACTCAAAACAACAGAGGTAACTCCACCCTCTTGATCACTGCCAATTCAAACACAACACCACAATCAGCACCAGCTGGGACGGGGCCTGTTACACAAAGGCAGCCACCCTGCAGCTACATGGGCCACTTTGAGGAAGGGGAGCCGGGGCGTGTAGTGGTTAGAGTGCCATGGAGGAAAAGGTGGGGACATAAATGCAATAAATAAATAAATAAATAATAAAAGGGCTCACCATCACCTTGGGATGACCACCAACACGGAGAGCTTTAAAAATGAATTAGACAAATTCACAGAGGAAGATAAGGCTGCCCACGGCTACCAACCACAATGGCTGTATACTCCTGTTATGGAACCTCTACCTGTGGGCCTAATTAGGCTTTGTGATACATCCTCATTTGGCCCCACCCACCTGGCCATCTCCCCAACATCACAGGATGCAAGAGATGTAAACACTGAAAGGGCTGCTCTGAAAATGGAGAATTGGGACTGCACTCATAATATTTCCTTTCCAGAGGAAGAACCCTGAACTTTCTTTTACAAGCTGCCAGGCTCAATCCTGCCATTCAGCCGTTCATTTATTTGTTTTACATTTACAGTATATATCATCTTTTCCTTCAGGGAGCTCAATGTGCTGCGCACGGGTCTCCTCCTCCCCCATTGAATACCCACAACCAGTCTGCGCAGCTGGTTAGGCTGAGAGGCAGCAACTGCCCCAAGGTCATACATACCAAGTGAGCTTTATTGCAGAGCGGGGATTTGAACCCTGGTCTCCCAGGTCCTAATCCAACGCTCGCTCTATTATACCATACTGGCTCTCACTATGATGCTAGGCAATTGACTGGTGGGCGGCTCCTCCTTCCTACCAAAATGACCCACAGAGGGAGGGAGAGTCCTGGCTCTAGGCTGCTGGCTGGATCCATTTCCACACCCATGGCATATGCAAACCAGGGTCAGGAGTGGCACACTTTGAACATCAATTGCTGGGGTGCAGCGGCAGAAGGGGGAAATTTCCTCATGCCCTGCTTGGGGGTTTTCCAGAGGCATCAGATTCTGAGAAGCAGGAACTGGGCTCTTTCCCTCCTGGACTGTCTCTGACCCTCCATGTCATCCACAAACATAGGATTGGGGTATGTGCACAAAAACGCATTACTCTTTTTTAAAAAAGTCATATGGTAATTGTCAGGGAACTGCCATCAGCTCAGAGGCGAGAGGTGGAAGGGTAGCTGGATTACAGAGAGCCTCCAAAGACTGTGGGAAGCAGCACTTCCTCAGCGGAGGAGGAAAGCCCCGCCTCTAGTGGGGAAGAGCTGCAGGGCTCGGAGGATGCAAGAAAGAGCCAAGACACCGTGCCTGAGCAAAGCGGGGGGGAGGGAGGTCCCCCTTTACCCAAGCCTTCCCTGCGCAGTAGGTTTTCGCACAGAGAGGGGAGGCGTCGGCTGGGGGTCAAGAGACTACTCTGCTGGGGAAAGTTTAAGGACCGCCCACTCTGAGATTCTGCTAGTGAGTGAGCAAGACATGAAATTGAGGTGCTCTGCACTGTAAATGTTTTGCACCAATAATAAAGCCTTTGAAAAGACCAGTGAGGGATCTTGCCTGTTCGCTCTCGAGCAACCAAGCCGATAGGCATAACAGTAATTCTCGACCAGGGCCGTCCCTGTCATTAGCCAGAGTGAGGTGGCAACCTCTTGCAGCTGCAGTGACAGCCTCCAGCCCTGTGTAGGGAAGCTTTTAATGTTTAATAGACTATTGTATTTTAATATTCTATTGAAAGCTGTCCAGAGTGGCTGGGGAAACCCAGCCAGATGGGCGGGGTATAAATAAATTATTATTATTATCCAGCAATTCTTCCTGAAGCCACTGGCTGTGCCTCACAGCCTGGCCTGGCATTGGCCATCCTAAGCTAGCCTGCTTCTCTGAAGTGTGAGGTCGGACTCTGTTCTCATTGTTTCACCTGCCAGTCCACTCACCTTCTGGGTGAGGAATGTGAGGAGGGCACAATCTTACCCTTTGCCTCAGGCAGCAAAACATCTTGGGCAGCCCTGGTCTGCACCAGTGTCCCTTCACAGGAACATAGCAAGTTACCAGACCTTTGCTCCATCTATCTAGCTCAAAGGTTCCCAAAGTGGGCAGTAGCACCCCAGGGGGCAGTGGAATTACCTGGGGGAGCACTGAGAGGTAAGGGGGCAGCAGGGGGGCATTGGAAGTGTAAGTGACTATCAGGCTCTGAAGCGCTGGTATCACTGGATCAATTCAAGTTCATCCGTTTTGCTGAGTTAATGAAACTTACTAGTTGCAACTGCATTTTGAACAAATGGGAAATCAACACTGTTTGACGGTGTTGTGATCTTTTTTTAGTAGGTCGTGCAAACTGCTAATCTGAATAATGCATTTTATAAGGTAGAGTAAAGTCACTGGGGATGAGTTGATGAAACCAAGGGGGCAGTGGCCCCCAAAAGTGGGGGAGCCACTTCTCCACACCAACTGACAGAGTTTCAAGCAGAAATCTCTTCCAGCTGTACCTTGATCTGTGGCTGGGGATCGAACCCAGGACCTTCTGCTCTGTCAATGAGCTATGGTTCTTCCACATACTCCATGCCCTTCCACAACCATTGCCTTCTTCTCCCCTGCTCCACATGTTTATCCACAAAGATGCCCATTTGCAGCAGGATTGGACTGCAAAGTCTCATCTGGACCCGGTGCCAGAGGCGGTAATGCGCAGTGGTGCTGATTTCCTCGTAGTCGCTGACCAGAGAGGAGGAGATGATGGAGGAGCCTGCCTGGGTGCTCAAGTACCTGGGGCAGAAATGGAATAAGTTTGTTTGTTTGTTTGTTTGTTTAGTAGACACTTCTGTTTTGTTTTTTGCCAAAGCAACTCAACCACTCACCAACAAACAAACCCGCATATATACTTTAAAATATGGCAGGGATGGGCATACATTAATACATCCCACTTACTGTAAAAGGCATAGATAGGTAAAAGCCTTGTTTAAAAGGAATGTTTTCGCCTGGCGCTGAAAATATGTAACGATGGCACCACCTCCCCGGGGAGAGCGTTCCACAAGCAGCAGAGGTGCCATGATGACCCTCACTTTTAGACTCCAGGGCCAAATTCATTCTGCTCACTTGAGCTTTAGTAGTCATTCATTTGTATTAGTAGGTGTGCTGCATCCACAGTTCTGCTTAATTCATGAATGCTCATTGCTGTCCTGAGGATTCTTGTAGCAAACTTTTGTTATTTCCTGCTGTGATTTTATACTGAATTCTGTAAAGTGTCCTGAAGATTTATTTTTATTTTATTTTTTTAAGGAAAAAGCCAGGCTGCAGATTCTTAAGATAAACACTGACGAGATTCGTGGCACCTAAACAGATTTGTTATGGCATGAGCTTCCCTCTACATTAGATACAAGAATAAACCTTTAAGGTGCTTTTGCTGCAAAACAAATTGCTAACATATGCAAATATCTTTGCCTGGGCAGACCTGAACTTCTCCGTTAGCCAGCCTAGTACTTGTTTTAATTAATACAAAGAGTGAACTAGCCACACTCACTCACACATACCTGCCTAGCAGATAAACCATTTTTGCTGTTCCCATGCCCACAGAAGTTCCGCCTCCCTATCTGAAACGCAAATGGTGCCAGCGCCACCTTGTGTCCACCCCCCAGAAAACCACACAAGGGTGGTCCACAATCTATTGCTTATCACACACAAATACTGTACCTGAGCTATAATAATACAAGAATAGTTTTTCTGGATGAGGCCAATGGCTCATCTAGCCCAGCCTCCTGTTCTCACAGTGGCCTATTATGGGAAGCCCACAAGCAGGATTCAAGCACAAGAGCCCCCCCCCCCCCGTGGCTTCCAGCAATTGGAGTTTGCACGTGTTGCTGACTCTGACCGTGAAGGCAGAGCATAGCAATTGTGGCCAGGAGCCATTGATAGCCCTCTCCTCCTCTTTGAATTTGTCTAATCCTCTTGTAAAGCCATGTAAGTTGGTGGCTCTCACTGCCTCTGCCTTCTATGGGAGCGAGTTCCATAGTTTAGTGATGCACTGCAGGAAGAAGACCTTTCCCAGAAAAACCATTCGATTCTGCAGTTTTCACCTCAAGGCAACAAATTTTGTGTCCGGATTTTCACTTTTTGAAACATGGCAACCCTAATATACATCCTTCTTTCCATCATGGAAACACACATCTGGTTCCCAGGTGGTCACCCACCTATAAAGTGACCAGACCTGGACCTGCTTAGCTTTGGCTAAATGGCTAAATGGTGCCATTATTTGCTTTAGGAAGCTGTTCTATACCAAGAAAAATCATTGGTCCACCTAGCTCAGGTGAGTCTACATTGCCTTGGTCAGACCCAGACCACACCTGGAATACTGTGTCCAGTTCTGGGTGCCACAAATTAAGAAGGATATTGACAAGCTGGAAGGTGTGCAAAGGAGGGCAACCAAGATGATTCAGGGTCTGCAAACCAAGTGTCATGAGGAACAGTTAAAGGAGCTGGGTATGTTTAGCCTGGAAAAGAGGAGGCTGAGAGGAGATGTTAGAGCCAACTTCAAATATCTCAAGGGCTGTCGCATGAAAGAGGGAGCAAGCTTGTTTTCTCCTACTCTGGAGGTGAGGACTCAAACCAGTGCCTTCAAGTTACAAGAAAGGAGAAATTCTGACTAAGCATCAGGAAGAACTTTCTGATGGTAAAGTGCTGTTTAACAGTGGAACGGTCTCCCTCAGGAGGTTGTGGGCTCTTCTTGCTTGGAGGTTTTAAAGCAGAGATTGGGTGGCCATCTGTCATGGATGTTTAGTCGGAATCTCCTTTCTTGTAACTTGAAGCCATTATTTTGAGTCTTGCCCTCCAGAGCAGGAGAAAAGAAGCCATGTGACAGCCCTTAAGATATTTGAAGATAGCTATAATATCTTCTCTCAGTCTCCTCTTTTCCAGGCTAAACATACCCAGCTCCTTCAAGCACTCCTTGTAAGGCTTAGTTTCCAGACCCTTAATCATCTTGGTCGCCCTCCTCTGCACATGTTCAGAGGAGAGGAGAGATATAGTGGTCATGGAAGACTTCAACTTCTCCAATATCTGTTGAAACTCAAACTCTGCCAAGAATGTAAGGTCCAACAAATTCCTCCATTGCCTCGCTGACAATTTCATTTCCCAGAAGGTGGAAGAAGCAAGAAGGGGATCATCTATCTTGGACCTGGTCCTCACCAACAGGGAGGAGATGATTGATGAAGTGGAAGTGCTCAGAAACTTTGGAGGAAATGATCGTGTCCTCTTGGGTTTCATGATACAGAGGCAAGGGAAAGCTGAGTGTAGTCAGACATGCACTCTGAACTTTAAGGCGGCCAATTTTAAAAAGCTTAAGCAGCTACTGGGTGAGATCCCATGATCAGAAATACTCAAAGAGAAGGGAGTCCAAGATGGATGGAAGTTTCCAAAAGGAGAAATATTGAAGACCCCCAATTGCAGACAATTCCAACAAGAAAGAAAAGTGGGAGGCATCTAAGGAAACCACTGTGGCTGCATAAGGAGCTTACAGATGAGCTGAGAGTCAAGAAATGGCAAAAGGGGGAAATCACTAAGGAGGAGTATGCACGAGTAGCCAACAGTTGCAGGGGCAAAGTCAGGCTGGCTAAAGCTCAGAATGAGCTCAGCCTTGCAAGAGAGGTTAGAAATAATAAAAAAAGGGGTTGGGGGCTATGTCCGAAGTAAGAGGAAGAACAAGCAAGTGGAGGGTCCTCTGCATGGAGAAGAAGGGGAAAGGCTATTGGGCAACAGAGAGAAGGCAGAACTACTCAACACCTACTTTGCCTCTGTCTTCACCCAAAAGGAAAGTGATGCCCAACCTGGTGCTAACCAAATCAAAGATGAATGGAGGGAGCTGCAGTCCAAGACAGGAAAAGAGATGGTAAGGGAACACCTAGCTACTTTAAATGAATTCAAATCTCCAGGGCCTGATGAGCTGCAGCGTACTAAAGGAGCTAGGTGAAAAATAAATCAGGAGGTTGGGGCAGGTAGGAAAGGCCTGAGCAATGACCTGATTCACCTCCCTCCTGCCTCCATCCGACACTGCTGCAACCTTGAGCACAGCATTGCCACTGGTGAGATGGCACTGGAGGGAACTGTAGCCATACCAGGTGTTGGTCATGGTGATCTGGTGCAGACCTGGGCGGGAAGTAACAGAAGCTCCGTGGACTGGTTGTGGCAGGGACCAGGCTGTCCGTCATTTATTTGCATCATGTATATTGATTATTGGTTATTTAATTTCTACACCACTTAATATATTAAAAATATCTGTGAGTGATGTACAAAAACCAGGTAACTCAAACAAAATATTACTAAAATACTCAGTTGTTATATTAGTACAAAGTTACAAAGATATATAAAGCAATATCAAATCATTTCCCTTTTGACATACCCTGTTTGGTGGGATTTCATCTTACATGCAACAAACACAGACACACAGGGCGCATCTCTCCTTTTTACAACGTGAAATTTGGCTTTCCTGGCAGTCTTAAGTGCCTCACCAACCAAATATTGAGTCTCTCTCAGATATACTGTGCTGCCTTTTTGCACTTCTAGGATTTTCTTATTGTATTGATCTGTTTGATTTACTTCAGTAAAAACCTTTAGAGAAGAAAATCTCTAAGCAATGAACAACATCCTAAAAGCAAACACCACAGATAATTATCAAGTAAAAATTCTATGCTTCAGAGCAGAACAGAAAACCATCAGATCACCAACTCTCTCAGCCATCTGTACAAGGCAGGGGTGTGAAAACTTTTTCAATCCATTCTGGATAACCTTCAGGCACGGTTGCTGGATGAGGCCAGAGGCAAAAGTAGGCAGAGCAATTGCGCATACAATAAAAACCACATGAAACCATATTTAAAAAGTTAAAACCAGATAGCTACTGTGGGAAGGCATATTCTTAGCTGCCTGCATAAGCAATAGAAGATAGAAAAGCTTTCAGCAGGTGTTCAAAAGGTTGGCACAGAAGGCGCCCGCTGAATCTCTAGTGGCAGAGTGTTCCACAGGACCAGCCCTTGACACTAAATGGCTGGTTTCTTGTTGTCAAATGAGCCTCCCCATCTTATGAAATGACCAGCAATGTGCCTGCAGATTATCTTAATGGCTGAGCTGGAATATAAGAGTTCAGGCGATCCCTGAGGTTCGCTGAACCAAAGTTGATCAGGACTTTGTAAATTTTTTCTTTTTTATATATATAAAATATTTATTAGGATTTTACAATAAACATAGGTTTAAAAAAATTAAGAAAGTTAAACCGAAGATTACACATAAACAGAAAAAGAAAAAAGATAACAAGAATAATACCAAAAAAACAAGGACCTAAAAGAGAAAAAGGAAAATACAAAATACAAAAAACAGATGACTAAAAAAGAAAAAGAGGGGAAAAAAATTAAAAAGAAAAAATCCATTTTTCAATATCTTTAGGCTCATTTACTTATTTCCTTGACCTCTTCACACCTCCCCTTTTTGTATTCCCGTTTACAAAATCCTTTCAGCAAATCCTTACCCTCTTTCATTTATCTTTACTCTATATCTTAACCTATTATAACTATATCTTTTCATCCATATAACAATCTATATTTGCATATTCTTATTAACCTTATTACCAAAACCACTTATTTCCATTCCAACATCATTTTAACATTCATTAATTTTACAGTATTTCTGCAAATAGTCTTTACAGGACTTTGTAATTTTTTTCAAGGACATTGAACCTGGCTTGGTAGCAGATGGGCAGCCAGTGCAGCTGTTTTAACAAGGGTGTCACATATTGTCTGCCAGGTGACCCCATCAGCAATCTGGACGTCACATCCTGCACCATCTGCAGCTTCCACACTGGGCCCAAGGGCAGCCCCACACAGAGTGCATGGCAGTAGCCCAGCCCCAAGGTTACCAGCACATGGACTACGGTGGTCAGGCTATCCTTGTCCTATGCCCCTATTAATTTTCAGTGTAGTTCAGTTTCACCTTCCAGTCCAAGCTTACACCACCAGGCCTCACCAAAGCAGCACAGGGGAAACCAGGATGGGGGTGGAGTCGTGGCATTTATTGGCAATGACATTTGGGCAGAAGAAAGGGGACTAAGCCACCACATACATGACCCAGCATCACCAGAGACCCAGTGTGGTGTAGGGCAGGGGTTGGCAAGGCGTACCGGGCATGGGCCGGATCACTCCTGTGGAGATCCTCCGTGGGCCGGACGAGCACAGCGCAGCGCCAGAAATCGCTTCTGCGCATGCCCAGATGCTGAAAATCTCACCTGCACAGAAGCAATTTCTGGTGTCTGGGCATGCGCAGAAGCAATTTCTGGAGCTGCGGAAGAGAGTCCCCGCGCCACACTGCGCCGGTTTAGCACAGCACGCGGGGACTCGCTGAGTGGGCGGCTTGGTTTGGGGGTGGCTTGTGGGCCGGTTAAACGGCCTTCGTGGGCCACTTCCGGCCCATGGACCTTAGGTTGCTGACATTGGGTGCAGGGGTTAGAGTGTTGGACTAGGACCTGGAAGAGACTAGGGTTCGAATTCCCGCTCAACCATGAAGCTCTCTGGGTGACCTTGGGGGCCAGTCACTGCCTCTCAGCTTAACCTACCTCACAGGGTTGTTGTGGGGACCAAATGAGGAGGGGGAGAATCAAGAAAAGTGGCATATAAATGCAATACATTAAAAATAAATAAATCCCCTCTCCACCTCTCACTCTCTCCACTTCTTCCGTTGGGACTTCAGTCTGGTCTGGAGTGTCTTGGTTCAGTCATCAGCTCTTACTCGGTCAAGAGACACACAACACACTTCTACTGCTGGGGAGCAAAGGGTCAAGTGTAGTGTCATCTTAGAAAATATTGGGCTTCCTGCAAGGAAATGTCTAACCTGTTCAGCAGCCAAACAGTCCACCCATTTAAAAGACAGTTGGAGAGGCTCACCTTCAAAACTCATGGGAAAGGAAAGATCACGTGTGGAAATGCAGGAGAAGAGAGTGTGATAGGAAAACTGATGTGGAAGCCTGTGAGTTTCCCCTCAAAGGAATTCCTCTGGCATTTGGACCCAGAAGAAGTGGAGCCTAAGAGCATATATCTAACCGTCAAGTCGGACTCAGTTGGCAGCAGTTGCGGCAAGGAAGGGGAGGCGAGAGGCTCTCCTGAATACAACCCCTTCCCCACACAAGAGCGCCACTCTTTTCTCATTTATAAACATCCCTGCACATCTATGAGCAGGGAAAGAGCTTCTACATGTGTGGGCCCAATAACGCTTAACCCCATAACAAATTTAGAAATTAAGTAATACCACATGACACAAGTTTTTTTCCAATTCACGCGTTGTTAGTCTTTTAGTCTAACAGTGGGGGGGGGGGGGACAGAATTCTGCTCAACATTTCACTTGGTAGGTCTGCCCTAACAGAGTAGCCTGACTGCCGGCATCAGGTGAAAGAGGACTTTCAGCAACAGACTCTGCATCACCTCAGCAGTGCTCACCCTGTTTTGTACTCAAGATCTCTTCTTCCCACTTACCACCCCCCATCCACTTTATAAGTAATTGGGGCAACAACAATATGTTCCTGCTGCGGCTTAGCCTCAGAAAAATGCTCACTTGGCAGGGGGACTTTCCTCTTTTTGTGAAGATAAGTTATGCGCTGTGCCCTTGAGTATAATCTGTGCATTTTTTTATCTGCAATCAATGTTATTTTCTTATCATAGCTTAAGATAAATTTGCAAAACCAAAGAACTCAGTATCTCCTCTTCCACACGGCGCCCTCTTGTGGCACCTGTGTCAAACGTCACCATCCTGGCTGATCTTCAAAACGTTGTTGGACTACAACTCTCATTGGCCATGCTGGCTGGAGCTGATGGGACTTGTAGTCTAAAACACTTAAGAGTGTGTTAAATAGGAGGCCATTTGTGGCTGCAGATCATTGCTGTCACCCAGCTCTAACCTGCAGGCTGAAAATGGCCTGTTACAATAGCCTGAAATCCTGAGGCTTAAGAAAGCACAGCCTACTTGAGAACAGGCTGAGAAGAGCTGTTCTTTGGCTGCTGGGTCAGGCCAAAGGCACAGGGGCCTACTCCTAGGGGCCATGGGGGTTTTGGCCCCCACAATAAAATATTTGAGGGGCCAGGCCTCCACAAAGTCGATGGACATTCCCATTCAAATGGTGTGTGCACACTGCATCATGTGATCAGTTATGCAAGGTGGGGCTTACCTGCCCCCCCACAATATTTTATTTAAGTTGGCACCCCTGGCCAATGGTCCATCTAGCCATGCCTCCTGTTCCCACAGTGGCCAATCAGATGCCCCAGTGGGGAACTCTCAAGCAGGACCTGAGCACCAGAGCAGTGTGTGTGAGAGTGTGTAGGAACTAACCTACCACACAAAGGCAATTATTTATAGTAGTTGCTCCACCTACTTCTGCCTCTGGCCTCGCACGCTACTGGCATGTGGCCCTCAGAAGGCTAACCAGAAGGAAAGTTGGCCCCCAGGCTGAAAAAGCTTCTTCACTCCTGCAGCGATAGGACAATGTGGCTTACATGCTTTCATGTAGGCACAGGCAGGGCCGGATTTAGGTTTGATGAGGCCCTAAGCTCCTGAAGGTAATGGGGCCCTTTATATGTCCAGCTGTCCTTTGTCAACAACAAATTGTTGCTATTTTTTGTGTTGAATATTGTTATGTACTGAAGTTCTCACCCTGGGCCAGCAGGGGGGTACTGTAGATAGTTTTCACTCAGGTCCACATATGCAAATAAGGAATTGAAAGTGACGTTCAGTGATTGGATCGTTACAGAAAGTTGTTACTGTTGCTTTGTAGTTGAGCTCTATATAAGCAGGTTGGCTGAACCCTTCAGCCCAGTTCTGTTATGGCCTGTGAATAAACAAGAGCTGTTTGAAGAATCGCTGTGTCGTCTGATATGTTCACCCACAACTTAACAAATATATGCTATATGGTACTTTATGGACCTAATAGGTATCTCAAGCCATTTGCACATAACAAAATATGTATTTTATCAAAGTAATTGATGAACTGAAATACAATTAAGAAGAAGTATATTAATAGTGAAATAATTATTAAGCTCTAATTGTACATAGGTTTTATTTTATTTGTTTTTTATCTCATATTTTGGAAATATACATCCAGGTTTTTTCCCTTTAAATTTTTTTGGGGCCCCCAAAAGAGTGGGGCCCTAAGCTATAGCTTGTTTAGCTTACATGTAAATCTGGCACTGGGCACAAGGCTGGCTGCAAACTAATTCAGACATAAGAACATATTAAGAGCCTGCTGGATGAAGCCAATGGCTCCTCTGTCCACTTCTGACAGGGGCCAACCAGATGCCCCAGAGGGAAACCCAGAAGCAGGATCCAAGCTTGAGAGCAACTCTTTCCTCCTGCGATTCCCATCAGGTGGTCTTCAGAAGCATTACTGCCTCCGATTGTGGAGGCAGAACATGGCCATTGTGGTTAGCAGCCATTGCGAGCTTTGCTTTCCAAGCGTTTCTCCAGTCCTCTCTTAAAGCCATCCCAGTTGGTGGACATCACTGCCCCCTGTGTGGGTGAGCTCCGCAGTTTAACTATGTGGTATGTGAAGAAGGACTTTATTTTGCCTGACTCTTCCAACTTTCGGCTTCATTGGATATCCTATGTTTGGGTGCCATGAGAGAGGGAGAAAATGATTTCTCTGCCCACTTTCTCCATGGGATGCACATTTTATATATATTAATCGTGTCATCTCTTACTCACTAGTTCTCTGTGGGATGTAACATAAGCAGCCAAATACAACACTTCCTGTTTGCCCAGCGTGGACACACACAGAGGAGGACTCACCTGCGTGAGTGCCTGAGGGCCCTGCTCCTGCCACTCACCACCTGGCCCAGGGTGGGGCCTGGCAGGCCTCACAAGGACAGTTGCTGTTACTGCTGCTGCTGCCCAGGAGGACCCGGAGGGGGCGCGGAGTTCTTTTTAAAATGTTTTAAAAAATTCCTTTCCCTTTTGACGTTTTTGTATGTGGGGGGGGGGGGGGGGTGGAATGGATGTTTGGTTGGGCTTGGGAATTTGTTTGATTTTGATGGATTTGTAATTTTTACAGTTTTTTGTTTGTATTGTTTTATTATTTTCTGGGTTTTCTTTTGTTTTTTGTTTTGTTTTTGTTTTAAGGGTTTATTTTGTTCTTAAGGGGAGGGGTCAGCGCTGCCGGGGAGTGGGTCCCAGCCAACAAAATGGCTGGGGCATGTTCCACAGAGGGGGATGCGCTGGGACAACCGTTCTCAATGATTACACGTAGGAGGAGTTACGCTAAGACCAGACCATGTCATTACAGAGGAGGCAGGTTTAGTCATTGTCTGAGGACTATCCCTGCCTCCGGGTCTGGTCCTGACCGGACGGATACTAGAATCAGCAAGGGATACCCACATGACCTGAAGGTGCTGCTGTGCAATGCCAGCTCAATGATTCATAAGACCACTGCCATCCATGACTTGATCATGGATGGAGGACTTGACCTAGCATGTGTAACAGAGACTTGGTTGGATGAAGCAGATGGGCCTGTCCTTGCCGCTGCCTGTCCACCAGGTTTCTCTTACGCACAGCAACCCAGGTCTTGTGAGCGGGGAGAGGGGGTTGCAGTGATTTTTAGGAAGTCATTAGTTTGCACCAGGCGTCCTATTGGGAAGACCCAGTTCTCTGAGTGCATGTTCTGGAAGTTGGGCAATAGGGGCAGTACAGGATTCCTTTTGGTGTACCGACCTCCCCGCTGCACCAAGGATTCCCTGCCCGAGCTGCTTCAGGTCGTGGTGGATATGCTCCTGGAGACACCTAGCTTGGTTGTCCTGGCGGATTTTAACATCCATGCCGACACAACCTTACAAGGGGCCGCTCGGGACTTCGTGGAAAGCATGGCCTCCATGGGGCTGTCCATGAATAAGTCTGGCCCAACCCATAGCCGCGGACATGCCTTGGACCTGGTGTTGACCTCTATGGATGTTGGTGACCTGACACTAAGTAAAAGCGAAACAAAAGAAGTGCCATGGTCAGATCACTTCCTGGTGCAACTGGACTTCTCCGCGACCCTTCCCCTCTGCAAGGAGGTGGGACCGATTTGGATGGTCCGCCCCCACCACTTAATAGATTCAAATGGTTTCCAGAGAGTGGTAGGGGATGCTTTATCCCATGTTGATGGCCTTTCAGCTGATTCCCTGGTGGCCCGCTGGAATGCGGAGTTAACCAGGGCTATTGACTGTTTGGCTCCGAAGCGCCCTCTCCGATTCCATGGAGCCCAAACAGCCCCGTGGTTTTCCACGGATCTGAGGGCAATGAAATAATTGCTGAGACGGCTAGAGCGCCAGTGGCGGATGACCCATTCTGAAGCTGCTCGGACACTGGTTAGAGCTCAGTGTCAAGCCTACCAAGTGGCGGTAGCGACGGCGAAGAAGACATTCTTCACCGCCTCTACTGCATCTGCAGAGAACAGCAGCAGGAGACTTTTTCAGGTGGTTCGCAATTTAGCGGAACCACCTGCTACATCGGGACCCAGAAACCACAACTAATGCAGAACACGGCAGCCAGACTGGTGACTGGGAGTGGCTGCCAAGACCATATAACACCGGTCTTGAAAGACCTAGATTGGCTCTCAGTACGTTACCGAGCACAATTCAAAGTGTTGGTGCTGACCTTGAAAGCCCTAAACGGCCTCGGTCCAGTATATCTGAAGGAGTGTCTCCACCCCCATCGTTCTGCCCGGACGCTGAGGTCCAGCGCCAAGGGCCTTCTGGCGGTTCACTGTGAGAAGCCAAGTTACAGGGAACCAGGCAGAGGGCCTTCTCGGTAGTGGCGCCCACCCTGTGAGACGCCCTCCCACCAGATGTCAAAGAGAACAACAACTACCAGATTTTTAGAAGACATCTGAAGGCAGCCCTGTTTAGGGAAGCTTTTAATGTTTGATGCATTACTGTATTTTAATATTTTGTTGGAAGCCGCCCAGAGTGGCTGGGGAAACCCAGCCAGATGGGTGGGGTATAAATAAATATATTATTATTATTATTATTATTATTATTATTATTATTATTATTATTATTTTACTCCAGCCAGGAGGACTTCCTGTCACACCTGGTCTGAAGCATCCTCCCCCTGCGTGTGACCAGGTAGATGGGTGTGACCCTGGCAGACCCTGTAAAAGGGTCACACAGCCATCTCTCTCTCTTGACCATTTTCTCTTTTTTATTTTAAATATTTTTTATTAGGGATTTCAACAAGACATTTTATCAAAAAACATATCATCCTTAATCCCCCCTATTTCCCCCCTCTCTCTCCCCATAAAGTAACCCCCCTCCCCTCCCCCCCAGACTTCCCTCAGCTCCTCTCTCTGGTTTATCAACAAATGTTATTTTCAATAGTGCAACCAACTCTGAAAACAGGTCAGCATATGTAAGCCATTTTCCTTTCTTTCCAAGTGGTTTGAGCAGTAACGCTTCACGTGGTGAAAGCCACCAAGGAGTCTTTTGTTCTAACAAGTCTTTGTATCTCTCCCATACTCTCATTAATGATTTCCTAATTATATGGTTGTAGAAACTTCTGTGTACCTTTCCTTGCCCATACCATAGATATGCATGCCAGCCAAATCTGTTATCATGTCCTTCCAGTTCTAATGCTTCTTGCTTTTTCAACTTCACCCAGTCCCTGATCCATACCAAACAAGCAGATTCATAATACAATTTAAAATCTGGGAGGGCAAACCTGCCTCTATCTTTTACGTCTGTAAGTATTTTATATTTTATCCTTGGCCTTTTGCCCCCACCCCACCCCCCGATAAATTTTGAAATCTCTTTCTGCCATTTTTTAAAACATTCATCTTTCAGGATGACTGGAGTTGATTGAAAAAGAAATAGCATTTTTGGCAACACATTCATTTTGATCGCTGCTATTTTACCTAACAATGAGAGATTCATTCTGCTCCATATTTCTAAATTTCTTTTTACCTCAAGCCAGATTTTTTCATAATTATTTTTAAATAGATTTATATTTCTTGATGTTAACCATATCCCTAAATACTTAACCTTTTTATGGACTTCATTCTCAATATTTTGTTCTAGCTCCATTTTTTCCTCTTCCTTCAGGTTTTTAACTAATAATTTGGTTTTGTTCCTATTTAACTTAAATCCTGCCACTTCCCCAAATTTCTGAATCTTTTCTATTACTTTAGGGAGAGAAATTTTGGGCTCTTCCACTGTTATCACTAAATCATCTGCATATGCTTTTAGTTTAAACTCACTTTCCCCAGTTTTTACACCTGTAATCTCTTTGTCTGCTCTTATATTTCTGGGAAGTATTTCCAGTACCAGGATGAACAATAATGGTGATAATGGACATCCTTGTCTAGTTCCTTTTTGAATCTTACAGTCATCCGTTATCACCTGGTTAATAATTAATTTTGCTTTTTGTTTTGAATAAATTGCTGCTATTCCTTTTAGAAATTTAGAGCCACATTAAATTTGTTCTAACAACGTTGTCATGAATTTCCAAGAAACATTGTCAAAGGCTTTTTCAGCCTCTTTCATCATTGCCGCTTTCTTTTCATTTTTGGCCTCTAGGTATTCTATTATATTCAGAATATTCCTTATATACTCCTTCATTTGTCTACCTGGTAGAAACCATGGCTGATCTTGATGTATATACTCATTTAGTATATTTTTTAATCTATTGGCTAATATATTTGCAAACAATTTGTAATCATTATTTAACAAAGAAATAGGCCCGTAATTTTTAATTTGCAGCAAATCTGCGTCTTGTTTTGGAATTACTGTAATATAGGCCTCTTGCCATGTTTCTGGAATTTCACCTGTATTCAGTATTTCATCCATGACATCTTTCAATGGGTTCACTAACTGTTCGCTTAGTTTTTTATAATATTTTGCCGTAAGACCATCCGGGCCTGGTGACTTGCCATTTTTGGAGCCTTTTATTACCTCTAAAAATTATTGCACTGTTATCTGGGAGTTAAGAATGTTCATTTGTTCCTCTTTTATATATGGCATATTACTACTTCTGATGTACTCTTCTATCTTGAATGTTTTTTCTTTCCCTTGTCTATACAACTCTGAAAAATATTTAACAAATCCTTCTCTTATTTCCTTCAACATATCTGTGATCTTTCCATTTAAATTAATTTTATTTATGGAGTTCCTTTGTTCACTTTTTTTTTTTAGCTGCCAGGCTACCAGGCTAACAATTTTCCCGGTTTGTTTGCATGCTCAAAGTATTTTTGTTTTACTCTTTTTATTTTCCAACTAATTTCCTCATTAATTATCATTGAATATTGGGTTTGTAAAGTTTTTATTATCTGCTTCACAGCTTCTTTGTTTGCCTTATTTGACAGCTGTTTCTCCTTTTCAGTGATTTCCTCTAAAATTTCTTTTTTCCTTTTCTCTCTCAGTTTCCTTTTATATGAATTTTGTTGTATAAAGAGTCCTCTCATTACCGCCTTATTTGCGTCCCAGACCGTCTGTAATTTTGTTTGTCCTTGATTGTTTATTTCAAAATAATCAGTCAGGACCTTTTTTGTTTTTTCTATAAAATTTTGATCATCTAATAAATCATCATTTAATCTCCATCTGAAAGAGATTTGACTTTCTTTTTCCATAATCAAGGAATTATGATCTGAAAAGGTTCTGGGATTAATTTCGATTTTTTTGACTCTTATTTCCAGTTCTTTGGAAATCCACAAAGAATCTGTTCTCGAGCTGCTATCATGTACATGGCTGTAATAAGTGAACTCTTTGTCAAACATATGTCTTATTCTCCATATTTTGAGTCATATAAAAAAAAGTCTTTGGTAATTTGCCTTCCTTAATCTCTTTTTTCCTGGCTGATCTATCTTTATCTAAAGATGGAACTCCATTTAAGTCTCCCATTAAGATCATTTTTTGATCTGCAAATTCAAGTAGTTCTGTTTCTGATTTTTTTTGAAGAAGATTGCTTTTTTGTCATTTGGTGCATAGATGCCAACCAGTATCACTTTCTCTCCCTGGATTTTGACTTGTATTATTAAGATTCTACCTTTTTCATCCTTCTGAATCAATTTGGGTTCAAGTGCAGGATTTATGTAAAAAACAGCTCCTCTCTTTTTTGTTTTATCTGATGAGATGAAGTCCATACCTAATTTTTTGTTTTTTTCATGTATGTGAAAGAGATACCCTTTTATGTTTTTTTGCAATGCGTGTCTCTTGGAGGCAGATTATGTCTAATTTTTGTTTTGCTTTTATATGCTCAATCTGAAAACATTTGGATTTACAATGTAAACCATTCACATTCCAACTCAGTATTTTAAGATTTTTTATATATATAACTTTTATTTTGCTTTAAACAGGTACATATAAATATAGACAACCAAGATTACAAAGGAAAATTCCTTAATAGTAATGAAAAAAAACTTTAAAAACTACAAAAAATATCAAAGTACATAACACGGAACATAAGCAACTATGGAAAAGATAAAAGAAAAGAAAATAGAAAAATAGAAAAAAAATATATAAAAATAAAAAGGAGGATGAGCCAAAGCAGGAAGGCTCATCTATTGTACACTTCCGTCAAGCTCACAACAGATCATTATTCTTATCAATTATCTCTATCTGCATTCCAAAGGAATCCCTCATCTTGATATCAGGGAACATTTCTCTATGCTGCATCATTCTAGACATAGCCAGATCTTTCTTGCTGAGCCCTTGCCCCTAAATAATTATTTAAACATTCCCATTCTTCTTTCACCAATTTTTTAGGTTTATCTCTTATTGCATCTGTCAGCTTTGTGAGCTCCAAGTACTCACACAATTTGACTACCCATTCCTCTTTAGTGGGTGTATTTTTATCTTTCCAGTGTTTTGCCACTATAACCCTTGCTGCTGACGTTGCGTACATAAATTGCCTAGTTTTGTTTTTGGGAATATTATCTGAAACCATTCCTAGTAAAAATTCTTCCGGTTTCTTGCTAAATGTAGTTTTTATCAATCTCTTTATCTCTTCATAAATCATGTTCCAAAATCTTTGTATCTCTAGACAGGACCACCACATATGGTAGTATGTTCCTATCTGTTCCTTACATCGCCAGCACTTGTTATTGTTTGATTTATTTATTTTTGCAAGTTTTACAGGGGTCAGGTACCACCTATAGTACATTTTCATAAGATTTTCCCTTATAAGGAAACAAGCCGTGAATTTTATATTTTTAGTCCATAATTCATTCCAAATATTGGGTTTGATCTTATGTCCCAGGTCCCTCTCCCATTTTACTGTAATTTCTTTGATATCTTCCTCCTTTCTTTGCCAATTCAAAAGTAGTTTGTACATTTTAGAAAGTATCTTTTGATTATTATATAAAATATCCTTCTCCAGATAGGATATTTTTGGGTCAAATCCTTTGGTTCTTTTATCCTTTTCAAGGGCAGCTTTTAATTGATAGTACTGCAGCCAGGTTATTCCCTTCTGTTTCAATTCGCTTAGGCCCTTTATTTTCGGATCACTACTTGTTTCCTCTACTAAATCCTTATATGTTAGCCAATCACTGTTCATATTTATCTTGTGAAACGACATAGATTCCATTGGTGACAGCCACCATGGTGTTTTGGTTACTACTGATTTTTTACTCCTCTCCCATACTTCATATAATGCCCTTCTCACAATATGATTTAAAAATCCTTTGTGGGATTTAACCTTGTCATAGCCTATGTAGCCATGCCACCCGTACACAATATCCCATCCCTCCAGATCTAGGACTTCCGTGTTTTTAATTAATATCCAGTCCTTGATCCATGTCCAGCACGCTGCCTCAAAGTACAGTTTAGGGTCAGGGTCAGATATTGACCTTAAACAGTATTTTAAGATTGGCCATTGTCAGAGTCAGTTACAATATCTGTTTTTTTCTGGTGTTACATCTTCCAATGCTAACCGTTCCAAAGCTTCCTTTTGTTCAGCTCGGGGATCCCCCCAATCTTGTTTGGGATCTAAGTCTCTCCTATTTTTCTCAAGGAACTCTCTTGCCTGGAATTCTGATGTTAATCTATATCTCCTTTTCATGTATGTGAAAGAGATACCCTCTGGAAATTCCCATTTGTCTCTAATGTCGGCTCTCCTGAGTGCTGTTGTTAAAAACCTATATTTTGTTCTTCTGAGTCCCAATTTCAGTGGGATCTCTCCAAAAATGTCTACTTTCTGCCCGGCAACCACAGGATCTTTTTCAAAACTATTCTGAAGGATTGCGTCCTTCACTCTTTATGTTACTAATGTTAATAAAACATCTTTTGGCTGCCTCCGTTCTCAACTTTGGCGTGATCTAATTCTAAAACAGCTCTCTGCTAGCCCATCCAGCCAGTCTTTGCTTTCCCCCATCCATTCTGAAATCGTCTGTGTAACATATGTCTCCAAATTTGGCTCTGAATCAGATTCTGGCAAACCTCTGATTCGTAGTGTTCTGTCTCTTTCCCTTAGTTGCAGAAGAAGAACCTGATCTTCCAATTCATTCTGCTTCCCTTGAACCCCTTCTACAGTTCCCATCATCCCTTTTTGTTCCTCTCTCAATTCTCCTACCTCATCTTTAATTTTTTCTAATTTGTCTACTTATGTTTCCAAATTATTAACCTTATCTCCCAGTATCCCAAATTGCTCTTTCAGGACTCTATTCGAATTTTCAATGTCTCAGTGCACTTGTTCAGTGATTGATTGGATTTTTCCATGTCACTGTGAACCTGTTGTGTAAATTCTTGCACTGATTGGATCATTTCTTTCCTGAATTCCAAGAGTTGCAGTGCAAAGAGATCTGTCTGCTCTCTCTCTCCTTTATCTCCAATGTCCCCAATTTGTACACTAGCCAATCTAGCAGCCGCCGCAGCTGCCGCTTTCCTAGTTGTTGCTCCCTCCTTGCCCGACATCTCTTATCAGTTGGTTCCCAGTGTTGTATGAGTTGTTCAAGGTCACACCTGCAGGTCCTGAGTCTATCCAACTGTGAGACTGACTCCCCCTTCCCAGATTCTTTCTAGTTTATCTTTCCCTTTTGTCTGCCTTCTCCCTCCCCACCACAATATATCATACAGTTATATAACAAAAAGAGAAAAAAGGCAAAAAGAAATAAAACCATCCAATGGACCAGAAAACATAAAATATACAACTGAAAGGGTGAAAAATAAAAAAGAGAATTAATAAAGTAATTTACAAAACCAGGAAGCAGAGGAAAGGAAAAAATAAAAATGTTCGGCAAGTTCAATTTCAAGTTTATGTCTTTAAAAACAGGGGGGGGGGAGGAAGTTGTTCTTTGATTTGTACTTATCTACTTATGAGTATGTCAAACAGTGGTGGCTTGCAATAGTTTCAGAAGTTTTATTTCCATTTTATTTCTTATTTGTAATCCCATGGCATTTGTCTTGTTATTCAGTTCACAGACGTGCTGGGGTTTCAGTTAACACATATTTCTTGGTGGGCTCTTTCAGTCTTTCGTAGTATCAAAGATGCTTTGGAAGCTGTTCCAGGCTCTTTCCACTTTCTGGGGTTACCCCCCAGATGTGCTGAGAGTCCCCTGCAGGCTTTCTTTCTTTCCCCTTTTCCTCTTCAGCGCCACCAATTTTTAAAAGACTGTTCAGATTCCTCCAGCTGTCAGTAGCTTTTTAACTTTGTATCCCAATAGGTAACTGAATACAGTTAATCTATAAATCCGTTAGAATGTAACCATCCACCAAGTCAGAGTTAAATGTTACAACTCTCCTTTGCTGTCGGCTGTGTCTGAGTCCCATTCACAAAAAAGTTCCCTTTGCAGAGCTCGTCCACAGAAATCGGAAGCTGACTTCCTCTTTTGCTTCCATTTCACCAAATTAAATTTTTTAGCTCTAATTCAAAATTCAAAATGTTTTATTTGACTTTTACCTCTAATTGGAAGATCTGCTGCTTCTGGTGATGGATCGTAGCTTTCGCAGCAGGCTGTGTTGGTGCCAAGAGCGAACTCGAGCCTCTTCCCCTTCCCTCCCGTGCACACAGCAGCGGCCGGGAGACAATCGGGTGTGTGTGTGTGAGATTTTCCGCTCCGCTGGAGCCCTCAGGTCCCCACTCTCCTGTGGGGGGTTTTTTGGGGGTGCGCTGAGCTCTAGCACTGCCCTCCAAGCCTTTCTGCTGGCTCCGTGTTGCAGGCGACACTTAGCACTCCGCAGCAGACCGGAAGTCCTTAACCATTTTCTCTTGATAATAATAATAATAATAATAATAATAATAATAATAATAATAATTTATTATTTATACCCCGCCCATCTGGCTGGGTTTCCCCAGCCACTCTGGGCGGCTTCCAAAAGAATATTAAAATACTATGATACATCAAACATTAAAAGCTTCCCTAAACAGGGCTGCCTTCAGATGTCTTCTAAAAGTCTGGTAGTTGTTGTTCTCTTTGACATCTGGTGGGAGGGCGTTCCACAGGGAGGGCGCCACTACCGAGAAGGCCCTCTGCCTGGTTCCCTGTAACTTGGCTTCTCGCAGTGAGGGAACCGCCAGAAGGCCCTCGGTGCTGGACCTCAGTGTCCGGGTAGAACGATGGAGGTGGAGACGCTCCTTCAGGTATACTGGACCGAGGCCGTTTAGGGCTTTAAAGGTCAGCACCAACACTTTGAATTGTGCTCGGAAACGTACTGGGAGCCAATGTAGGTCTTTCAAGACCGGTGTTATATGGTCTCGGCGGCTGTTCCCAGTCACCAGTCTGGCTGCTGCATTCTGGATTAGTTGTAGTTTCCGGGTCACCTTCAAAGGTAGCCCCACGTAGAGCGCATTGCAGTAGTCCAAGCGGGAGATAACCAGAGCATGCACCACTCTGGCGAGGCAGTCCGCGGGCAGATAGGGTCTCAACCTACGTACCAGATGGAGCTGGTACACAGCTGCCCTGGACACGGATTTAACCTGTGCCTCCATGGACAGCTGTGAGTCCAAAATGACTCCCAGGCTGCGCACCTGGTCCTTCAGGGGCACGGTTACCCCATTCAGGACCAGGGAATCCCCCACACCTGCCCGCCTCCTGTCCCCCAGAAACAGTACTTCTGTCTTGTCAGGATTCAACCTCAATCTGTTTGCCGCCATCCATCCTCCAACCGCCTCCAGACACTCACACAGGACCTTCACCGCCTTCACTGGTTCTGATTTAAAGGAGAGGTAGAGCTGGGTGTCATCTGCATACTGATGAACACCCAGTCCAAACCCCCTGATGATCTCTCCCAGCGGCTTCATATAGATATTAAAAAGCATGGGGGAGAGGACAGAACCCTGAGGCACCCCACAAGTGAGAGCCCAAGGGTCTGAACACTCATCCCCCACCACCACTTTTCTCTTGATGCTGTTCTCTTGATGTATTCTGCTGTTTGCTGGCTCTCAGCCAGCAGCACATGGGCTCAAATCCCCACATTCTTTTCTGTAACTCCAAGCTAAAAGCCTGCCTTCAGGGAACCTACTGTGAATAGCATGTAAGTAAACTTCTTATCATTACTTTTAAAGAAGACTGTTGTGTCTTCTTTAAAAGTAATGATAAGAGGGATAAAAGGGGAATTTACCAGGATCAAACCCTGGTTTGCTGAAGTAAAGAGATTCAAATGAATCTACCAACTAGCTTCCTGCTATATACTGGGAAATGTGCTACTGACTCATTAGTGTCAGGGAGGGAGGACAATATTTAATCAATCTGTCCTCTCCTTCTATCCACAACATTCCCACATTCTCAAAGCTAAAAAGCCCCAAATTTTGCAAGCCTTCATTCATAGGGGAGCCCCTCCATCCCCCAGATCATTTTGGCTGCATTTTCTGAATCTTTTCCAGCCCTGCAATATCCTTTTTGAGGTGAGTACTCTACACAGTACTGTGGGAGATGCACCACAAATTTGTTTAACAGCATTAGGATATTTGCAGTTTTACTTTCAATTCCTTCCCTACTGAATTTCTGGCATCAAATTTGCTTTAACAATTCCCCAGGCTCTTCCTCCCCCTCGCACCCCAAAGCCTTGCTGCTACTCACCAACATTCTTACACCAGATGGTGACTTTGGCCTCTCTGTACTCAGGAGCTGATGGAGGCTGGAAACCATCTTGTCCATGTTTTCCACAACTGTCATGGGTCCATCAAGGATCTGAGGAGCACAGGAGCAGCTGCCCAAACCTTATCATCATCATCATCATCATCATCATCATCATCATCCGACGTTGCCCAAGGGTTTCCCTGGCCCTCCTCCTGCAGACTGGGGGGGCAGCACATAATAGCATCTCTGAGGGGCTGCCCCATTGAAGAGAGCAAAGGCTGCTTAATACATTGCAGGGGGTTGGAACGAAATGGCCCTTGGGGTCCCTTTCAACTGTATGATTCTATGACCTCTCTGCTGCTTAAGTTACTGGAGGGTAGATTTTGGTCAAAGATTAGGGAAGCTTCTTGATAGTAGGGAGAGTTTGACAATGGAGCCAGTCACACAGAGGGAGGTGTTATGAGACATCAGATAATCCTGATGGAAACGGAAGCAGAGTTTGCTTATTTGCCCCATGTCTGGAACAGAAATCAATGAATATGATTGGTCTTCACCTTTGTTGTGTTCAGCTTGCCAATGATATGGAACCAATTGGGATTCCTGCATTGCAGGGGTTTGGACTAGATGACCCTGAGGATCCCTTCCAACTCTGCAGTCCTTTGATTCTATGAACTGCCCTTCCAAACCGAATTGTGTTTCCTTTGCATTGAAATGGATGTTGTGGAATAATGTAGTAAATCATGTAATAAAGTACATATTTAGTTGCGTAAAATTCTGCCACAGCAGACAGTGGGATTGATAACTTAGATTTTTGCCAGAAGTCTAACTGCTGTGAGCATAGGTGTGATGCAACTCATTTAATTAAGGTGTGTACCCAGGGATATTTATTTCCTTATATATTTCTACCTTCCTGAAAATCTTCCAGCAGAGGCCGGACAACCATGTAGTGTTTCTTTATTTATTGTGTTTCTATCTCACCTCCCCCCACCCCGCCAAATAAACCTCCAAGGAGCTCAAGGTATCCCGTCCGTGTTTAACCTCCGAACAACTGCCCTGTGAGGTCAGTGGGACTAAGAGGCCTGCATTGCCTTCCAAGGTCACCTCTGTCAGCTTCATGGCCCTAGGGTCTCCCATGGGTCCTGGTCTGGCCACATACTCTCAAGGACGGAAAGGGATGGTGGATCATCAGGACTGCTTTAGCTTTCTGGATTTCCTGCCTCAAACATTGGGGCTCACCAGACCCGCCCCCCCACCCGCCCCTTACTTCTAGGAAGCCATGATTTTACCGGCTTTATTTTGGACCACTCCTCAGCGTTCTGCTCCTCCAGGATTGCCCCGGCAATTGCCACGTAGTGCTGCCCCAGCTGCTCCAGCGTTGCCAGTTCCTCCGGCTCGTTGGCATCCATGTCTGAGACCTCCTTCAGCAGTTGCAAGATGCCCAGAAGAGCAGCTGCATCCAGAGATGTCGGCTCAGCATCCGTCAGGACCGTCTCCACCACCCCTAGGTAACCAGCGGCTACTGAAAGGTCCACGCCTCGGGCTTCTGCCTGGAAGACACTCTTGGGAATCTGTAGCCAGAAACAAGACCCCCAGGTTAGAGAAGGGGGACTAAATGGGGGCAGGGTGGGTGAAGGGGTGTGTGTGCCTCCCCTTTTGGAAAAATCCACCCAGATGTGTCTGATCTGCACAAAGCCATTTTTGAAGTATTTTTAGTAGCAGTTGTTCCAAAATCTGTTATATGGGAACTTTGGGTTGGGAGCAGGGCACAAGCTGAAGGCACTTTAGGGGAAAGTGTGTAGGGAAGCCATAAATCCGGGAGTGGGGGGGCGGGGACAGAGGGGCAATGTGGAGAGCTGAGATGAGAAGATGTGCCAATAGATGTCTGTGCCCCACAACCAGACTTTAAGAAGCTTTGCCCACCGTGGGTCTCCTGAGACAAGGCTAGACACTTGTCACGTGTCCCCAGAGCTGTGGCTCAGTGGAAGAGCATTGGCTTTGAGTCAGGAAGGTTCCAGATTCAATCCCACTCCCCATCGGCAGCTCCAGGTAGAGCTACGAATGGCCCCTGCCAGAAATCATCCTGCTCAGCTAGATGGCTTAGGGGTCTGGCAGCTTCTTACAGAAATTACAGAACTGTGAAGCTGGAAGGGACCACATGGATCTTCAAGTCCAACCCCCTGCAACCTGTACTACCCCAAATTCTCCTAGAAATCAACTTCCCCACAGACTCACCAAGGAAACACTTGGGGGCACTGAGAAAAGGCTCCAGGGCCCATGAGGCCTGGCCAGCAACACAGTGATGCTGGACCACAGGTGGAAGCCCTCAGGGTTGAAGGGCTGAAGCCAATGCTTTAGACTCACCACTGTCGCATTCGCTCATGCATTAACCTGAGCTATGAGCTGTGGGACAGGTTTTGACTGTGTTTTCTTCAAGATCTGAGGGGGAAACAGCAGACATGCAAATGGAAGGTTGTGGAAGGTGGTTTACAAAGTTAGTACCTCGCCCATTTCATGGAGCCAGGCAAAAACATTCCTCTTCAACTAGGGCTTTGGCTGATTAAGCCATCTACGGCTTTTAAGTGTGATAGTGGGGGAGGGGTGGTGTTGTTTTGCTATTATGCTATGTAATTTGTGTTTTCATGTTGTATTTTCATGTTGTAAACTTCCCTGTGATCTTCAGGTGCAGGATGGCATATAAATTTTAATAAGAAGAAGATTAATTCTTTCCACAGCCCTGCAAGGTAGACAAGGTCAAAAGAGAGCAACTGGCCCAAAGTCACCCAGAGCACTTTGTGGTCAAGGGGGGAGTTGAACCGGTGTCTCTCTAGGCCCCAGTCTGACACTCTGACCACAAATTCAGGCTGATCCAACAACTGGGGATACCAGAAGTACCCTTCTCCCCTGGAAACCATCCCAGTGATGAAGACCTGCTTCAGAGGCACAGTTTCCTTGCTGAACAAGGCATGACAGGGCCTTCCCAGTGCTGGCTCCAAAACCTTGGAACTCTCTTCCAGAGGAAGTGGAATCTGATCCCTCGCTCCCAGCCTTGTGGCACTTTGGCATGAGATTGAGGAATATGAGCATTTAAATAAATAAATATTCTATTATCATTATCAAATAAACATTTCCATTAATAAAAAGTGGCTTGTGTTTTAATTAATGGGAAGAGGGGGTGAACCACTCTGGTAATTGTAGCTTTGTGAGAGGAATAGGGGTCTCTTGACAACTCTCAGAACTCTCAGTGGACTTGTTGTTGTTGTTTAGTCGTTTAGTCGTGTCCGACTCTTCGTGACCCCATGGACCAGAGCACGCCAGGCACTCCTGTCTTCCACTGCCTCCCGCAGTTTGGTCAAACTCATGCTGGTAGCTTCGAGAACACTGTCCAACCATCTCATACTCTGTTGTCCCCTTCTCCTTGTGCCCTCCATCTTTCCCAACATCAGGGTCTTTTCCAGGGAGTCTTCTCTTCTCATGTGGTGGCCAAAGTATTGGAGCCTCAGCTTCACGATCTGTCCTTCCAGTGAGCACTCAGGGCTGATTTCCTTAAAAATGGATAGGTTTGATCTTCTTGCAGTCCATGGGACTCTCAAGAGTCTCCTCCAGCACCAGAATTCAAAAGCATCCATTCTTCGGCGACCAGCCTTCTTTATGGCCCAACTCTCACTTCCATACATCACTACTGCGAAAGCCATCGCTTTAACTATACAGACCTTTGTTGGCAAGCTGATGTCTCTGCTTTTTAAGATGCTGTCTAGGTTTGTCATTGCTTTTCTCCCAAGAAGCAGGCGTCTTTTAATTTTGTGACTGCTGTCACCATCTGCAGTGATCATGGAGCCCAAGAAAGTAAAACCTCTCACTGCCTCCATTTCTTCCCCTTCTATTTGCCAGGAGTTGATGGGACCAGTGGCCATGATCTTAGCTTTTTTGATGTTGAGCTTCAGACCATATTTTGCGCCCTCCTCTTTCACCCTCATTAAAAGGTTCTTTAATTCCTTCTCACTTTCTGCCATCAAGGTTGTGTCACCTGCATATCTGAGGTTGTTGATATTTCTTCCGGCAATCTTAATTCCGGCTTGGGATTCATCCAGCCCAGCCTTTCGCATGATGAATTCTGCATATAAGTTAAATAAGCAGGGAGACAATATACAGCCTTGTCGTACACCTTTCCCAATTTTGTACCAATTAGTTGTTCCATATCCAGTTCTAACTGTAGCTTCTTGTCCCACATAGAGATTTCTCAGGAGACAGATGAGGTGATCAGGCACTCCCATTTCTTTAAGAACTTGCCATAGTTTGCTGTGGTTGACACAGTCAAAGGCTTTTGCATAGTTAATGAAGCAGAAGTAGATGTTTTCCTGGAACTCTCTAGCTTTCTCCATAATCCAGCGCATGTTTGCAATTTGGTCTCTGGTTCCTCTGCCCCTTCGAAATCCAGCTTGCACTTCTGGGAGTTCTTGGTCCACATACTGCTTGAGCCTTCTTTGTAGAATTTTAAGCATAACCTTGCTAGCATGTGAAATGAGTGCAATTGTGCAGTAGTTGGAGCATTCTTTGGCACTGCCCTTCTTTGGGATTGGGACGCAGACTGATCTTCTCCAAACCTCTGGCCACTGCTGAGTTTTCCAAACTTGCTGGCATATTGATGGAGATATGATAGCCATCTTCAAATATCTTAAGGGCTGTCGGGTGGAAGAGGGAGCAAGCTTGTTTTCTCCAGCTCCAAAGGGTAGGACTCAAACCAATGGCTTCAAGCTGTGCAAGCTGGTCTATTGGGGCAAATGGGCCCCACCAACCTCAGCCTGTCTTCTTACTTATAACTGGCCAGGGGGTGACCCTGCCTGTCATTCACTCTGGCTTCATCTCCTTGTCCTCCTCTCTACTAATCCCAGCTGCTATTGCACATTCCTGCCTTGCAGGGGGTTGGAATGGATGATCCTCAGGATCCCTTCCAACTCTACAATTCTACAATTGACTTCTATGGCCATGTTCACACTAAAGCACTAGTGTAGCACCCTGCTTGTGGTTAACGCTTAGCTGGAATGAAATATTCAACGCAGCAATAGAGAAATTAAAATAATAATTTATTTGTCAGACAAATAAATGATAGGCACAGTGGTATATGGTTACCAAAGCTCTGCCCACTCCAGCCCTGATGGCCAGCACTTATATTTCCTCAGCCCAGCCCCCTTGCTCCTCCTTTGGCTGCCTCTGTCCAATCAGCCTGGTTGAAATTCCTATTGGCTGTTTGCTAGAACCAATCATAAAAGATACACCCATTTCCTATTACCTTTTATGGGAGACAAAGAGCTATATTTCCTTCTATCCATAAATGGCAGACAAGTAGCCATATATCTTACATTTGCCTCGACAAGGCACCTTAATTACCAGATCACCTTTGGCCCCTGTTGCCCCTTTATTCCAAAACAAATGGCTAAAACAGATGGCTCATGGTAAATTCTGTCTAAACAGAGATCTTGGGTTCACATTCTCACACACCATCAATGAAATAAGAATCTAACATAAGAATCTAACATTTCTTACTTTCTAAATCCTTTGCATAATTACATTTAAGCCAACAAAACCTCATACATAACATAGATAGCTTTTTAGAAGAAAAGGCCTTTTCAAAGTAAAAAAGGAACTCAGTAGAAAACAGCTTCAAAAGAAACCTCTTCAGTTTACACCCTGCTTTCCCAGCCAGCTGCTTTTCCCATTAGCTCTTGCCCTTTAACCTTAGGAAAATATGACTAGAGTCTGATGGAAGGCACATAGTATTATTTTCTGTTAAACAATAAATCTTACTATTTACCAACTCTTAATTAGTGTTTTTGCAGCTTGATTGTATTCTGTAATATGTAGGGTCAGTATAACCTTTGCTCCCAGCCTGTAATTCCCTTTTACAACTTTGAGAAACTCGTCTCCTGCTATAAATCAGGGGGGCCCTTGTCCAGCAGAGCAGGAAGATAAACAGCTGCCAGAGTACCTAGCCAGCTGGTTTCTGCCTGGCATGAAACATACAAACATTTGCAAATATATTTTTAAGCTCATTTTAAAATACAGGCCTTGATCAGATGCCTCACTAGGATACCAGTTTAAACCATTGTGGCTTCCCCAGAGAATCCTGGGAGGTGCAGTTGATGTTGTGAACCACCCTGTGACCTTCAGGTGAAGGGCAGTGTACAAATTCAAGCAGCAGTAGCAGTAGTTTGCTAAGGGAGTTATTTAGGAGGCACTTATTCCCCATCCAGAGCTGCAATTTCCAGAGCAGTTTAACAATCAATCCCTCCCATATAAATATATATGACCAAACAATCTCATGGCTGGCACATTCCTACTAAATATTATTTCATCTGTCAAGGTTTATGAATGCTTGATATATTTTGAATAAATATCAACTATGGAATATATTTTACATCATTCATCCTTTTAAAGCTGTATTATCTTGTATTTTTATTCCTCTTGACGTTATTACTGTTTTTATGATGTGTGTGAGTATGATGTTTCAATCGTCCCATGTGCAAATCTTATTAAAAAAAAAAACCTTTAAAAAAGACAATCAATTCCTCTTTCTCAGGGAACTCTGGGAACTATAGCTCTGTGAGAGAAACAGGGTGTTTCCTGGCAATTCTTGGCACCCTAAGTAAACTACAGCTCCCACAGCTCTTTGGGGACGGCATGACTGTTCAAAGTGGTATTGCAACACTTTAAATCTATGGTGGGAATGTGGCCTCTGATTCTATTTTATTGTTTAAAGTATTTATAGCCCACCTTTTCCTCGAAGTTGCTCGAGGTTGTGTACATGATTCTCCCCTCCTCACAACCCTGCGAGGTAGGCTAGGCTGAGAGGCAGTGACTGGCTTCCAAGGACACCCAGTGAGCTTCTTGGCCAAGTGTGGATTCGAACCCTGGCCTCCCCGGTCCTAGTCTGACCCTCCAAGCACTACATCACCACTGGCTCTCACACTTCTTCTCCCTAGCAAATGGCATTCAGATATATGTCCTTTTGCTTCTCTGGTGCCCTTCTCTGGAGGGGGCAGGGGGCAGCCCCAGGGGCCTCCCGGGATTCACCGGATCTGGATGCCAATCTGTTTTTCCAAGCTGCTGTTGGGGGTCAGCATCCTTGACCGTCGCCGTGCACTGGAGACTGTCACCATCACTGTGGAGTTTGGAGTTTATAGGGTTAAAACCGCTAACCTTCCAGAAGCATGGAGAGTTTAGTGAAGGTCTGTGTTTGGGGTGAGCATTGTTGCTTATTTCCCCCAGATGCAGGACAAGAGGGGGTGTGGAGTTTGGAGTTTATAGGGTTAAAACTCCTTGGTGTCCTGTATCTGGGGAGGGGCCTGACGCAGGGCCATACGTCACAGGCTTTGTCCGTCTTTATCTGTGAGAGTTACTTTCACTTTAGACTGAGAGACGCTACAGAGAGGCTGTGTGTGCTCTAAGCACTGGAGAAATGCCGGAGAGTTCCGATGGATTTATGGCTTGTAAATAAATGCTTTTAGAGATAGCAACAAATTGTCTCTGGACTGATTTATCCCTCTATCTCACACGGATGGCAGGACCGCTGCGACTCTGTATATTCTGCCCAGGTCAGTCCCAGCAGAGCTACGCAGGGAGCGCTGACTGGACGGCAGGATTAATCAGCAAAATCACTACTCGGAAAAGCGCAAAGGAGAGAGGCGAGAGGGTCAGGGACTGGACCTGAAACAGCAGTCAGCGGCTTTAAGAGGTGGCAGTTGTGGAGGGGGGAGATTTCCCAGAATCCTCCTCTCAGGGAACACGGAAACACCCACCCCAGTATATTGTTGTGTAAATCAGAGTTATCTCCCACACAAATGGAAAGTAAACGCACCCTGTGGTCTGCAGAGTTCTTCTTTGTCTTGTGAAGGCGCTGAGTTTGAAAACCACTGAATCCCAACATTTGTTCACATGCACCCAATCCTGCCACACATGGTAGCAAGAACCTTTTGCATTGCAAACTCTGCCAATGAAAGGAGGAGCCCCCCCCCTTTCCTGACACACTTACTGTCAGGATGAAGAGGACATGCCCCACAAAAGCCCAGATGATATCCGTCTGCGCGTTCAGCCAGTAGTGGTTCTCTGCCACGTACTTGTTGAACGACGTGGTCAGGGTCACACCAACAATAAACACAGGAAGCCCTGAGGAGGCAAGCAGGGAAGGACGGTGAACTGCCAACTTTCCTTCTGCATACAACCTGCCCTGGGGCAACTGAGGGGTTCTTAAGCTGTTGGGCCCAAGGCTTGGGGTGGGACTTGGGGGCCTTATCCAGTTGACCAGTCTCAGGAGACTGCCTAAGAGCCCATTTTTCTTTGCTTCTCAGCAGAACACATGGGCCCCCTCCACGCATCCTTTCTATTGTGCATTCATGACATTTTGCGCTCATGGTGGTATCTGGGCAGGGCAGTTATACATGAATCTCTTTGCACCCTCCAAATGTCCCAATTTTCCAGGGACTGTCCTGGAATTATAGAAGCTGTCCCAGTTTCTGAATTGATCCTGGAATGTCCCACTTTTCCTTTTTCCTCCCCTTCACGTCTCAGAGAACAATTAAAAGTGGTGTGGGAGGGCGGGTGGATGCTAATTATACTGAAAATAAAATAACTGCACCAAATGAAGGAAATGGTGAAGCTGGAATACGAAGCACTTCCTATAATTTTGACAGAAAATGTAAGAAATCCACTTTGAATTCTTTAACTGCAATGCTTCAGCAGCCAGCCATTTGTTAGGAAACGTGTGGAGTGTTGATTCCTTTATTGTAGATGGAGCCTGACCCTGCCTATTCAGAAGAAAGTCCCACTGTATGCAGTGGAACTTACTCTCAGGTAACTGGGTAAAGACTTAGACTGCAATCCTAAGCATTTTTACTCAGAACTAAGTCCCACTGAGTTCAACAGGATTTATTTGCTGGTATGTTCTGGATAATTCTCCGTTTCCTTTACCATTATCATCATCATCAACAACAACATCTTTTCCCCTCAAGGGAGCTTATAGGCTAAAATTTATTTCATTCTATTAATCTGTGGAAAGTGTTATAAATGATCCCTGCCCTCGCACATTTTTCCTTACAACAATCCTGCAAGGTAGGTTCAGCGGAGAGGTTGTAATTGGCTCAAGGTGACCCATGTTGATGCGCAAATGATGTCTACGCGTGCAGCGGGAGAAACTTCCTGATGTAGAAGAAGATGTCCCTATTTTCATCAGAGAAAATGCTGGAGGGGGTGCAAAGGTTTGGGGCTATGGCTATCCTCTATGGTTATACTACTTCATTTCTGAATCAGCACAGGCTCCATTATGTTAGGATATTGATGTTCCATTCCGCCTTAAGAGGAACAGATATGTGGAGTTGTAGTATGTCACATGTCTGTTTACTTCCAGCACAGTCTGCTGGGAACTTCCATTGTATATTGCTTTTGCTGTACTGCTGTTTTGCTTGGACATGAAGGGAAGCAGACATGTTTTTTCCTTTGTTCCTGAACTATGCTGAATAAACGCCTGTAGATATGCTTACACATGTCTCTGTCCACCACTTCCGTTGTGAGAAGTTATTCACTCTGCTGATTATGAGGACCCCCCAGCGCCTCTGACAGATGCATGGGTGGCACAGTATTCAAAAGCCATGGGAGTAATTTTGCTCTCAGTCGACCCTGAAGAGTTAATCACCCTGACTGGCAAGGCCAGCTCGCGTGAGATGTGGGAAGGGCTTCAGGCCTGTCATCTCCGACAAGAGGCTGGGTCTGTGTTGCTTTACTTCAGAAAACTGCACAAGAAATGTTTGTCACCAGGGGAAGACCTTAGAGCCCACGTTTTGCATTTGCAGCATCTCAGACAGGAATTGACTCAGAGAGGTTTTAATATGCCTGAGTCTCTGTTTGCAATCCTTATCCTGGATTCCCTAGACAATAGTTACCACGCTGTGGCAAGCCAGCTGGCAACTTTACCTGCGCAGGAGCTCACTGCTTCAAAGGATTTGGAGACCCTCCAAAATGAATATGATAGGAGGAACGCAGCGGAACCAGCTTGTGTGCTTCAGGGGGGAGCAGTGTGGGACAGCATTCCAGCCTCCAGGGGGAGCCAAGGTGTTGGCAGCTGTGAAGTGCTGGCACTGTGGAAATGAAGGCCACTTGCAGCATCTTTGTCCAAAGGCTAAAGGGAAATAAAAGAAAAAGCTTGCAGATGGCCGGAAGCAGGGAGGGGGTGAGAAACCCAGGCCTGTGCAAAACAAGACTTTGTTTGCTAGCACTGCTGCTCCAAAGGCCAAAAGCCATTTTATTGTCAATTCTGGAGCCACGAGGCACATCTGTGGAAGTTGACACCTGTTTATTTCCTTTACACCTCAGGTTGGGGAATCCAACAGGCTGATGGTAAGACTTTGAGAATTGCAGGAGTTGGGACAGTGAAACTGGCAAGTCTGCACACCACCATCAGCAAAGTACTTTTTGTTCCACATTCTGCAGACAATTTGCTCAGCATCCCACAGCTGACTCAGCAAGACTTTGAGATTTCCTTCAAGAAGGGCATCTGCGTTATTAAGAAGGGCAAAGAGGACGTTTTGCATGCTAAGTTTGTAGATGGCTTGTTCTTGATAACTTATGATGACAAAGCTGTTGATGTGTCTAATGTTGAATCTTGTTGTGTTGCACAAACTAACAAAGTTCTTCATTCAGGTTGTATTCACGAACAGCACAGAAGATTTGTTCTCACATGGCATGGCAGGTGCTGGCCAAGATGCCTGGGATGGTTCAGGGTTTGACCATAAAGCCCTGTAAGTTTCACATGAAATGTGTCTCTTGTGCAGAAAACAAAGTGAAGGTGGGGGGCCACTAGGGGGCGCATTGGAAGATGGCCGACAATACCATCTCTCCGACCCACACAGGGTAATTAAGAGGCTGTTATGGGAGTAGGCAGCCTCCCTTGTTGCCCCAAGGAAATGGGGAACACTGCCCTTGCCTGCTGTGCCCATAAATCACCCCCTAATTCGAAAGAAGGGGGTGAGGGCCCTAGGCAGAATGCCCCCATGTGGACCTTGGCTCTCCTGGACGCTGTCTCTGATCGCGCACTAGTTGCAGCAATTTGGAATAATTAATTACAAAAGAAGCAAATGCACATATTTCAAGTGAAGAAGGGGAGTGAAGTCTGCTAATTTAAGTGACCTCTGCGAAAGAAGATGATGGGCTGGAGAAACAGGAATATTTTACGATGAAGATACACCAAAGGCGGGGTATGTTGACAACGGGGCTGAATGGGGGGGACGGGACCTTTTTTACTTTCGTTCTATGTGATTTACAAGAACCCCTCCTCATTAGAACCGTCGGTTGAACTGACCCAAGCAGGATGATTAAGGTCTGTGTGGAGATAAACTTTAACCAAAAGTATGCTTTATGGAGACCGAGAAGCAATAAGAGCTTTTGGGAATGGCGCAGCAATTAATTCGGAGTCGCCATCTTGCCAAAGGATTTATAGCTGGAAGGAAGAACAGACTTGTTTTCAGACTGCATTCCTAGTGAATCTCAGAGGTTTTGAGAAAGGAGGCAGATTGGTGAAGATTAATGACGCTAAGACTGTTTTGATGTATGGAAGTGATGTTATATGGAAAACGTCTGGATATGGCTACTGGATAAAAAAAATAATATCCACACAGGATTACAAACTGTTCTAACCAGCTTGCGGAGACTATCAGAGGTCACAAAGAGAAAGGAAAAATATATGAAAATAACAACAAGAGATGTGGAAAAATAATAAGAAAGAACTGGATAGTACTGTGAACATCATAAGGTTAGATTTGTGGACATTAAAACAGCAGTAAGAAGCAAGAAGTTGATTGGATCCCTTCGGAACTTGAAATATGGGTACCCCCAACAAAAATTTAAAATTCGGCTGTGTAATTTGGAATTTATGTAATTTGGTTTGATTTGATGTGATTGGTCGGTTAATAAAAAATTATTCATGAAAACAAAGTGAAGGTTGCTCCCAAAGGCAAAGTGTCTAGCCGACAGGCTTCCAAACCCTATCAGCTAGTCCACGCAGACCTGGTTGGTCCACTTGCGCCCTCTTTGGGTGGAACAAGGTACTTCATGGTTTTAATTGATTCTTTTTCCAGGTACATTCATGTGTTTATGCTCCAGCAGAAGTCAGAAGCGTTTCCTAGGTTCAAGGTGTTCTGTGCTTGGTTGGAGAATGCTCACAATAAACGCATTGGCTGTTTATTTTCTGATCGAGGGGGTGAATTCACTTTTCAGCAGTTTGAAGCTTTCCTGACTGCGAAGGGAATCCAGCATGACCTCTCAAGTCCCAGATCTCCATGGGAGAATGGACTTTGCAAGAGGACAGGCCAAAATTTGCTGCAAGGCCTAAAAACCTTGTTACATGATGCCAGTCTCCCTGAGAAATATTGGGCTGAGTCTTTGAAAACTTTCGTTTATTCGTACAACAGGAGACTGTCATCACCTATTGGTTGTACTCCCTATGAGAAGATGTTTGGTAAGAAACCTTATGTTAAGCACATGAGAATCTTTGGTTCTGACATGTGGGTCCACACCCCACAGGGCAGCAAGCTTGGGAAGTGTGGGGCACATGGTTTGTTCATGGGGTACAAAAAAGGTGCATACAGGGTATTCATGACTGACTCTCAGTCCGTTAGGTTCACAAAGAGTGTTGAGTACAATCCTAAGTGGGGGGGGGGGATGTGGGAATTTTCCAGAGTCACTCACAAGAGGATGAAGAGGCTGAGGAAGAAGAGGAAGCTGAGGATGATGATCAGAGTTCGGATTCCAGCTCAGTGGGCGGCGCTGCTGCTGATGTCAGCGACAGTGATGACACAGCAGACTACAAGAGCACAAAGGCCTCAGTCAGACCATCTGATGCGTCTGACACTGAACTGGAAGAACCACTGTGTTCACCATTGGCCACTTTTCTCCTAAGAAAGAGGAGATGAGTGCAGAAGACTTGCGTCTAGTACGCAGATCTGAAAGGGCCACAAAAGGCAAACCTCCAAACAGATTTGCTGATGAGTTTGCTAAGACAGCAACTGCGGTTCTTGGTAGCTCAGAGAAGGTGTGGGAACCTGCAAGCTTCTTTTTTAAAAAAAAATAATAATTTTTTATTAAGGTTTTAAACAAAGAAAAAAGAAAAACAACACACACAAAAAAAAAAACAATACAAAATTTAACAATAAAAACACAAAACATAACAATTAAAAACAAACTCTCTTTTTCATTCCCCATTTTAAATTACTTATTTTCTGGACTTCCTCATACCTCCCTCTTTTCTATTCCAATCCACATTATTTGTCCAGCAGTTTCTTTTCCACTTTTTAAACCCAATCTTTAATTTAATAAAGTGTTAAAATATATAACTTCAACTTTTTTAAAAAAACCTAATCCTTGTTCTTAATGTCATATACCTTTAAATTTTTCCCTTTTATTATCAAATTTCCATTTCTTTAAACATCTTTAATCTTGATCTTTAATCTTAATCTATCCTTAACTTTAACCTGTACAGCTGGAAACCACTTATTTTCAATCCAACATCACTCTAACATTCTTTAATTTTGCAGTATTTCTGAAGATAGTATTTGAATTTCTTCCAGTCTTCCTCCATCGACTCTTCTCCCTGGTCACGGATTCTGCCAGTCATTTCCGCCAATTCCATATAGTCCATAAGTTTCATCTGCCATTCCTCCAGTGTGGGAAGTTCTTGTGTCTTCCAATACTTTGCAATGAGTATTCTTGCTGCTGTTGTTGCATACATAAAGAAAGTTCTATCCTTTTTTAACACCATTTGGCCCACTATGCCCAGGAGAAAGGCCTCTGGTTTCTTGGGAAAGGTATACTTAAATACCTTTTTTAATTCATTATATATCTTTTCCCAGAAAGCCTTAATCTTTGGGCACGTCCACCAAAGGTGAAAAAATGTACCTTCAGTTTCTTTACATTTCCAACATTTGTTATCGGGCAAGTGATAAATTTTCGCAAGCTTGACTGGGGTTATGTACCACCTGTATATCATTTTCATAATATTCTCTCTTAAGGCATTACATGCCGTAAATTTCATACCTGTGGTCCACAACTGTTCCCAGTCAGCAAACATAATGTTATGTCCAACGTCTTGTGCCCATTTAATCATAGCCGATTTTACCGTTTCATCTTGAGTATTCCATTTCAGCAGCAAGTTATACATTCTTGACAAATTCTTAGTTTTGGGTTCTAACAATTCTGTTTCTAATTTGGATCTTTCCACCTGGAAGCCAATTTTCCTGTCCAATTTAAATGCCTCCATTATCTGATAATAATGAAGCCAGTCTCGCACTTTGTTTTTTAGTTTTTCAAAACTCTGCAATTTCAGTCTATCTCCGTCTTGTTCCAAAATTTCCCAATATTTCGGCCATTTGACCTCCATATTGACCTTTTTCAAGGCTTTCGCTTCCATTGGTGACAGCCACCTTGGGGTTTTGTTTTCTAACAAATCCTTATATCTTAACCAAACATTGAATAGCGCTTTCCTGACAATGTGGTTTTTAAATGCTTTATGTGCTTTGACCTTATCATACCATAGATATGCATGCCATCCAAATACATTATTGAAACCTTCCAAGTCCAAAATGTCAGTGTTTTCAAGAAGTAGCCATTCTTTCAACCAGCAAAAGGCTGCTGATTCATAATAAAGTTTAAGGTCTGGCAGGGCAAATCCACCTCTTTCCTTTGCATCTGTTAGTATTTTAAATTTTATTCTAGGCTTCTTGCTCTGCCAGACAAATTTAGAGATATCTTTCTGCCACCTCTTGAAACAATCCATTTTGTCCACGATCTGCAAAGTTTGAAACAAGAACAACATTCTAGGCAATACATTCATCTTTATCGCAGCAATACGGCCTAGCAGTGAAAGCTTCAAATTTGACCAAATTTCTAAATCTTTTTTCACTTCTGACCAACATTTTTCATAATTATCTTTAAATAAATTCCCATTTTTTGCTGTCATGTTAATCCCCAGGTATTTAACTTTCTTGACCACTGTTAACCCTGTCTCATTCTGAAACCTCTCTCTTTCAAACGGTGTTAAATTTTTCTCTAAAACCTTGGTTTTTGATTTGTTCAATTTAAATCCTGCCACTTGACCAAATTCTTGAATCAGTTCTAAAACCCTTTTTGTACTAGATTCTGGCTCCTGTAACGTCAATACTAAGTCATCTGCAAATGCTCTCAATTTATAATGTTTAATTCCGACCTGTATACCTTTAACCATCTGGTCCCTTCTGATCATATTCAGCAGAACCTCCAGGACCGGGAACCTGCAAGCTTCAAAGAGGTTCAGGTGTTAACCTCTAAAGATGCTGAACCATGGCTTAATGCCATGAAGGCTGAAGTTGATTCCTTGGATAGGAACCAAACCTAGTGCCAGTAGTCCCAGGAATGAGGCTGGTTGGCAGCAAAAGGCCAAGACAGACCAGAATGGCAAGGTTGTCAGACACAAAGCCAGATTGGTTGCCAGAGGTTTTTCACAGGTACCAGGACAGGATTACCACGAGACCTACTCACCCACCGTCAAGTATGAGAGCATTAGGCTAATGCTCAAGATTGCTGCAGAAGAGAAACTGCACGTTTCTCATCACGATGTGAACACAGCTTTTTTGTACGGGGTTTTGGGGAGGAACTGTATATGCTTCCACCTGATGGACTGCAGGTACAGAAGGGAATGGTCTGTAAACTACGGAAATCCCTATATGGTCTCAAGCAGAATGCCAGGTGTTGGAACACAAAACTCACCGAGACATTGCTTTCTCTAGGTTTTCACCAAGGCAAAGCTGATCCATGTGTGTTTGTCAAGGAGGAGGGGCAAAACAAACTGTATTGTTTATGTTTTGTTGATAATCTTCTTTTGTTTTGGAAGAAGGCTCTGGATCCATTCCAGTCCAGCTTCCGCGCTGGTCATGGGACCGAGACGGCTCTGGTTGCCCTAACAGATGATCTTCGTAGACAGCTGGATCGAGATGGGTCGGGGCTGCTGATTCTTCTAGATCTGTCAGCAGCTTTCGACATGGTCGATCACAGACTTCTGGACCACTGCCTTGCCGACGTGGGGATCCAGGGCACAGTCCTTCAATGGCTGCGCTCGTTTCTCTCTGGTCGGGGACAGAGGGTGGCGCTTGGGGGGGAATTGTCATCGCCCCACTCCTTGGTGTGTGGAGTACCTCAGGGTGCGATACTCTCCCCGATGCTTTTTAACATTTTTATGCGCCCCCTCGCCCAGCTTGTCCGGAGTTTTGGGCTGGGTTGCCATCAGTATGCTGATGACACCCAACTCTATCTGTTGATGGATGGCCATCCTGACTCGGCCCCAGACACACTGACCAGATGTTTGGAAGCTGTGACTGGATGGTTACGTGGGAGCCGGTTGAAGCTAAATCCTTCGAAGACAGAGGTCCTGTGGCTGGGATGGGACAATATGGGATTGGGGGGGGGCAACTCCCATCTCTTGCAGGGGCGCAATTAGTGCCAGCACCGTCCGTTAAAAGTTTGGGTGTAATCTTCGACACCTCCCTTTCCACGGAGGCGCAGATTGCAGCTACAACAAAGGCGGCATTTTTCCATCTCCGCCAAGCTAAGCAGTTGGCTCCTTACCTCTCTCGCCCTGACCTAGCCACTGTGATCCACGCGACGGTCACCTCCAGACTGGATTATTGTAACTCGCTCTACGTGGGGCTGCCCTTGAGACTGACCCAGAAACTCCAGCGGGGGCAGAATGCTGCAGCGAGACTCCTTACGGGGTCTTCGCTGCGAGATCACATTCACCCGGTGCTATACCAGCTGCACTGGCTCCCGGTGGAGTACAGGAGCAGGTTTAAGGTGCTGGTTTTAACCTTTAAAGCCCTATACGGCCTAGGACCCTCGTACCTACGGGACCGCCTCTCCTGGAATGCCCCACAGAGAAACTTACGGTCTTCAAATAAAAACATCTTGAAGGTCCCAGGCCACAGAGAAGTTAGGCTGGCCTCAACTAGAGCCAGGGCTTTTTCAGCCGTGGCTCCGATCTGGTGGAACACTCTGTCACAAGAGACCAGGGCCCTGTGGGACTTGACATCTTTCCGCAGGGCCTGCAAGACAGAGCTGTTCCACCAGGCCTTTGGCCAGGGCACAGCCTGATTCCCTCCCTCGGCAATTTTCGCGGAGCTCTGGCCCAATGGTTGCCAGTGGCTTGAATTAATTAATTTTATAATGAATGATTTTAGAGTGTTGTTTGTGCTGCACTTTTGTACTGTTTTATTGTTGTTAGCCGCCCTGAGCCCGGCTTCGGCTGGGGAGGGCGGGATATAAATAAAATTTATTATTATTATTATTATTATTATTATTATTATTATTAAGAATCAGGCTTTGTACGAAAGCACCTTAGCTCAGCTGAAGGAGCACTTTGACATGAAGGATCTTGGTGAGGTATCCAACTCTCTTTCTTTGCAGGTGAAGAAGGACCAAACAGGTAATTTTCTGGTACACCAGACACAGAAAATTGCTGATGTATTGACCAGGCTGAATTTGGTTGATGCAAACCCAGCAGACACACCGATGGTGACAGGTTACCAGGTAGATAGTACTGCTGAAGCATTTTCTGACACCACACTGTACAGATGCATTCTAGGCAAGTTGAATTTCATTGCTAGATGTTCAAGACCTGACATAGCTGTAAGCACTAACCTGCACAGCAGACATGCCAACAATCCTACTGTTCAGGATTGGAAAGCTCTGAAGCGCATAGCCTGCTATTTGAAGGGGACTTTGCACTACAGGCTGAGGTTCACTAGTCAGAAGACTGGAGGTCTTGAAATCTTTGCAGATGCTTGCTTTGGAAGTGATTTGGACAAATCCATGGAGGAGGAGGAGACGAGCCACAATTACTGCGCTCTGCCTCCATGGTCAGAGGCAGCGACGCTTCTGAATACCAGATGCAGGAAACCACAGGAGGGGAGATCTGCTCTTGTGCAAGGATCCTGCTTGCTGGTTTCCCACAAGCATCTAGTCAGCCACTGTGAGAACAGGACTAGATAGCACATTGGCCTGATCCAGCTAATGGCTCTTCCTACCTTCATAAGCTTCATCTGGCCATCTGCCTGGATGAACAGGGTCCGACCTTGCCGGCCTTATGCTTTGCAGATGAGCATCAGGCTGGTAAAGGCTATGCAAGATAAATAAACCATATCTGACAAGCGATTCTTCTTCTTACTTTCTGATGTTCCCTAAACAAACCTTCACTTCAAAGCCACTCTGTTGTGTTCCTCTCTAAACACCAGCTGGAGGGATTGGGGCTTAATCTGTTTGGCCTTCCCAGGTGAAAATAGGGCTCAGCTGACATGGAAACCATGATCCAAGGTGCCTCAAGCAGCTGAGCCAAAGAACAAGGGGTAGGAGGATGAGAGAGACGGGTGTGAAGGTGCAGTGATAAGCACATCCCTCTTAAGCTGTCGCCCACCTGCCTGAAAATGTGCCTGCTCTATGCACACTGCTCTTGAAAACTCGGCAAAAGCTGCCAATGCAAACTTCCTTCCTTGGGCCTGACTTCATCTGTGGGGCGTGGAGGGGGGCCACTGGGGGAGGGCAGGGGCCAAGCAACAGCAGTGGGAGGGGGCTTTTGTGAGGAGAACCTGAGCTTACAGGGTTAAACAGCTCAGAGTGTACGCCCTGCCTACTGTGGGGAGGGGGGAACTTCTGCGTCATTTCCGAGAGCCTCGAGCCTTTGTTCTCTCTACTTTTGCTTTTGAGGAGAGAGGACGTGTTTTCACGATGCTGTTCGCTGTGATAGATAATGGATAGTCTGCTGTAAATAAAACTGCTTTTAGCTGCTAAGATCCTGAGTGGACTTTATTTAAGCACACTGAAGAATGCTCTGGAGTTTTTTGCAGTCTTTCTCTTGCCGCTGCAGATCTCTGCTTTGCTCAGAGAATCGGAATGTGGACTTTGGAATGCAGAGGCCTGGCCAGGAAGAGCTGCGCGGTGGGAAGCGTGCCGGACGTCAGGCTTATCTGAGCAATAAATCAATCTGCTCAACAGGTTATGGGAGACAGTTAGTGCAATTAGAGGAAGCCTGCTTTGAAGTGCTGTGTGCTTAAAAAGGCTGAGAAACCTGAGAAGCTGCTGTTTTGCTGCTGGAAGGAAAAAGACCTGCTTTGAGGCTTTGCCTGGGAGAAAAGCAGGGAAGCTGGCTGCAAGCTGTGTGCTGCAAAGGGACGCCGGAGGCCTATCCTCGGAGCTGGCTGGTACGCGTGAGTACTTCAAAGCCCCAATGGGAGCACTGGGGGAGGAGATGGCTGAGCTCCAGGACTTTTATGATGTCCCGTTTGAAAAGCTCACAACCCAGTCCTGGGATATCTGGGTTAGAAGAGTCAGGGGGTGGTTTTTGGCCACAGGGCTCTGGAGTATAGCCCAGAAGGAGCCGGCCCCACCCATGCCAGTTGCTGCTGAAGATGGCGGAGCAGACCTGGAGGCTGCTTTGCTGGAAGATAGAGAGCAGAGAATGCAATTAGAGCTCTGCATGTTGAGAGCAAGCCTGGACGCTTTGCTGTTGCCCCACCTGGAGGGCAGTGCGTCGGCTCAGGCCGCCTGGCAGGTGCTGAGGAGTCTGTGTGAAAGCTCAGCAGGAGCCCAGGGCCGGGAGAAAGCCGAGAGCAGGGAGGAAGCCAAGAGCCCAGAGGGGGCTGCTGGCCATGTTCCTGAAGTTACAGCTGGGAGTAGCTGCTTTGTCTCCGAGGGGCCGTGTGATGTTGAGGCCTACAACCAGAGTGCTGGGAAGCGTGCAGACCCAGGCTGTGCACCCAAAGGTGGGGGTGCTGGGAACAAAGGAATGGCTGGAGAGGGAGCTGTGAGAGCTGTTGCTACGTCTCGTCGCTGTTATCGCTGTGGCTCCCCCTCCCATCTGGTGAGAGAATGTCCAGTGGAGGCACAGGAACAGCCGAAGGCCGTCACCCGTAGCAACCAGATAAAGGGCTCTTCTTCAAAGCGTGGGAAAGGCAAGCCGAAGACAGCTGGCAGAGACACTGAACGTAAACATTTGGCAGCCTCTATGGCTGCAGTCAAGAGTTGTCAACAGGATGCTGTGCTGGCTTTTGTCATAGACTCAGGCGCTTCCCATCATCTCGTGCCATCTGCAGGATTCCTGGAGAACTGCACCTCTGTAACTTCTGGGAAGACTGTTTGTTTAGCATATGGGACTCGACACCCACTCACGCAGACTGGCTCACTGTTTTGTTCTTTCTTACAGGATTCAATCCAGGCTTTTGTTGTTCCAGGACTGTCCTGCGCATTGCTGTCTGTCAGTGCACTTCTTGCTGAGAACTACAGAGTGTGTTTTGACAACAATAAGTGTTCTATTTCTAAGAATGGACAGCACCTAGTCAGTGTTGAATGTAAAGACAGGTTGTTTGTGATAGATGCTTCTTTTCCAGGTCCAGATGACACGGAGGAGGCTCAAGCACAGTGTGCCAATGTTTCAGTTCATGATGCGTGTGCTCACTTATGGCACCGACGCATGGCACACGTGTCCTGGGGGTCAGTGAAGAAGATCCCAGAGTGTACGCAAGGGTGCAAAATGAAATCATGTGCTAAGTTTCTAGATTGCAGAGCGTGCAAGTCCGCAAAGGTGAAAACGTGCACATACCCTAGGTCTGAGAGGGTGACCACTAGGGCTTTTCAGTTAATTCATGCAGATTTGTGTGGTTTGTTTTCTGTGAGCAATATGGGCGTAGCCAAATTTGCGCTGGTTCTGATTGATGACCATACGAGGAACTCCTGGGTCTTCACGCTCCGACACAAAAATGAAGCTGCGCAGCTAATCAAAGACTGGATTGCGGCTGTGGAACTGCAGTTTTCCACACGGGTGCAAAACTTTCAGAGCGATCGCGGTGGGGAGTTCACCGGGTCTGCACTGCAAAGTTTCTTCCGCAAAAAGGGGATTCAACACAGGTTGACTTCTCCACACAGTCCCCAACAGAATGGGATCGCGGAACACAGAAACAGGACTCTAGGGGAGATGTCCGCAGCTCTTTTGTTGTTGTTTTTTTTTTGTATAAATAATTTTTATTAAGGTTTTAAATAACAAAGAAAGAGAAGGAAAAAAAAACATCCACAATACATATAACAGCAACACACACAAAAAACAACACAAAATTCAGCAATAAAAAAACAAAAAACATAACAATTAAAAACAGTATCTCTTTTCCGTTTCCATTTTTAAGTTACTTATTTTCTGGACTTCCTCATACCTCCCTCTTTTGTATTCCAATCCAAATTATTTGTCCAGCAGTTTCTTTTCCACTTTTTTAATCCCAATCTTTAGTTTGATAAAATATTAAAATATATAACTTCAACTTCTTTAAACCTAATCCTTGGTCTTAATATCATATACCGTTAAATTTTCCCCTCTTAATATCAAATTTCCATTTCTTTAAACATCTTTAATCTTAATCTTTAATCTTAGTCTATCATTAACTTTAACCTGTCCAGCTGGAAACCACTTGTTTTCAGTCCAACATCACTCTAACATTCCTTAATTTTGCAGTGTTTCTGAAGATAGTCTTTGAATTTCTTCCAATCTTCCTCCATCAACTCTTCTCCCTGGTCACGGATTCTACCAGTCATTTCCGCCAATTCCATATAGTCCATAAGTTTCATCTGCCATTCCTCCAGCGTGGGAAGTTCTTGTGTCTTCCAATACTTTGCGATGAGTATTCTTGCTGCTGTTGTTGCATACATAAAGAAAGTTCTATCCTTTTTTAACACCATTTGGCCGACTATGCCCAGGAGAAAGGCCTCTGGTTTCTTAGGGAAGGTATACTTAAATACCTTTTTTAATTCATTATATATCATTTCCCAGAAAGCCTTAATCTTTGGGCACGTCCACCAAAGGTGAAAAAATGTACCTTCAGTTTCTTTACATTTCCAACATTTGTTATCGGGCAAATGATAGATTTTCGCAAGCTTGACTGGGGTTATGTACCACCTGTATATCATTTTCATAATATTCTCTCTTAAGGCATTACATGCCGTAAATTTCATACCTGTGGTCCATAACTGTTCCCAGTCAGCAAACATAATGTTATGTCCAACGTCCTTTGCCCATTTAATCATAGCCGATTTTACCGTTTCATCCTGAGTATTCCATTTCAGCAGCAAGTTATACATTCTTGACAAATTCTTAGTTTTGGGTTCTAACAATTCTGTTTCTAATTTGGATCTTTCCACCTGGAAGCCAATTTTCCTGTCCAATTTAAATGCCTCCATTATCTGATAATAATGAAGTCAGTCTCGCACTTTGGTTTTTAGTTTTTCAAAACTCTGCAATTTCAGTCTATCTCCGTCTTGTTCCAAAATTTCCCAATATTTCGGCCATTTGACCTCCATATTGACCTTTTTCAAGGCTTTCGCTTCCATTGGTGACAGCCACCTTGGGGTTTTGTTTTCTAACAAATCCTTATATCTTAACCAAACATTAAATAGCGCTTTCCTGACAATGTGGTTTCTAAATGCTTTATGTGCTTTGACCTTATCATACCATAGATATGCATGCCATCCAAATACATTATTGAAACCTTCCAAGTCCAAAATGTCAGTGTTTTCAAGAAGTAGCCATTCTTTCAACCAGCAAAAGGCTGCTGATTCATAATAAAGTTTAAGGTCTGGCAGGGCAAATCCGCCTCTTTCCTTTGCATCTGTTAGTATTTTAAATTTTATTCTAGGCTTCTTGCCCTGCCAGACAAATTTAGAAATATCTTTCTGCCACCTTTGAAACAATCCATTTTGTCCACAATCTGCAAAGTTTGGAACAAAAACAACATTCTAGGCAATACATTCATTTTTATCGAAGCAATACGGCCCGGCAGTGAAAGCTTCAAATTTGACCAAATTTCTAAATCTTTTTTCACTTCAGACCAGCATTTTTCATAGTTATCTTTAAATAAGTTCCCATTTTTTGCTGTCATGTTAATCCCCAAATATTTAACTTTCTTAACCACTGTTAAACCTGTCTCATTCTGAAACCTCTCTCTTTCAATCGGTGTTAAATTTTTCTCTAAAACCTTGGTTTTTGACTTATTCAATTTAAATCCTGCCACTTGACCAAATTCTTGAATCAGTTCTAAAACCCTTTTAGTACTAGATTCTGGCTCCTGTAACGTCAATACTAAGTCATCTGCGAATGCTCTCAATTTGTACTGTTTAGTTCCGACCTGTATACCTTTAACCAACTGGTCCCTTCTAATCATATTCAGCAAAACCTCCAGGACCGAAATAAAAAGAAGTGGGGAAATTGTGCAACCTTGTCGTGTCCCTTTTTCAATTTTAAGTTCTTCCGTCACAACATTATTTACAATTAGTTTAGCCTTTTGTTCTGAATAAATTGCACTTATACCATTTTCAAAACCTTGGCCTACCCCCATACCCTGTAGATTCTTCTTCATAAAATTCCAAGAAATATTGTCAAAGGCTTTCTCCGCGTCTACAAATATCAGCACTGCTTTAGTGTTTATATTCACTTCTAATTTTTCCAAGATATCAATTATATTTCTCAAATTGTCAGACAAATGTCTTCCTGGGAGAAAGCCCGCTTGGTCTTTGTGAATCTCTTCCATCAACACTTTTTTAAATCTCTTCGCCAAAATATCTGCAAAATTTTTTTAATCCACATTTAGTAATGGTATAGGGCAGTAGTTCTTAAGTTGTGTCTTTTCAGTCTCTGTTTTTGGTACAAGTGTAATATATGCTTCTTTCCACGACTCTGGTGCTCTCTTCCCCTCCATTATTTCATTGCAGACCTCTTTCAATGGTTGAATTAACCATTCTTTTAAAGATCTGTAATATCTAGAGGTCAAGCCATCTGGTCCTGGAGATTTACCCAATTGCATATTTTGAATGGCACCTTCTATTTCCTGTTCAGTTATTCTATGGTTCAAAATTAATTTATTTTCTTGAGATATTTTTTGTAATCCATTTGTTTTCAAAAATTGGTCTAAATCTGTTTCTTTCATTGGCCCTTGAGTAGATAGTCGTTTAAAATACTTCTGGAAACAACTTCTGATCTCCGCTGCGTTCTGTATAATCCTTCCTTCCACTTCTAAGTTCGTAATCGTATTTAGTTTTTGTCTCTTTTTCATTTGCCATGCCAACAATTTGCCGCATTTATTGGCCAATTCAAAAGTCTTTTGTCTCATTTGTTTAATTTTCCATTCTATTTCCTGATTCATCATTTTCATATATTGTACTTGATATAACTTTAATTCTCTCAAAATCTCTTGAGATTTGGGATTTACTCTCAGTCTTTTTTCACATTCATTTATTTTGTCCATTATTTTATCTTTCTTCTCATTTTGAGTTCTTTTCTTTATCGCAATCTGTTGTATTAAGAACCCTCTCATAACCGCTTTACTTGCGTCCCAGATTACTCTTTTCTCCACGTTGGAACTAAGATTTATCTCGAAGTAATCTCTCAGAGTTTTTTGGGCCTTCTTAAGAAATTCTTCATCTCTAAATAAGGTGTCATTCATCTTCCATCTGAAGGAGCCAGTTGGTGTTAGTCTCATTTCCATCTTAACAGCTTTGTGGTCAGAGCAAATTTTCGGGCATATTTCCACCTTTCTTGTCTTTGGTGCCATTCCTCTAGTTATCCAAATTTGGTCAATTCTTGTCCAAGTGATGTCCGCAGCTCTTTTGTTTGATGCCAGGCTCCCACAGCGTTTTTGGGGGGAGGCTTGGCGAACGGCCAACTTTATTCTGAACAGGTCGTTCAGTTCAGTGGTAGGTGACACACCGTATTTCTTGCTGCACGGAAAGAAACCGAAAGTGCACTACTTCCGCGTTTTTGGCTGTGAGGCTTGGGTCCTCATACCAAAGGAAAACGCAAGAAAGGTGAACCCAAGTCCCAAAAGATGATTTTTTGTGGGTATGAGCCAGGGACCAAGGGGTGGAGATTTGCTTATCCGTCAGGGAATCAGTCCAGGATTCTGCTCAGCAACAGTGCTGAATTCTGTGAGCAGAGTGGCTGGGCAAGGATACATGGGAACCCTGACATCCTGTCAGAGAGTCTGCTAGACTCTGCTGATGAAGGAGAGGAAGAGGTTGAACCTGCTACTGAGGCTCAGAGTCCAGACCCAGTGCAGGCAGAGGGGAGAACTTCTCCCAAGGCTGTGAAGATTGAGCAACGCAGTGCTCCATCTTCCCCCACAGGTTCGGCTGAGAAGTCCAGAAGACACAGTAAGTCAGAGGGGGGGCTCTCTGATGCCAAGGACGTTCTGGCTGGCCCTAGTGGGTCAGAGGGGGTTCCTGAAGTAGTGCTGCGCCGTTCAACTCGGACGACCAAGGGGAAACCTCCTGAAAGGTTTGCCGTCACTAGCGTGTGGGTCGGAATGGCACAGTGTGAACCCGAGAGTTTTGAGGATGTTCAGAAACTGCCTCAGGAAGAAGCCAGAAAATGGCATGAGGCGATGCAGAAGGAGATGAACTCAATGGAGTCTCTAGGTGTGTTCTCCCTCATGAAGTTGCCGGTGGGTGAACAGACAGTGGGTAGCCGCTGGGTTTACCGTCTTAAGCCCACAGCGACAGGAGAACCGCAGTATAAGGCCAGATTAGTGGCAAGAGGATTCACGCAGCGCAGGGGGTTGCATTATATGGAAGTTTATGCTCCCACCTGTAGGAGTGAATCTCTACGCTTGGTCTTGGCCATTGCTGCACAAAGAGGTTTGCTGGTGCATCACTTTGATGTGGATGTTGCTTACTTGAACTCAGACCTCCAGGAGGATCTGTACATGCTTCCTCCTCCAGGGTTTGAGGGCAATGAGCAAGGTACTGTGTGGAAACTTCACAAGTCAATTTACGGCCTGAAGCAGTCGGCCAGGAATTGGAACTTGTGCCTGAATGAAGCTTTGGAGAAGCTAGGTTTCAGGAAGAGTCTTGCTGACAGTTGCCTGTTCCTTAGAGGATCAGGAGACTCACAGGAACTGGTGTTGTTTTACATTGATGACATCATCCATGTTGGAAAGGCAGACAAATAGGTGCAGAAGTTTGCCAAAGAGCTTGGGAAACGGTTTCAGCTCAAGAACCTGGGTGCAGTAAAGATCTACCTAGGCGTCCAGATAGCGAGAACTGAGGATGGTAGCTTCTTGCTCAGTCAGAAAGGCAAGATTGAGCAGTTGCTTGAGAAGTTCAGAATGTCCGATTGTGCAGGAGTTCGGACACCCATGGAGACGAACTTCGTGAAAGATAGCCAGCAAGCAGAAAGTGCTGAGTCTGAGAATGCTGAGCTCTTTCAGTCAGCTCTAGGTAGTCTGTTGTATCTGTCCCAATGGAGCAGACCAGACATTGCCTTTGCCACCAACCTGCTAAGTAGGGAAGCGTCAAAGCCCAGTGTGAGTGCTTGGCACGGTATCAAGCGGGTACTGCGCTACCTGCAGCATACCAAAGACTTCTGTCTTAAGCTGCCAGCTGAAGGTGAGGCGAAGCTCACATGCTATGCGGACAGTGACTGGGCGAATTCGCAGGACCACAAGTCTGTGTCTGGGTTGGTGGTAAAGTTTGGGAAGTCACTGGTTGGGTGGAAGTCCCGGAAGCAAAGTCTCATTGCGCTGTCTTCTACTGAGGCTGAATTCAGTGCACTGTCAGATTTGTGCCGGGAACTAGAGTTCTATAGATGCTTGGTGCAAGAGATCTATGGGGATTGTAGCTTGCCCATCACGGTTTGGGAAGACAATCAACCCTGTTTGAAATTGGCTGAATCTGCGCAATTTAAGGCCAGAACCAAGCATCTGGACATATGTTTCCAAAATGTGTGTCAGAGTGTTCAGTCAGGTTTGATACGGCTGAAGTACTGTGCCAGTCACAGTAACCTGGCCGATGGATTTACCAAACCTTTAAGCTTCCAGCGTCATGGGGAGTTTTGTGGTGGTTTGGAGTTGGGGGTAAGTTCTGTACTTGCTTTCCCCACAGTAGCGCAGGGCGAGAGGGGGTGTGAGGAGAACCTGAGCTTACAGGGTTAAACAGCTCAGAGTGTACGCCCTGCCTACTGTTGGGAGGGGGGAACTTCTGCGTCATTTCCGAGAGTCTCAAGCCTTTGTTCTCTCTACTTTCGCTTTTGAGGAGAGAGGACGTGTTTTCACGATGCTGTTCGCTGTGATAGATAATGGATAGTCTGCTGTAAATAAAACTGCTTTTAGCTGCTAAGATCCTGAGTGGACTTTATTTAAGCACACTGAAGAATGCTCTGGAGTTTTTTGCAGTCTTTCTCTTGCCGCTGCAGATCTCTGCTTTGCTCAGAGAATCGGAATGTGGACTTTGGAATGCAGAGGCCTGGCCAGGAAGAGCTGTGCGGTGGGTAGCGTGCCGGACGTCAGGCTTATCTGAGCAATAAATCAATCTGTTCAACAGCTTTAGCTCAATGGTGGGCGGCCACCTGTTCCTCCTATTCTTGCCATGCTCACAAGGGGGAGATGAGACAGGGCCTTTTCAAGTCTAACTGGGAAGACACAGCGGGCCCTCTGGGGGTGTCGCCAAAATCTCTCCTCCCTCCCTCTCACTTCCAACACTCAGCCTAGAACCACAGAATTCTGGCCTCACCTCCAAAAGAGCATTGGAGGGGCTTTGAAAAAATGGCGGACGAGGTGGAGCAGCAACAAACCACAAATACTGTAGAAGAGCCCTTGGATCTCATCAAGCTTGGTCTTAATGAACGAATTGATGTAAAAATGAGAAATGACCGAAAACTTCGAGGCAGATTATTTGCTTGTTACCAGCACTTAAATAAGATTTTGGGTGATGTTGAGGAGACTGTGACAACAATAGAAATGGATGAAGAAACCTATGAAGAGATTTATAAATCTACCAAAGGGAATACAGTGGTACCTCGGGTTAAGTACTTAATTCATTCTGGAGGTCCGCTCTTAACCTGAAACTGTTCTTAACCTGAAGCACCACAATAGCTAATGGGGCCTCCTGCTGTCGCCGCACCGCCAGAGCACAATTTCTGTTCTCATCCTGAAGCAAAGTTCTTAACCCGAGGTACTATTTCTTGGTTAGCGGAGTCTGTAACCTGAAGCGTATGTAACCTGAAGCTTATGTAACCCGAGGTACCACTGTATTCTGATGCTGTTTGTCTGAGGAGATGGAGTTGTACTTGTAGCTCCTCCACTGTGGGTTGGCTGAAACCATGAAGAAAATGGTCATTGTTTCAAAAATGTTGGACCTCTGGACACTGTCTTCTGATACCCTTAAACATTAAGATTCTGCCCTTAATTCTGAAAGACCATCCAAACCTGATTTGTTGTGAAGGCATAAGATCATTTGGCATATAAGTTGATATAAGGGTCTCCCCCCGAAATAACTTAAGTGCAGGTGTCTTTATGTGTCAGATCAGTGGATATAACCATTTTAGTTGCTCTTGTGGCCGCTGATCTTTTTAAAGAAATAAATCTGTTTGGGGTTTTTTTGTATGTATGTGTTTATAAGCACTTTTCCCATTGGGGGGGCATTGTGTGGGATGTGAAACACAAAAGCAGTCAAGTACAACATTCCTAGAGTGAACATGTTTACACATGGGGAGGAATATTTGTTCAGCCTGCAGGTAAACTTCCTGTTTCCTTCTGGGCTGGGACAGACTTCCTTTGCATGTGACTAGAGGTGGGTGTGGCCTCACCTGAGCAGGTAATGACAAAAGCACAGGGCAGGGCAGCCATCTCTCTCCTTTTGACTACATGCATCGAAGAAGCAACATTTGCTTAGCCAAAGATGCCCTCTTGGCTTCCAGCCAAGAGATGACAAAGGGACTGTTTTCTTATGAGATAGTTTCCAGGTATATGTTACTTTTCTAAGCTAAGTATGCCTTCTGGAATCCTATTGTGAACAGAATGATATGTGAGTAAACTCTCTTTATACTTTTATAGAAGACTGTGTCGTGCCTTATCTTTTATGAGGGAATAAGGGGAAAATACCAGAAGAGTTATTATAGAGGTTTTAGCGAGCCTGAGCAAATGCATCCGCTGCAAGTTTAAAAGGGAGAATGTTACTCTGCTAAATTGTGAACTTGTTAACACATGTTGGAAAGGCTATTATCAGACAATATATCCTCTCCTGCATCCCTGAACATTCCCACACATTAGAAAAGGTTCAGAAAAGGGCCGTCAGAATGACCAAGGGGAGGATGGAGCAACGGATGGAGGCTGCAGCACTGGGGACTTTTTGATTTGGAGAAAAGGTGAGTAAGAGGCAGCGTGGCAGAAGTGTATAAAATGATGGAAGGCACAAAGGAAAGAGAACGTTTTTCTCCCTCTCTCAAAACAAGAGAACTCCAATGAAGCTGGAGTTTGCTGGCACTGAAGGACAGCAGCACTCCAGAGCCTCAGGCAAAGCACATTCCAAGCACTGCATGGAGATGCCACTCACTGAACCTGGGATTGAACCTGGGACCTCCTGCAGGTGAAGCAGGTGCTCTCCTGCAAAACTACAGCATTTCCCTTAAAAACAACAGTGAGATTTCAGTCCTCAGGGTTCTGAAGAAAGGGCTGGTTTAAATAGGGATGGAGGAAGCTGCTTCACTCACCCACCTAGATCAGTACTGTCTATTTCAGATCTGAAATTGTATCACGATGCAGTTTGTCTCGCCTGGATTTGGGAATGGCTCACGTTAAAAAACACCGACTTGCTGGATCTAGAAGGATTCAATAACAGATACGGCTGGCATGCCCATCTGGGATATGAGAAGGTCCAGAAAGGGTTTTTGAACCACGTGATCAGGAAATTGCTTTACATGGTGTGGGCCAAATATAAGGACTTACTAGAACCAAAAACGCCATGGTGGCTGTCCCTGGCAGAAGCGTTCTCAGTTTAAAAAAACAGCATGAGAGAAGTAATTGGGCAACTTATAAAGACTTATTGGAAGAAAAAGAAAATAAGCTAAAATTAAAGAAATTTGAAGCAATTCGGACACATTTGACTGATTGGTTGCAGTATTTTCAGTTAAATGAAACATTCCAAAAGGACAAACAGAAAGGCTTTTCCACAGAAATTTCAAGATTTCCACGTACCTACGGGACCGCCTCTCCTGGTATGCACCATGGAGGACCTTAAGGTCCACAAATGACAACATTTTGGAGGTCCCAAGTCGCAAGGTGGTTAGATTGGTCTCAACTAGGGCCAGGGCCTTTTCAATACTGGCCCCGACTTGGTGGAACGCTCTGTCACAAGAAACTAGGGCCCTTCGGGACTTGACATCTTTCCGTAGGGTCTGCAAGACAGAGTTGTTTTGCCTGGTCTTTGGTTTGGTCTCAGTCTGACCCTTACATTTCCCTCCCCTTACGGTTTTGATCTATGGGCTACTTTTAAAATGAGGCTGCATTTTAAATTGCATTTTAAATTGGTCGGTCCCCCCCATTACGTTTTTATTGTAATTTTACTGGTGTTAGCTGCCCTGAATCTGGCTCTGGCCAGGGAGGGTGGGGTACAAATTATTATTATTATTATTATTATTATTATTATTATTATTATTATTACTGTTTAATAAACACACACACACAAACACTCTCTAACGTGTACAGGTGCCTCCTTGACTGGGAGGTCAGGGAGGAAGAAGTAAAATCTGTCATGGTACAATGGGCCAGAGATTTTGGGCACAACATCCAGATGGAATCATGGGAGAGGTTGTGGAAGGAGGACCTAAAATTCACAGTGTGCTATGATTTGAAAGAGAATTTCATGAAGATGCTCTACAGATGGTACTTAACACCTGTAAAACTGGCCAAAATGTATAAATCTAGATTAAACATCTGTTGGAGATGCAAGGAGGCGGAAGGCACCATGATCCACATGTGGTGGAACGGCACAAAAATCAGGGAATTTTGGGAAACAATCTACAATGAACTTAAAAAATTGTTTAAATGTTCCTTCCCAAAGAGGCCCGAAGCCTTCTTGCTAGACATAATGAGCAATGAAATCCCTAAACAGGTAAGGAAAATCTTTATGTATGCAGTAACAGCAGCTAGGATTCTAATTGCTAAAGTATGGAAAGGAGATTCTATTCCCTCAAAATTAGACTGGCAAAATAAAATGCTAGAATATGCAGAACTAGCAAGATTCTGAGACCATACAGATCAAGTATTTAGTAAAGAGTGGAATATCTACAGAGAATATTTAAACAAACATTGTAATAACATAAATTCTTTGGCAGGCCTGGATTGATTTCTGCATGAATTAAGAAATCATTACAGAATTAAAATAACAGAAGAACTTAGGAGAGAAAAGTTAAGTGCGCAGCGTAATGAAATTTAGGAACCACAGTGGGGGGACCGGAAGTTACGTTAGAATTAGCGATGGATGAACTTAATCTTTTCTTTTTCCGTATATACGTATGGTGTAGGGAGTATTAATTACTGGATTGCCCTTTGTGGCTTGATGCATCTTGTTTTGTTTTGTATTTGTTTTGTAATGTTATGTTTTTAAAATTAATAATTTTTAAAAATTAATATTTAATAAAACATAATGTTATGTTTTTAAAATTAATAAAGCATTGGGGGGGATTCTTAAAAAAAGGATCAGTACTGTCTACACGTACTGGCAGCCATGGCTCTCCACGGCAGGAGATATTTAGCCCCCTCCCAGGCCTACCTACCTGGAGATGCTGCTGAGGATTGAACCCAGGCCCTCCTGCACGCAAAGCGGAAGCTCTTCCACTGAGCTATTGCCCTCCCCCAGGAGCCTTTTTGCAAATCTGCTTTTCCTCGAGATCCCTTCCTAGAACCATCTCTGGAGATGTGGCTGTTAGAATTCCTGATCTATGATTGCAGTCATGGGATTGTTTATCACATGACGGTATATGTTTTGACTCCACAGAGTGGGAAGTGACGGCGGCAGGATGTTTGTGTCACTGTGTTCCATGAAGTGGGACTATTGTCCTTTGTTCTTTTTCTCTTTGCTGTCTGATGCTAGAGAGGGAAGGAGCCATGTTGCAGTGCTCCGTGTGTGTTTATACTGTATGTAAATAAAATACAGTGGTACCTCGGGTTACATACGCTTCAGGTTGCATACTCCGCTTAACCTCGGGTTAAGATCTTTGCTTCAGGATAAGAACAGAAATTGTGCTCTGGCAGCGCAGCGGCAGCAGGAGGCCCCATTAGCTAAAGTGGTGCTTCAGGTTAAGAACAGTTCCAGGTTAAGAACGGACCTCCAGAACAAATTAACTACTTAACCCGAGGTACCAGTGTAGATTAGCCAAAATGCTGAGTTCCTGAGGTCTGCGAAGACTCTGCGGATCCCTAAGTGTGCCGATGTCGGTTGGCATTGGTCGCTGTGATGTTCGGGCTGAAGAAAGCTTATGAAGCTCCTGAACAAAAGACCAGGAGGGGGAGAACATGCCAGTCAGGCATGTGTCTCTGCCAGGGTCCTACTCGAGTGTAGGCTGAACTCCTGACAGTGGCAAGCTCTCATTTTGTAGACTCTCAAGGCATCCAGCAGCAATGTTGGAGATGGGGGCACCATGAGGGGCAGCCCTCCTTCAGGGCCCAGATTCGCTGTCAAAAGGCCCTCAAGTGTCCACCAATGTCTCAAGAGACATCTCCTTTCCCCAGGGGTCTTGCAGACAACTGTGGACAGCCTGGCTTCAGTGGCACCTCACCCTAAGGCTTGCACACAGTTCTCAGGGGATACAACCGAGCCTAACCACCTGTAACTGAAAACAACAACAACATATTGCTTCCTGCTGCATCCCACCTGGGTAGAATTTTAGGCTGCAGGGTCCTTGGGGCAGGGACCTGCCCTTGTGTCCTCTGTAAAGCAGTTCTGGGAGGCCTGGTGCCCTCCAAACATTGCTGGACACACCGCTCCCATAGTCCCTGACCAGGCTGGCCACGGCTGATGGCAGTTAGAGGACTGCATGGCTCCCATCCCTATAAAAACACTCAGGACATGCTTCTCTCAGCTGTGCCAAGTTCTGGATCCAGCCCAACTAAATGCCAACAAGGCCTTCCCAAAAGGTTGTGGTCCAATGACATCTGGGGACCCACAGGTGGAGAACCAGCTGGAAAGAGCAGGAGGGGAGAGGGCACTCTCTGGCGCTTGGGCCCTGCTTGTGGGTTTCCCATAATGGGCATCTCACTGGCCACTGCGAGAACAGAACGCAGGGCGGGGAGGGCCACTGGTCCCATCCTGCCTCAGGGCTCTTTTGACATTCCCCTGACCTGGGCCTTGTGCTTAGCAGTTGAAGTGCTGACTGCCCCCTTTCATTTCTGAGTCACTGCTGGGATAATCAGGCACGCAATTATGGAATCTCTTCATCTGCATAACATTACAGTCATACCTCTTGTTACATTCGGTTCAGGTTACGTTCTTTCAGGATACGTACCGCGGCGACCAGGAAGTAACGGAATGGGTTACTTCCGCGTTTTGCCGCTCGCCCATGCGAACGCAAAATGACGTCACGCGCATACGCAGACGTGGCGACCTGCGCACGCGCAGACACAGGCTGTATTCTGCTCAGGTTGTGAACGGGGCTCCGGAACGGATCCCATTTGCAACCAGAGGTACCACTGTATTGTGATTTTCATTTTCAGGAGGAAGGGGGGGCACGCAGTCCTCACACTCACACACCCTAGAAGTTACGCTGCTAAAGCCTTCTCTACCCTACCATCCCCCCCCCCAAACACACACACACTTTGAGGTGGCACAAAAATAGAGGGTTCGTCTTGATCAACTCACCTGGTTTGGAGAAGAAACCCTATTCACGATTTAATTGAATATTTGAATAATCTTTTCATTCCTGTAAGGCATAAAGAATGTTGTCCAAATAACATTGACACACTCCACTGAGAGAGAGCGGCCGCAAATACTCCGTCCTGCGACAAAAGCCGCCTCACACACAGGCAGAGCTGCCGGGACCATTTCTATGCCCTTAAGAGTTCTTTGCATTCAGTGCCGCTTTTGTCTGCTGGAGGCGTCAGATAAATTGCAATCGCTTAAGGGAATGCAGGCGCACAAAAGCCGCTCTTGCTCCATGTTAAATAGTGGGGAAGATGGATGAAGGACACAGCTCTGTTAGATTCTCAGCTCTTTATTACAGCAGTTAGAACTGCTCCTGGAGTCAGACTGACTGCAGCCTAGCTGGCTGCTTTATATAATACTAAGTAACTTGTAACAGTAACAACTCCCAACTAGCTAACCAGTCAGTGAGCGACAGTTCTCAGTCCTTCATTTGCATACTGGTGGCCCTGAGTGAGAACTGCAGCTGATCTTAATACAGTCATACCTCGGGTTACAGACGCTTCAGGTTGTGTTTTTTGGGGTTGCGGACCGAAACCTGGAAGCACCGGAATGGGTTACTTCCGGCTTTCGGCAGTCGCGCATGAATCGCAATCCGTGAGTGTGCAGACGTGCTGCTGCAGGTTGCGGACGTGCCTCCCGCACGGATCACGTTTGCAACCCGAGCGTCCACTGTACATAATACTTCGCATCCCCTCGAGTGGCTGGCTGGAGAATGGAAGTCAGGCCGGCACATGTGGAGGGGGGGTGTTGATCCATTAAGCTTCTATTAAGCCCTTCTGGAGAACAAAGCTAACCTGTGCCACCCCTCATAAATATTGCTGTTCAGAGGAGCCCTAATTTTAATTAAACCTCTTTTACCTGCTCATGAGAAAAATCTATTTAGACTCAAATGGCACCCTTTCCTCCCCCTCTCGCACGCCTGTGTTTGTTTGTGTGTGCGCGCACACACACACACACACAGATGCCAAGTGCAGCTTGTGAGCTGGAGGGAGAAAGAGAGAGAGAGAAGACATTCTTTTCTTCAGGGCAAATACAGCCGGCATATATAAGCGAGGAGGTGGCAGCTCCCGTACAGCCGAGCCTGCAGAGGGCACATGGCTTGCAGCATAATCGGCACCACGCTCAGAGAGGGAAGTTGGGCACAGGGCATGGGCAGAGGGCAACCTTTTGTTCCTGATTTTCTTCGGTGAAGGAGAAAAGCTTCCACACCGGCAGGTGGAAGTTTTAATGCAATGCGCAAAAAGGGAAGGGAAGGCATCATGGAGGCGGGGGGGGGGGTGTCCTTTGCCGCAAAGCCAAAGAGAAACACCAGTTGCTGAAAACCCACAGGAGAAGAGAGTGCACTGGCACTCAGGTCCTGCCTATGGGCTGCCCATTGGGGCATCTTTGAGACCAGGGTTCTGGACTCGATGGGCCCCCTTTGGCCTGACCCAAGTGCAGAGCTTGTCTTATATGCTCTGAAGAAGATCATTTGACCAAGAATTCTTCCGGCAGGAGGAAAGGAAGCCCTTTTTCACACAGTGCATGATTAAACTATGGAATGCTCTCCCCTAGGAGGCAGTGATGGCCACCAACTTAGATGGCTTTAGAAGAGGATTTGACAGATTTGTGGATGAGGAGAGGGCTATCAAAGGCTAGTACATAAGCTACTACAAAGGTTATCTCCTGCTTGGACTACTGCAATGCGCTCTATGTGGGGCTACCTTTGAAAGTGACCCAGAAACTACAACTAATCCAGAATGCAGCAGCCAGACTGGAGACTGGGAGCGGCCGCCGAGACCACATAACACCAGTCCTGAAAGACCTAGATTGGCTCCCAGTACGTTTCCGAGCACAATTCAAAGTGTTGGTGCTGACCTTGAAAGCCCTAAACGGCCTCGGTTCAGTATATCTGAAGGAGCATCTCCACCCCCATCGTTCTGCCCGGACACTGAGGTCCAGTGCCGAGGGCCTTCTGGCGGTTCCCTCACTGTGAGAAGCCAAGTTACAGGGAACCAGGCAGAGGGCCTTCTCGGTAGTGGCACCCACCCTGTGGGACGCCCTCCCACCAGGTGTCAAAGAGAACAACAACTACCAGACTTTTAGAAGACATCTGAAGGCAGCACTGTTTAGGGAAGCTTTTAATGTTTGATGCATTACTGTATTTTAATATTTTGTTGGAAGCCGCCCAGAGTGGCTGGGGAAGCCCAGCCAGATGGGCGGGGTATAAATAATAAATGATGATGATGATTAGTCACAATGGTTATGCTCCGCTTCCACTGTCAGAAGCAGAGGTGCCTCTGCATTCCAGTTGTATGAAGAGAACCCTGTTTGCTGCCTTCGCTCAGTTCCCGAGCTTGAACCCTTGCTCTCTTTGGGAATGGGGACGGCTGCAGTTCCCGTTGCTTTGCACCATGTGGCTAAGGGACAAGGCAGGGAATTGGTGGTATTTAGAATCTTTTGAGTGTGTTAAATCTGAAGCAGCCAAACCTGCAACGTTCTTTTGTCTGTTTATGGCGCTCATGCTTTGAGTTCAAGATCAAGGAGCTAAAAGAGCTGTGTGTGTCTATACCAGTTCTTAATTACCATTATTGCTCAAGTTGCAACCTTTAGCTAGCGGTTCGGACTTCCATACCCTAGTCTCTTGACCACTACAGGAAGCGTCCCTAGAGGGATGCCGTACAGAATGTACCATGAAACCGTTTCACAGCTGTGCCACTCTGCAGCTGGGTCATAACTGGCTGATGGGAGGCAGGTCCATAGCTAGGGGGTAGTGAGGTGGCCCCCCGCCATGGGTGCAGGTGATGGGGGGCCTCAAAATTGGCTAAAAATATGTCCATAAATATAAATATTGATTATTGCCTCATAAGAATAGAGAGTGAATTGAATTGCGGGGGGGGGGGGGGAGAGGTGGAAAGAAGAGCTAATTTGTCCATGGCTAGGGGGCACAATCTGGACGGTTCTGCCAGGGGCGCAAGATCACCTAGCTATAGCTCTGGCAGGACGGAAGAGTGTTCATGTGCTCAAGCCCTGCTTGTGGGTTTTCCACAGGGGCACCTGGCTGGCCAATGTGGGAACAGGAGGCTGGACTAGGTGGGCCACTGGCCTCATCCAGCCTCATGGCTCGATTTATGCAAAATAAAGAGGCTTGATTTGCATTCAGGTTGCACAATTCAGGTACAGAATCCTGGGCAGGTTTTAGGCATGAAATGGGCAAACACAGCATTTGCCAAAAGGAGGAAACTTTTCTGAACCTTTTTTCTCAAAGGAGGCTGGACAACAGTTTTGGTAAACGTCAGGAAGGATACTGCTGCTGGTGTCATTTTCCTCAGAGAACTACAGCGCTGAGCACTTCCACAGAACAGGCAGAAGCTCTGCATTTCAGTTGCTGGGTTCAGTTGCCAAATGGCATTCTTTGGGTAGAGGCTGGGATAAAACCGCAAGCCTGAGACCCCAAAGAGCAGCAGCTGCTGCCAGTCAGTGTAGGCAACGCTGGGCCGGACAGACCAAGAGCCTGAGACTTCAGCACTAACAAAGCAGCTTCCCAGTGCAGAAAAGGTCACTGCTTGACCCCTGCCGCCCCAGGGCTGGTGTGCAACCTTGCAGGCCTAGCAGATGTAGCCAATACCACTCTCAACCACTGCTGGTGCAACTATTTGTAGGAGAGGTTGTGGGGGGCGAGGTGTCGCTCATACCCACACAGACGGCCCTGCTCCACTGCCATGCGCAGGAGGGGAGGAGGCAAGGCTGCCTGAACTGGTGCAAATCAACTTCTGAGCAGAAAGAAGGGGTCTTTGGGGGCGGGGATCAGAAGCAGGTACCAGACAAGCCAAACCTGGCTCCTCTGCAGACTGCACTCCCACATTTCCCTGCATATATTGTGTCAAGGTCAGAAGTTGTGCACAGTTCCTCTGGGCAATAGGCAGGGCTGGAATCTCCTGCAATCTCCAATGTGGCTGACCACATCCGAGGCTGTCCTTGAATTCCTCTGGACACAAACACAGATGAACAGGAACTGCCCCTCACCCCCTCAGCTCTCAACAACATGCTCAAGGAGACCACCAACATCCATGTTTTGGAAAGGCCTGTCCAGCAATGTTCCAGATTACCAGCTGCTGGTGTAGCCATTCAGACCTTTCCCATTGGTTGGGTGTGCGTTGCTCCCGGGAGGGAGGGAGGAGTCAATAGACACTGAGGGTTGGTTCAGAGAAAGAGTTTGTTTCTGCTTTCCGGATAGCAGAAAGGCACTGTGTGATCAGTCACAGCAAGCACACTTAAAGAGCAGTTACATACAGCTTATATACCCTTCAGGTCCCCTTTCCCCCTCCCCAGGAGTCCACCCTCATGAGTTTGTACACGTAAGTTTACATCCTTGAGCATGAACAGATATTCCTGTTCCTGTACTCTTATCTTGGGGTAAGAAGGTCACCCAACTATAGGAGTACTCCTGGAGCCATCCGCGGGCGCGGGGGCTGACAGGCAGACCTTGCAAGGTCTGTGCGTCAGTGTGGTCAGGATATAAGATAAGTCCCAGAGCCATCCCGTCTCCACTCGGAACTGACAAGGCCATCCATTAAGCCTTCATGGACTGATAAAGGAGAAGGCTTTGTTTACACAGCTGGGTTTGTGTTATACAGCTCAAGCTAATGGGTTATACAGCTCAAGCTAATGGATTTTAGCTAATGGATCCTTGAAGAAGGAATTGGGGAATTTTGGGGCCCGGTTCGGGTGGCTACACAGTCAGGTTTGGGTAACTTGTTCCTTCATTCCCTCCTCTTCTGTTGGACAGCCTTCCTGCTCGTCCCAAGGTACTGGCCGGTATTTTCGTGTCAGTGCTATAATCTGGGGCCAAATCATTCGTGACACCATTTTATGCATCATATTTTGCAAGCATTGCAATAAGCAGGGTATACAGGAGCAGAGAAGCAAGATTATCAAGGGGCCCATTAACATCATTATAAGTCCTCTAAACCACCCTAGGTTCGGAAACCAATCAGTCCACCAGGACATGTCCCATCCGTTCCACGTTGGGGCAGGAACATGGGCCACCTTCTCTATTTCTGCTGCCAAATATCAAATAGCTTCACTATGGTCAGAGATGTTAAAGCAACAGGCTCCTCCCATTAAATTTAACACGGCACAAAATCCTCCCTGTTTTGCCAGGAGAAAGTCCATCCCTAGCCGGAGTTGGAGGACTGCTGTGCGTGTCTCATCTAATTGGGTGGCGATTAACCGGAGGGCTGTGGCTGTGGCATTGGCGACAATCTCTATTACCGCTTGGAGTCTAATAATGTGGTTCAAATTATAAATTGGTTCCCTCGCCCCTGTTATTAATTCTCCCTGATTCCAAGAAGCCGGATCGTAATGGGCCACTATCCTTTCTGGAGGCCACTGATCCTTTCCCCAATTTTGGGAGCTGCCGCCTGCAACTGCTGCTATGTCAGCCGAGCGTGTTTTCCGACGGGGTGCAGTGGCGAACAGTTCATAAATCCACATGGGAGGACTAGATGACCCTGAGGTTCCCTTCGAACTCTGAAGTGCTTTGATTCTATGAACTGCCCTTCCAAACCGAATTGTGTTTCCTTTGCATTGAAATGGATGCTGTGGAATAATGTAGTAGCATTCCAATCCCCTTAAAATTTATGCTTAAAATTCTACAAGGCAGGCTCAAGCAGTATGTGGACAGAGAACTCCCAGAAGTGCAAGCTGGATTTTGAAGGGGCAGAGGAACCAGAGACCAAATTGCAAACATGCGCTGGATTATGGAGAAAGCTAGAGAGTTCCAGGAAAACATCTACTTCTGCTTCATTGACTATGCAAAAGCCTTTGACTGTGTCAACCACAGCAAACTATGGCAAGTTCTTAAAGAAATGGGAGTGCCTGATCACCTCATCTGTCTCCTGAGAAATCTCTATGTGGGACAAGAAGCTACAGTTAGAACTGGATATGGAACAACGGATTGGTTCAAAATTGGGAAAGGAGTACGGCAAGGCTGTATATTGTCTCCCTGGTTATTTAACTTATATGCAGAATTCATCATGCGAAAGGCTGGGCTGGATGAATCCCAAGCCGGAATTAAGATCGCCGGAAGAAATATCAACAACCTCAGATATGCAGATGACACAACCTTGATGGCAGAAAGTGAGGAGGAATTAAAGAACCTTTTAATGAGGGTGAAAGAGGAGAGCGCAAAATATGGTCTGAAGCTCAACATCAAAAAAACAAAGATCATGGCCACTGGGCCCATCACCTCCTGGCAAATAGAAGGGGAAGAAATGGAGGCAGTGAGAGATTTTACTTTTTTGGGCTCCATGATCACTGCAGATGGTGACAGCAGTCACGAAATTAAAAGACGCCTGCTCCTTGGGAGAAAGGCGATGGCAAACCTAGACAGCATCTTAAAAAGCAGAGACATCACCTTGACAACAAAGGTCCATATAGTTAAAGCCATGGTTTTCCCAGTAGTGATGTATGGAAGTGAGAGCTGGACCATCAAGAAGGCTGATTGCCGAAGAATTGACGCTTTTGAATTATGGTGCTGGAGGAGACTCTTGAGAGTACCATGGACTGCAAGAAGATCAAACGTATCCATTCTTAAGGAAATCAGCCCTGAGTGCTCACTGGAAGGACAGATCATGAAGTTGAGGCTCCAATACTTTGGCCACCTCATGAGAAGAGAAGACTCCCTGGAAAAGACCCTGATGTTGGGAAAGATGGAGGGCACTAGGAGAAGGAGACGACAGAGGACAAGATGGTTGGACAGTGTTCTCGAAGCTACAAACATGAGCCTGACCAAACTGTGGGAGGCGATGGAAGACAGGAGTGCCTGGCGTGCTCTGGTCCATGGGGTCACGAAGAGTCGGACACGACTAAACGACTAAAACAACAACAATTCCAATCCCCTATAATGAGAAGTTGGACATCTGGCTGGGTCCGGTATGTTTCCACTGCTCCAGAATTCCCAGTCAGCAGTAGAGTGGCAGTGCATGCTTGATGTGTGAGTGAAGAGAGAGTCCATACGCTGTTTCTTTCTAAACTAAACAGCTTTATTTACACAGACAGATAAAATAACAAACACCGTCCGAGACAGCAGACATCGCGTGTGTGTCTCTTTCTTCTCTGTTGAGAAGTGAAAGTAACTCACAGACAAAGAACTCAGCTCCCGGATGTAGGAAGCTTCTCCCCAGATGCAGGACACATAGAGGTTAACCCCATAAATACGAAACCTCTCACCCCCTCTTGTCCTGTATCTGTAAGTATAACCACTTACCCCAAACACAGACCTTCACAGAACTCCCCATGACGCTGGAAGATTAGCGGTTTCATGAAACCATTCCGAGGTTCTTAGCACTGGGACAGTGTTTCAGTTGTACTAATCCCGACCGAACACTCTGGCACACATTCTGAAACCGGATGTCTAGGTGTTTGGCTCTGGCCTTAAACTGCCCAGACTCTGCCAACTTCAGACAGGGTTGATTGTCCTCCCAAACCGTGACAGGCAAACAACACTCTCCGCAGATCTCTTGAACCATGCACACATAGAACTCCAATTCCCTGCAAATCTCAGACAGCGCACTAAACTCACCCTCAGTAGAGGAGAGCGTTGTGAGGCTTTGCTTCCGGGACTTCCACCCAACCAAAGAGTCCTCGAACTTCACCACCATACCAGACACGGACTTCCTGTCTGCCAGATTCACCCAATCGCTGTCTGCCCAGCATGTCACCTTGACGTTGCCCTTGGCTGACAGCTTGAGGCAAAAGTCTTTGGTATCTTGCAGGTAACGCAGCACCCGCTTGACACCATTCCAGGCTTGTACGCTTGGGCTTGTAGCTCCCCGGCTGAGCAGATTGGTAGCAAACGTTATGTCAGGTCTGCTCCACTGGGACAGATACAACAGACTACCTAGAACTGACTGAAAGAGCTCAGCATTTTCGAACACAGCACATTTTACTTGCTGACTGTCTTTTACGTAGCTGGTCTCCATGCGTGTCCTGACCCCTGCACATTCAGACATCCAGAACTTCTCAAGCAACTGCTTAATCTTGCCTTTCTGACTGAGCAAGAAACTTCCATCTTCAGCTCTAAAAATCTCCACGCCTAGGTAGATCCTTACTGTACCCAGGTTCTTGAGCTTGAACCGTTTACCAAGCTCCTTGGAAAACTTCTCCACCTGTGTACGTGTCTTTGAGACATCGACTATATCATCAACAAAGATCAAAATCAACTCCTGTGACTCACCTGACCCTTTAAGGTACAGACAGTTATCAGCAAGACTTCTCTCGAAACCTAGCTTCTCTAAGGCTTCATTCAGACACAAATTCCAATTTCTGGCCAATTGCCTCAACCCATAGATCGATTTGTGCAATCGCCAAACAATGCCTTGCCCCTTGACCTCAAACCCTGGAGGAGGAAGCATGTACAACTCCTCCTGGAGGTCTGAGTTCAAGTAGGCTACATCCACATCAAAGTGATGCACCTTCCAACCTCTTTGTGCAGCTATGGCTAAGAGCATGCACAGAATTTCACTTCTGGAAGTAGGAGCATGCACCTCCGTCTAATGCAGCCCCTTCTGCTGCGTGAACCCTCTGGCTACTAACCTAGCCTTGTACTGCGGTTCTCCGGATTCTGTGGGTTTAAGGTGATAAACCCACCTGCTGCTTACAGCCTGTTTGCCAGCCGGCAATGTTGTGAGGGAGAACACACCTAGAGATTCCATTGAGCTCATCTCCTTCTGCATCGCCTCTTCCCATTTACTGGCTTCTTCTTGAGGCAATTTCTGAATATCCTCAAAACTTTCAGGTTCACACTGAGCCACCCCAACCCACACACTTGTGGCCTCAAACCTGTCAGGCGGTTTACCCTTCGTGGTCCGGGTTGATCTCCTCAGCGTGAGCTCTGGTACCCCCTCTGACCCACTAGGGCCAGCTAGACCATCCCCAGCATCAGAGAGCTCCCCCTCTGACCTGCTGCATCTTTTGAACCTTACAGCTGGACCTGTGAGCGAGGATGGTTCACTCTTTGGCTCTGTCTTGGCAGCCTTTGGAGAGGTTCTAGGCTGCTCCTGCTCTGGACTCTGTTCCTCAGCAGCAGGATCAGGTTCCACCTCCTCATCATCATCTGAGTCAAGAAAACTCTCTGAAAGAACATCTGGGTTACCATGTATGCGTGTCCACCCACTTTGCTCACAGACCTCAGTGATGGGAAGTTCTGCTTCTGCACGAGTCTGGCACACCGCTCTGAGCTGAAGCATTCCTTCCTCATCCACCCTAGAATGTTCAGTTCACATTGAGTTCATGAAACATCGTACCCTGACCTGTTCTTAATGCATGGTTGACCACATCTACGGAATGCGATTGTTATGCTCTTTTAAGTTTTGCAATATCAATCATTAGTAATAGTTTAATAAGGAGGTTTTCATACCTGTCCAGCAATATCAATCACTAGTAATAGTTTAATAAGGAGGTTTTCATACCTCTCCAACCATGTGTTCCCTTTCCCAACCTTTAATCTATTGATGATTAATGCCTATATTCAACCCTTGCATTGTATTCGTGTTAACCAATCAGCAACAAGCACAAATGTGGTAATGCTGTAATACTCAATAAAAGGGACTCCCCGAGACATGCTCGGCAGATGCCTCCCGTACGACACTTGCCATTCGTCTGTCGTTTATTTCAACCCAACACCTCAGCACTGTTGCTTACTAGCAATCTGGACTGATTGCCTTCTGGATAGGCAAATCTCCACTCCTTGGTACCTGGTTCATACCCAACAAAGATCATCTTCCTGGACCTTGGTCCACCCTTTCTGCGTTTGGCCTTTGGTATAAGAACCCAAGCCTCACAGCCAAAAACACGGAAGAAATGCACCTTGGGCTTCTTGCCGCGCAGTAGAAAATAGGGCGTGTCCCCTACAACAGAACAAAACGAGCGATTCTGAGAAAACGACGCGCAGCGCCAGGCTTCGGCCCAAAAGCGCTGTGGGAGCCCAGAATCAAACAGCATAGCAGCCACGGCCTCTTGCAGTGTTCTGTTCTTGCCTTCAGCAACACCATTCTGTTGAGGACTGTGTGGTGCTGTCAACCTGTGGCTTATACCCTTCTGGCAGAAGTAATTCTGCAGTGCAGACCCAGTGAACTCCGCCCCTCTATCACTCTGAAAGTTGCAGACCTTTGCAGAGAATTGCAATTCTACAGCAGAGACCCAGTCTTTCACCAATGCAGCAGCTTTCCCTTTGTGTTTAATCGAGAAGACCCAAGAGTTCCTCGAAAAATCATCCAAAAGAAGCAAAATAAATTTTGCCCCACCCAGACTGGCTACTGGCATAGGGCCACGCAAGTCTGCATGCACCAGCTCAAAAGGCTTGGTTGTTTCCTGCTAGACTTGGGATACGAGCACGTTTTTACCTTGGACTGCTTACAAGCTCTGCAATCTGCAATCTAAAAACTTATCACATGCCTTCATTTGGCGCCCCTCTGTACACCCCGGGGCCCTCTTGACATAATTCCAATTCACATGTGCCATCCTGCAATGCCATAGGTGGGAACAGCCATCATGTGTTGGGACATTTGCACACTGCACCTGTGCTACCTCAGTGGGACTGTTATTTGCAATAGGCATCTCCACCACAAACAGCCTGTTCTTGCATTCAACACTGAACAGTTGTCTCCCACCCCTGGAAAAAGAACACATTATTCTCAAAACAAACGCTGAAGCCGTCAGCGACTAATGCAGAGACAGACAAAAGACAACTGGACATTTCTGGAACCATATAGGCTTGAATCTCATGCTCCAGGAACAGACAGTAAAGATTCCCAGACATAATCAGAGAGCGACGACTCCCATCTGCCATCATGACACTACGTCCATTCTTAACAGCCTTGCAATCCCGAAGAAGCCCAGCAGATGGAACCAGAGAATGCGTTGCTCCAGAGTCAATGACGAAGGTCAACCCAGCTTCCTGTTTACAGCCTTTAACCGTTGCCATGGAAGCTGCAAGATGATACTGGCTCGGCTTTGCTTTTGGCTCGGCTGGAACTTTTGGACATTTTCCCACACCTCGCTGCCGTGGAAGAGCCCCTTATCTGTATCTGCTGCTTGACCTTGCATTCCTGAGCCTCTGTCGGACAGTCTCTCACGAGATGGGAGGGGGACCCGCATCTGTAGCAGCGTCTCGAAGCAAAGGCTTTTACAGACTCCTCATTGCTTCTTGCTGCACCCCCACTCCTCCTTGGGACACATCCTGCGTCTGTTCGCCCAGCTCTCAGTCTCTTCTCCTGTTCATCAACTAATCTCCCAGTAATATACTCCAGAGAAAGCTGGTCCGAAGGCATAGTCTCCATCGTCAGAACCAGGTTCTCATAACTCCTGTCCAAAGAGCTCAGCAGGGTGTATGCCTTCAGCTCATCAGGGAAAGATACATTCAGCTGACGCAGCTTAGTGAAAATGGACAGCATCTGTGTGATGTGATCACGTACCGATTCCCCTGGAGACAGCCTCTTCTCAAAAAGAGAGTGTATCACATGGATCTTGGCACCAGCTGTGGTTCTTTGATGCACTCTGACCAAAGCTGTCCAAATCCCAATGCTAGACAATAACCCATCAATGTGAAGCAATTGACATGCCTCAAGGGCCATTACAATATGGGACATAGCTTTCTGGTCCTTCTTAACTGTGGCGTTAACTTTCTCAATCTCAGCAGCATTCGCCCCAGCAGCTGCAACTGGTGGCTCATTTTGGGTACACTCCCAGAGTTGCTTGGCCAACAGCCAATATTTGATCCACCTCGACCAGTCCTCCCAAGTGCGGCCATCCAATTGCTCAAAAGGAACATTAAAAGTCTCATGTGTTTGAGATGGATTGAGATAGCATCCTCCCGGGGCTATAAGTTTACTCACGCTTCCTGCCGGCCGGTTGCTTCAAAGATGCTTCCTGCAGCAAGCTCCGCTTTCACCAGCAAGATCACAACTGCCTCTGCCCCTTTCCCAGCAGCAGGCAGGATCTCAGAGCTGGACTCCGCTTTGTCTCATCCTCACACTCTGCACAAACGTGGCCTGGGACCTTCCATAACCTGTTGGACATCTGGCTGGGTCCGGTACGTTTCCACTGCTCCAGAATTCCCAGTCAGCAGTAGAGTGGCAGTGCGTGCTTGATGTGTGAGTGAAGAGAGAGTCCATACGCTGTTTCTTTCTAAACTAAACAGCTTTATTTACACAGACAGATAAAATAACAAACACCGTCCGAGACAGCAGACATCGCGTGTGTCTCTCTTTCTTCTCCGTTGAGAAGTGAAAGTAACTCACAGACAAAAAACTCAGTTCCCAGATGTAGGAAGCCCCTCCCCAGATGCAGGACACATAGATTAGCTTTAGATTATATTTTGGCCTCTACCGGAGGCGTTTGTGCCCTCATGGGAACAGAGTGCTGCACGTATGTCTACAATCAAACCCTGAACATCACAGGACATTTAAACAACATACACAAACTGACCGGCGAACTTAGAGACATCCAACATGAAGGCCTTTCTGACACACAATTCTGGAGCTGGCTACCCAGGTCTGGATGGATAAAGCAACTTTTGGGGAATGACCTCATGATACTGATCGCTGTGGCAGCTTGCGTCGCTTTATTCTGCTGTGTGATCCGCTGCTTTCCGCTCTGCTGTCAAACATGCAACGCCTGCGTCCCAGTTCATCAGCCGTGAACGTCAATTCGCTCCAGAACGGGGCCTCAGGTATGGGATGATCACTCCACTTACATCGAGATGAGGCCCCTCAGGTCTCAGAGAGATACAGGCTTTGGTTTTGACATGTCAGATGTCAAATTTGTGTGGAGAGAAGGATTGTGAGGTACCCACCTTCGCAATCTTATCTCCGAAGGGGGGAACTGTCGCAGGAACCGCCCCCAACCATTCAGTTTGCACAAGCATGACACACACGCACACATGACATACGCGCCACTTCCTTCAATAAACTTTATTTGAAAAGCCTTCAGTAAATACAGAATCGTAACTCTATCCCCACGGAACCCCATTCACTATTTTCAATGCAGGTAGACCAGTTTCCCCATGCAAATGAACTGCTGCGCTCCAGCCAATGAGTGTAACAGAACAGCGCCCCTTGTGGCGACCAAGCAGGTACTGCAGGGCCTATGTCTTCCTCTCAATGACTGTTGACAGCTGCTAATACAATATATCCGGGTTTAATTGACCGTGACTGATCCAATCAAAATGTATCCAAGTGTTTCCTTTTTGGGTGAAAGTGTTTTTACCTCTGTAGTGTTTCTGTTATAAATTCATAGAAAATCAGCCGTACATCGGATCTGTACCGTTCCACTTTTGTTCTGCACCTTGGAAGAAGGACTATCGAAGGGCGGAGGCTTGACATAGGGCAGCCATAATCCCCCAAGCGTACCATCATGTCCGCAGCGAGCCCACCCCACCTGGCATGCCAACATTGATGGTGCCAGACAGTGGACCATTTCACTAACAAAGAACCTGCATACGGAAGTGGATTCAATACGGACTAAAACAAAGGACAGTGACCAGCCCTTCCCTCTGGGAGCAGGAAACCGTGAACTCCTCTTTGTCCTCTGGAATGTACTCATGAAAGGAGGAATTGGACAGGTGACAGGACACACAGATTACCACCTCAACCCCTCTTTTTTGTGATGTATCAATGATGTAGTCGTGATGTACTTATGATGTAGTCTTAGGGGTGTAGCATGGGGGATTAGTAGCTAATAAAAGTTGGGGGTCTTCTTTTGTTCGGGGCTTCCATCTTGCTTCGTCTTGCAGTGAGTTGGAGTCCTGTTGTAATACCCCATTACTGGAATAACATTCCTGCTGCCTCTGGAAAAGTAACATCCAGTGAGAACATAATAGTACATAATATTATTGCACTGTACATTATTAATTGAAAATACTCCCCAGCTGTTCTCCTATTATTTATATATACTTTTCGTATTTTCTTCCCCCTCTTTATTCCTTTACAAATTATAAATAGCATTTTTATTATTACTTTCTCTTGCTTTATTTTTCTTTTACCCTCCCATCTTTTCTTTGTTGTTGTTTTTTTTCTTTTGCAATTTTCTGTTTGGGTATTTTTTTTGCTTTTTTTGTTTCCTTTTTTTTGTTTTTCTGGTTGTGTTTTTGTGTGGTTTTTGACTTGTGTGGTTTTGTCTTGTGTTGTTGTTGGGGTTTTTTGTTGCTTTTTGTTTTTGTTTTGCTTTTTCTTTCGCTATCTATCGGTAGCTATTGCAGCTGATATTAGCATCGGATGTCATTAGTTTTGTTGCAAGGTGCTGATTAATTGAGCCGCTAACCTGTTTAAAGATTTATATATATGATCTATCACCCTGAGCAAGTGAACGCAAGGATTGCAATCATTTATTATATTTATTTGATCTGATGAATTTGTGATATTGCTGTATTGATGATAAGCTGTAACTAATTAGATAATGGTTCATAATCCATTTTAAATATATTTAGTGAAACTGGTGAATATAAAGAATTAGTGAATACATAGGCCGGAGATTATTATCAGATTGGTAAAATTGTCGTGATTGTATTAAGAAAGATTGAATTTAATTGACATCCATTAATTATCAGATTGGAAATATTGTTGTGATTGTATTAAGAAAGATTGAATTTAATTGATATCCAGTCTGTAAGATAGAAAGAAAAAGAACAAATTACCTTGTGAACTAATTGAATTTCATAGTGATGTCTGGTAAAAAAACAACTGTGTCAGGTTCTGCGGCAGTTTCAGCCTCACAAATCAGGAGAACTTCTGTTATTGACATGGATCAACTGCTAGATATGAGAGAATTAATTTTAAGTTTGAAGAAAGATATCCAAGATTTAAAAAATAATGTAAATGAAAAGGCAAAAGCAACAGAAGAAAAACTTATTTCAATGGGAGTTAAAATAGATGAAAATGTGAGCCCGAGCCCCCAACAACTCCCCCCCCCCAAACCTGGACATTTCCTTTAAAATGTCAAAAATCACCCAGATAGGCATGTTGGTCCCCAAAAAGAGGACATGTCTGGGTTTCCCCAGACATATGGCAACCCTAAATTGTGGTGGAAGATGACCCTGAAAATACTGGCAAAGCCTTGTATGGTACGGCATGGAAAGGGGAACTAGAATAAAGGACTGAAGGGGCTGCATTAGTGAGGTTGTTAGAGCAAGTTTCCTTGGAATGAGGCTCAGTGGAGACCGTGGTGTCTTTATGATATATGGTTTATTCACACACATATACAACCTGAGCCGAAGATGGAGAGGCTCACAGCATTAACGCCCCAGAAGGTCTTGCTTCTTCCAGTTACAGCCTTCGAATCAAGAAGAAATCAGGAATGGCTCTCTCTATCTGTGACTTCTGCCAACTTCCAGCCCAGCTCTCTCACACACCTCTGACCTTTTCCTTTTTCATTCCCAGCCAGGCGAGGGAGGAGGCCCACCCTCATTTGCCCTCTGGCACAGAGCAACCACAAGGTACATAGGTGGCAACTATGACCCTTGCTTGGTTAATTCAACAATGGAATCCTCCATTAGATTTTCACCCTTGCAGACTAACTCCCAAAATCACAAGGCTGAGGGACTAGGCAAGACCAAGGCTATTTCAAAACCAGTTTTTAGGTGCATTTAGCTTTGTGTTCTATAGCTTTTGGCCCAATGTTGATTGATGGGGAATGGAGGCTTATTTTGGGATGGTTTGTGGTGCACAGTCCTGTCTTGTCTTGTCCTTTTGTATGCGTGTGTATTTTTCAAGGGCTTTTTGCTTGTTCACCAGGATCCTTCAGAAGGAAGAGACAAAAGAGTAGTGGCATTTTAGGACAACATAACAAAAACTTATGCAGGCATAGCCTTTTTGATCAGAAGCATAAAGGAGATAGTTCGAGGTACTGGCTGAGGCCAAGGCACCTGAAAAATCATATCACCCCTTATATACCCAACTGATGGCTCTGCTCTGCAGATGACGGCTTCCTGCAGGTACCATCTTATCGGGGGTCCCTTCTCTGCTATCTTTTCAATGCCTACTTCCTCTTCCTCTTTCAACAAGCCTTCTAAGTAGAGATTTTTCTTAGTCTGCTTCTGCATAGGAACTGTTTTTGGATGTTTTGGTGGTTTAACTGTTTTGTGTTTGCTGCCCTGGACTCCTTTGGGAGGAAGGGTGGGATATAATGATGCCGAGTAGTGCCTCCTGCCCATAACTGAAGGTTTTGTGGAGGCCCCATAGCTTCAGTGTGTCAGCACCTGCATTGCATGCAGAAGGTCCCAGGTGCAGTCCCTAGCACCTGCAGTTAGAAGCTCAATGTAGGTAGCAGCCTTTCTCTGCCCAAGGCCTTGGAGAGCTTCTGCTACTCAGGGTGGAAGTGGGCAATACTGGGCTAAATGGATCAATAAGGTTTAGGATCAGGGACTTCCTTCTCTTAAATTAGCTACTTTCCCAGGTGGATGAGCCCCACTGCTCTTCACTTCCCTCTACAGCACGGGCAGAAGCCACCTTCTTGACTGTTGAACCCCCTAGTGGTCTCATCTGATCAATTGTCCAGAGCCTGGCTGTCAGGGCTGATTCAGCTGCAGTTCATCATCAAAACTCAGAGATGAGCAGTAAGGTGGACTCTTTCTTCAGAGAGACAAAACCCGACAGAGAAACTCCACAGGCAGGACTAGCCCCAGTTGCCAGAACGGAGGATCTTAGCCTCCTCCTAAGGTAGGGCTATCATACATCAACAGCTTCTGGGTCTTCCTTTAAGAAGCTCAATAATTTTGGGGTCTTCCTAAAAATAGCTCTACAGCTTTCGGGGTGTCTTGGTTTCTACTTTTAGAAATATGGCATCCCTATCCTAAGGCTCCTCTCCAGTCGGCTGACTGCCCAACAGTCGTGGAGGGGCTCTCTGTGCCTTTTGTGCTGCTACATGTAATGCCTCCCTTGTTCCTGGGGACAGAGGAGGAGGGGAGAAGGGAACAGTGGACATGGCAGGTGCCTGGGGATCTGTTGCAGCCTCAGCCTCCTCCTCCTCCTCCTCCTCCTCCTCCTCCTCCTCCTCAGCTGCCTCAGTCTCACTTAAACCTGTTGCTTCTTTAGCCTGCAACCCATCTGCTCCCTCTTCTTCTTCTTCTTCTTCTGACCTGTCTCCTGCATCCCACCAGCAGTCTCCTGGCTCGGAGCCTTCCCACTGTGATGCTTCTCTGGGGGGTTCCCTGGCTGTAGTCTCCCACCATTCCTCTTCCTCTAGCCAGTACCAGACACTATCTTTGCATGCAGGGGAAGCCCCTAACTCACTGAGGGTTTGAGACCCATCAACTCCCCTCACCTGGTTAGCCTGCCAGTTGAAGCCGTTCCTGGGGTGCTGCAGGCTGACATTTTCTAAGAGCCACAGGTGAGAGCTGTAGTGACCAAAGGTGGACAAACTACCCCAGAAGGAGCACAACGTGTCCCCCCTGAGATACTACCCCTCCCCTTGCACCCTTGAGTCGTGAAGGACAGAGAGTGGAGAGTTGAATGTGTGTAGAAACCAGCCTCCCTTAGGAAAGCAAAGTTTACATTCATCACTCCACCCACTTTCACCTGTGACCCTTCCCACCACAGGCACACGGCCCCTGGAAGGCTTCCCAGAGGAGAATATGGCCCTCAAGACTGAAAAAGAGTCCCCAACGCCGAACTAGTGACGAATTGCCATTGATGGCTCCAGCTGGATGTTGAAATCTCCCTCTAAGCTCCTTCTCAGAGCCATGTTCCCTTTCAACAACTGGCTTCCTCCTGCAGGTCAAACAGTCCCCTCAGTACAAGGACCCATTGTTTCTCCATGTGCATTTTCAGCAGCCTCCCATGTGACTGTCAGTGATATCATTTTCCCCATCCTCAGATTTTGTCCCACCCCCGGCAGCCTAAAATTCTCATCAGATTATATCTTCAAAGGAAATAAGGCATCTCCAGCTGAGCAAGACCTGGTATTTCCCCCTCTTCAGATAGCTCTGAATCTTCAGCTGCAGAGGAAAAATGCCCACGGTCCTTTCAAAATTTCCAATGTATTCGTAGGAACATCACCTGTCTTGGAAAAAAGGAAGGAACAAATGTCTCAGATGCAAGCCCTTTAATCTGGAATTGCTATTCTTAACTCCATGTGGCTGGGGTGTTCTGGGGCTTCTGTACCTTGAACTAATAATTTCTTGTTTGCATGTTCTACCCCAGCTGCTGCTCCCTGTTCAGGTCAGCTGGGGGATTAATTATGCTTTGTCATTTGATTCGTCAGGGTCTGTTCTATACATGCTGGGTGGAGAGAGAAGTGTAATTTACTGTTTTCCTGCGTGAGCTGTTGAGGGGCGGGGTGTGTGAGTGTGGAGTGTGGAGATAATGAAAAGAAACACATTAAAGCAGCATGGAGAACAGAAACCAAGTAGTTGTTGGGATACTGCCAGGGAGACAAAGTCCATCATGGCCCCCAAGCCGCCTCCGGACGTCCATCGATCTCCCGTAGACACGCAGTATCAGCAATTAGCGACACGAGCTCCAGAAATAGCCTGCCACATTCCAGAGCCGATGCACGCTCTATCAGCAGATAATGCACAGCGAAAGATGCACGCAGGAGAGCATTATTTACAAGTTTATTCAGCGTTGATCAGAACAAAGAAAACATGACTGCCTGCTTCAGTGTCTCTGGCACAGAGAGAGAAACGAAAGCGAAGACACAACAGAAACATCCTGTGAACAGGAAATACGCAGGCTGTGACACAAACATCCTGCTCCCTTTTAAGGTGGAACAGAAATATCCTAACAGTAGTTAAGGGGCATTTCATCAAATAATCCCCCTAGTTGTGCAGAATGAGAAGAACTGGGGCAGCTGCAAGGATAAAACTACTAATTCATGTCATGTCTAACTGGTTTGAGTGAAAGGCTTCTCAGAAGCTAGGGCATGTCATAAAATACAGCAATGTACAAAAGCGGGTGGACGGTGGACATTAAAATCAGTCAAAATAATTAAAATGTCTGGGTGCTCAATAAATGTTTAAATGGCAGCACAGAGCTGTTGGCATAAAAAAGGTCTTCAAGACATGCCTGAAAGTCAGCATTTCATTACAAAACAGCCTTCTCACTGATTCAGTCACTTTTGCAGACAGCTCAACTTCTACTACCAATTACCTCCTGCAGAGTGTAGCCACAAAAGAGAGTTTTGGGAGGACTGTAGGACAGGCTTGCAGTTCATTCAGGTCCAAGACCACCCCCCAGATACATCGTACCTACATCACAGAAAGGGCGGTCTACAACAGAAATCTGAGTGTGTTGTTTACCTCCTGTCTGGCAGGTTCCCTGTTAATGCTCACTTGATTGGATACCCTGGGGAGCCTGGCCAGTCTTTTGTAATGACAAATACTTAGTTCCCCCTTTTTTTTAAGCGTTTATTAATTTTCCAATAAGAACATCTAATTAACATATCAAATCAAATCAAATCCAATAAAAATAAAAAAAAAACTAAAATAAAAAATTCCAATTGCAGCAGGAGACTTTTCAGGTGGTTCGCAATTTAGCTGTTTCCTAGTTCTGCTGGATCTCTCAGCGGCCTTTGACACCATCAACTATAATATCCTTCTGGACCGTCTAGAGGGGCTGGGAGCTGCGGGCACTGTTATACATGTGAGATTTTGACCAGCTTCGGCCCATCTGAAGCTGATACATGCTCGTCTCATCTTGAGCCCAAGCAGAGTAGTCCACACAGCAGAAGGATAAGCAGTATGTGCCACATTCTTAACTTTATTTCCACTCTATGCTGAGAGAATACAAACATGCATCTTGCCTCTGTGAGAGCAGAGAAGCAACCCCTCTCGGAAACAAAGAACACCGAGAGAAACAGTGAAACACAGGAAACCAGTGTACGTCACATCCAGTCTCCCATTCCCGTGGGAATCCAACAGTAACTTGGACTGTGGAATGCAAAACAATGTCTTGTGACTGCAGTTGCTGCTCAGTGAGGGAAATAGAAACCAACAATACAGTGGTTCTGCTCCTTCCTCCTGGGCCGTGTTCAGAAAGTGGTGGGGGGGGATGAGTGTTCAGACCCTTGGCCTCTCACTTGTGGGGTGCCTCAGGGTTTTGTCCTCTTCCCCATGCTTTTCAACATCTACATGCAGCCGCTGGGAGAGATCATCAGGGGGTTTGGGCTGGGTGTTCATCAGTATGCAGATGATACCCAGCTCTACCTCTCTTTCAAATCGGAACCAGTGAAGGCGGTGAAGGTCCTGTGTGAGTGTCTGGAGGCAGTTGGAGGATGGATGGCGGCTAACAGATTGAGATTGAATCCTGACAAGACAGAAGTACTGTTTTTATGGGACAAGGGGCGGGCGGGTGTGGAAGACTCCCTGGTCCTGTCTCGCCAGAGTGGTGCATGCTCTGGTTATCTCTCGCTTGGACTACTGCAATGCGCTCTATGTGGGGCTACTTTTGAAGGTGACCCGGAAGCTACAATTAATCCAGAATGTGGCAGCTAGACTGGTGACTGGGAGCGGCCACCAAGACCATATAACACTGGTCTTGAAAGACCTACACTGGCTCCCAGTACATTTCCAAGCACAATGCAAAGTGTTGGTGCTGACCTTTAAGGCCCTAAATGGCCTCGGTCCACTATACCTGAAGGAGCGTCTCCATCGTTCTGCCCGGACACTGAGGTCCAGCGCTGAGGGCCTTCTGGCGGTTCCCTCGCTGCGAGAAGCCAAGTTACAGGGAACCAGGCAAAGGGCCTTCTCGGTAGTGGCGCCCGCCCTGTGGAATGCGCTCCCTCCAGATGTCAAAGAGAAAAATAATGACCAAACTTTTAGAAGACATCTAAAGGCAGCCCTGTTTAGGGAAGCTTTTAATGTTTAATAGGTTATTGTATTTTAGTGTTTTGTTGGAAGCCGCCCAGAGTGGCTATTATTATTATTATAAAAACCTCCTTCAAAGACTCCTTGTTGATTTATTCTTAAGCAAACTACTTGCTATGTAGCCATATATCAGACATGACAATCAATTAGCCTTTGGAATCCACCAAGTCCTTCCTCCGGGCCCTGGAGGGGGGCTGTCAGACATCCATTTAGCATTTTCTCTTGCTCATGATGGAAAAAAATTCTTTTTGCAAACAGTTGCATATTTAATATTGTCTCTAATCTTTATAACCAACCATCGGTTAGCTCCTGTTTCTCTTAATCAGGGAGGTATTTCAGATATTCCATAAGTGCGTAGTGGGTAGGCGCCATTTTGTTCTTTGTTTTCGTCTTTAACGGGCATTTCAAATCTTAAAAGAAAAGCGGCTGCGAATAAGTCCCAATTATATATAAAAGTCCACCTGTACTCACTTTTTGAAGAGCAATTTAGGTTCTTAATGAGGCTTGGCATGCAATGTGAATTGTTAATGTTAGAAGAAGAAAAAACATACCAAGCCCCTCCAGATTCCAAACATCATGATGAGGATCTCTTTGAAGTTCAATCTTTTACACCAGAGACTGTATATTCTGCAGGTTTTTTTCCAGCTTCGTCGGTTCAGAGCATGCCTGTTTGTTTTTCAAATCTTTATATTTTCCCAAACAGATGCGTCCAGCTATGGGGTGGCATCGCAGGAGTGTCAGCCCGTCCCTTGCTCCGTGACCCAGTGCTCCTGCTGTCTGGACAAATACTTAGTTCCTGAGCCAGGTCACAGGCTCACCCTATTCATACACAGACATACCCTTAAGACAGGATTTGTGAACGAAAAGACAATGGGGAGGCTTTTCCCTTTTCCTTCGACCTCGCAGAGAAATATTTGAGGTCAATGTGGGAGGGACAAAATGGTTTCAGGACTTTTTCTGTGGGGTTTCAGACATGTGGTTTATATATGCAGTTATGACCATTTATCATATATATATATATATATAAAATCATAGAGTTGGAAGAAACCACAAGGGCCATTGAGTCCAACCCCCTGCCAAGCAGGAAACACCATCAGAGCACTCCTGACATATGGTTGTCAAGCCTCTGCTTAAAGACCTCCAAGGAAGGAGACTCCACCACACTCCTTGGCAGCAAATTCCACTGTCAAACAGCTCTTACTGTCAGGAAGTTCTTCCTAATGTTTAGGTGGAATCTTCTTTCTTGTAGTTTGGATCCATTGCTCCGTGTCCGCTTCTCTGGAGCAGCAGAAAACAACCTTTCTCCCTCCTCTATGTAACATCCTTTTATATACAGATAGGTAGCCGTGTTGGTCTGTCATAGTCAAAATAAAAAAAATAAAAAAAATTCTTCCAGTAGCACCTTTAAGACCAACTAAGTTAGTTCTTGGTATGAGCTTTCGTGTGCAAGCACACTTCTTCAGATACACTGAAACAGAAGTTGCCAGATCCTTCTATATAGTGAGAAGGTGGGGAGGGGTATTACTCAGAAGGGTGGTGGGAATGGGAGATTGGCAGATAGCTGAGATGAGCCTGCTGACGACTCTTAACGACTGTAATAGGTCTTACAGGAAAAGGCAAGGGGTGAGAAGGTGAGAAATGGCTTAGTCATGTATAATGGGATAAGAATCCAATGTCTTTGTTCAAACCAGGTCTCTCCATGGTTTTAAGTTTGGTAATGAGTTGCAATTCAGCAGCTTCTCTTTCCAGTCTATTTCTGAAATTCCTTTTTAGTAAAACAGCTACTTTGAGATCTTGTATAGAATGTCCTGGGAGATTGAAGTGTTCTCCTACTGGTTTCTCTGTTTTGTGATTCTTGATGTCAGATTTATGTCCATTTATTCTTTGGCGTAAGGTTTGGCCTGTTTGTCCAATATAGAGAGCTGAAGTACACTGTTGGCATTTGATGCCATACACAATGTTAGATGATGAGCAATTGAATAGTCCCGAGATGGTATGTGTGATGTTGTTGGGGGCAGTAATGGTGTTGTCCGGGTGTATGTGGCAGCAAAGTTGGCATCTGGGTTTATTGCAGGCTCTGGTGCCAGTGTCCGTGTTAAGTCTGGTTGTAGTATTATTGTGGGTTAGGAGTTGTTTAAGATTGGGTGGCTGTCTGTAGGCAATGAAAGGTCTTTGGCTGTCTGTAGGCAATGAAAGGTCTTTGGCTGTCTGTAGGCAATGAAAGACCTTATAATACTACAACCAGCCACAGGGAAACCGCCAACCCCAGTAGCTGATGGCCCAAACAGCACAGAATGGGGCCGCACCAATTGAACTACAACACCTTATGGTTCCGGTACGTCTATACCCTCCAGGTGGACCCTGGATTCTTACCCATGCTCTAGTGGATTCGGGGGCAACCCGCTCCTATATGGACGCTGCTTTTGCTGCCCATCATCGGGTGCCACTTCAGAACAAGCCAGAACCGGTACAGGTGGAGGCAATCGACGGGCGGCTCCTGCGTTCGGGTGCCGTTACTCAGGAGACTCAGCCCCTGGTCCTGTGCCTCCAGCAGCACCGTGAGATGCGAACTTTGGATATTGCCTCCATGCCCCGGTTCCCCCTGGTGCTTGGGATGGACTGGCTGGAGGCTCACAATGTGCAGATTGACTGGGTCAAACGGACTGTACACTTCCCAGACCCAAGTTCTCCTGCTGAGACTGAAATGCTAGCAGCTGCGCCCACTGAGGAGGCTGCTGCAACGCTCCCCGCTGAGTACCGGGACTATCACGACGTGTTCGAGGAACGGGGGGCCGACCAGCTGCCGCCGCATCGGTCCTTTGACTGCGGCATAGACCTCCAGCCCGGAGCGCCCCTACCGGTGAGTCGCTTATACTCTTTAACAGAGCCAGAGCACGAGGCTTTGCAGGACTTCTTGCGCAAGAACCTGGAGCGTGGGTTCATTAGGCCTTCGACCTCGCCCACTGCTGCGCCAGTGCTCTTTGTTAAAAAGAAATGTGGGGAGCTCCGCCTTTGCCATGATTACCGGGCCCTGAACAAAATTACCATCCCAGACCGGTACCCCTTGCCCCTTATTTCGGAGTTGCTGGAGCGGGTGCAAGGGGCGCAGGTGTTCACCAAGCTAGACCTCCGGGGTGCCTACAATTTGATTCGGATCCGAGCCGGGGATGAGTGGAAGACAGCATTCGGGACCCGGTACGGGCAGTTCGAATACCTGGTTATGCCCTTCGGTTTGTGCAACGCGCCTGCTGTGTTTCAACGGTACATCAACCACGTGTTCCAGGACTTGCTAGACAAGTACGTGGTGGTGTACCTGGATGACATTCTGGTTTACTCCCGTGACCCGGCGCGCCACGAGGGTCATGTCCGGACCGTGCTGCAGCGCTTGCGCGAGCACCGTTTGTATGCAAAGCTCAGCAAGTGCGAGTTCCATCAGCGGTCAGTGGACTTCCTGGGTCACCGACTCTCACCAGGTGGGGTGCAGATGGATCCTGGGAAGGTGGCAGCGGTTCGAGAATGGGCGGCACCTCGGAACCGCAAGGACCTACAGCGTTTCCTGGGGTTCGCCAACTATTACCGGACCTTCATTGCGGATTATGCTCATCGCACCACCCCGTTGACCCGGCTACTGCGCCCCAAGACGCCGTTTTCCTGGGACAAGGAGGCAGAGGAGGCATTTCAAGGGTTGAAGGCCTGTTTCCAGAGAGCGCCAATCTTGCAGCATCCGGATCCTTCTCGACCCTTTGTGGTAGAGACTGACGCCTCCAGTACGGCTCTCGGTGCCGTCTTGTCTCAGCAGTGCGGACCGGAAGCGCCACTCTTACCCTGCGCCTTTTATTCCCGCCAGCTCCTTCCAGCGGAGCGTAACTATACCGTGTGGGAGCGGGAACTACTGGCCATCAAGGTGGCCTTTGAGGTTTGGCGCCACCATCTTGAGGGGGCACGACACCCGGTGGAGGTGAGAACCGACCACCGGAACCTGGAGTACCTCCAGACCACCCGCAAGCTGAACCAAAGGCAGATCCGGTGGGCGTTGTTCTTTTCCCGGTTCCAGTTCCAGATCCGCTACATCCCTAGCTCCCAAAACCAGAAGGCGGATGCCCTGTCCCGGAAACCTGAAGACAACGCAGACACGGTACAGCAAGCAGTACCCACCACGATTCTACCACCAGCTGCATTCCTGGCCACCCAGGAGGTTGAGCCACTGCAGGCTCGGGTGCGGGAACAGCAGCGGGTCGACGCTTGGGCCCAGGAACGACTCCGGGAACTGGCCGAAGGGTCATGCCCTCAGTATCCAGGGCTGGTCTTGCATCAGGGTCTTCTGCTGCACCACGGGCGCCTGTACATCCCACCAGGGCCGCTGCGGGCTGAGGTTCTCCGGATGACCCATGATGCTCCAGCAGCGGGGCACTTTGGGCGGTATCGGACCACCCATCTGGTAAGCCGTGAGTTTTGGTGGCCCCGTCTGAAGGCTGACGTGGCTCGCTACGTCGCTGGTTGTGATGTCTGCAGGCGGGCCAAGGGGTCTACCGGGCGACCCCCCGGCCTTCTTCAGCCGTTGCCGGTTCCACCACGTCCTTGGCACACAGTTTCTCTGGACTTTGTAGTGGAGCTACCCCCGTCTCGGGGCTACACCTGCCTTCTAGTTTTCTCCGACCATTTCACGAAGATGGTGCACTGTGCCCCCTGCCCATCCGTACCCTCAGCTAAGGAAACCGCTCAGCTGTACCTTCAGCATGTCTTCCGCCTGCATGGTCTACCTGAGCGTGTGGTGTCCGACCGTGGCGTTCAGTTCACGTCCCGGTTTTGGCGTGCTTTGCACCAGGCCCTCGGAACAGAGGTCTGTCTCTCATCTGCCTACCACCCACAGACTGATGGCCAGACGGAACGGGCGAACGCGGTGCTGGAGCAGTACCTCCGGTGTTACTGCAGCTACCAGCAGGATGACTGGGTCGACCACCTAGCCTTGGCGGAGTTCGCTTATAACAACGCGGTGAATGCGTCCACCCAGCAGACCCCGTTCCAGGCCAGCTACGGTTTTCATCCACGGTTGTTCCCGGATGTGCTGCCGGCATCTGCGGTCCCTGCGGTGACAGAGTGGCTTCAGGAGCTCCAGTCCCAGCAACAGCTGTTGATGGAGCAGCTGCGCCAGGCCAAGGAGGCGTACAAGGTCCAGGCCGACCGCCACCGCCAGGTGGGGCCGGAACTCCACGTCGGTGACCTGGTATGGCTCTCCACTCGCCACCTCCACCCTTCTCGACCTTCGCGGAAGCTGGACGCCCGTTTCACCGGCCCGTTTCCCATCGTGCACCAGGTCTCGCCGGTGGCATTCCGTCTCCGGTTGCCAGCAACCCTGAAGGTTCACCCGGTATTCCACAGGTCCCTTCTGAGTCCGGTGGCCCCACCCGACGAGTTCCACCCGAACCGTCCCCGACCGCAGCCAGTTTTGGTTCAGGGAGAGCCTGAGTACGAGGTGGAACGCATTCTGGACTCCCGATACCGCAGGGGAAAGCTGCAGTATCTCATAGACTGGAAGGGGTATGGGCCGGAGGACCGTTCCTGGGAACCAGCGACCAACGTCCACGCGCCTGCCTGCCTCCGAGAGTTTCATGCGGCGTACCCCAACAAGCCGGGTCCGGACCCTCAATTGAGGGGGGGGCCTGGGAGGGGGGATGGTGTGATGGCCTGGGATTCCGAGTCTGAGAGTGAACCGGAGGAATCCCAGCCGGCACAGGAGTCCCCGCCTCCAGGGCCGGCTGAACTGGGGCAAGGCCTAGATGCTGAGGAGCCTGCACCTGTGCCAGATCCTCAGGGGCAGGCACCAGGTGAGACCATTCTGGCCCCAGAGGTGCTGGAAGACTCAGTGGCTACAGGTGAGCCTCCCCCGGGGCCCAGTAACCCTTCGGCCTCTCCTGAACTGCAGAGGCTTAGGGCAGAGAGGCGAAGGGAACTGGTCTCTCCCAGGAGGAGTGCTCGCCTTAAGGCCAAGAGAGGCGGGGCTCCTGGGGGCCGGGACCGCCCCCGGCCTTAGAAGAAGATAAAGGTCAGGCAGCCCGGTCCCAGGTTGCGGGAGCAACGTCGTTGTGGAGTACCTGCTTTACCCAGACCTAGATCTGCACTCCCAGTGTGCCTGTTCCACGCCCGGCTTCCTGCTCCTGACTCTCCGGTGTTCCTGTTCCTCGCCCAGCTGCCCGCTGCTGACCCACCAGTGTTCCTGTTCCCCGCCTGGCTCCCTGCTTCTGCTCTACCAGTGTTCCTGTTACCCGCCTGGCTTCCTGCTGCTGCCCTACCAGCGTTCCTGCTCCCCCGCCCGGCTCCCTGTTTCGGACCTCGCGTCTCATCTAGTGATTGTCTACCCTGCTAGTGACTCTGGACTGAACTTCGGCTACGGTATTAGTACCTTCCCCCCCCCCCCCGGGACCAGCACAGAACCTCTTTGAAGCTTGAAGGTTCCCATACCTTCTCTGAGCTACTAAGAACAGCAGTTGCTCTCTTAGCAAACTCATCAGCAAATCTCTTTGGAGGTCTGCCCTTGGTGGCTCTCTCAGATCTGCGTACTAGACGCAAGTCTTCTGGACTCATCTCCTCTTTCTTAGGAGAAAAGTGACCAATGGTGAACAGTGGTTCTTCCAGTTCATTGTCAGACGCATCAGATGGTCTGACTGAGGCCTTTGCGCTCTTGTAGTCTGCTGTGTCATCACTGTCACTGACACCAGCAGCAGCGCCGCCCACTGAACTGGAATCCGAACTCTGATCATCATTGACATCATCATCCTCAGCAGCTTCCTCAGCTTTAGCTGCTTCTTTGACATCACCGTCATCCTCCTCTGGGTAACTCTGGAAAATTCCCACATTTCCCCCCCACTTAGGATTGTACTCAACACTCTTTGTGAACTTAATGGATTTAGAGTCAGTCATCCATACCCTGTATGCACCTTTTTCGTACCTCATGAACAAACCATGTGCCCCACGCTTCCCAAGCTTGTTGCTCTGTGGGGTGTGTACCCACATGTCAGAACCAAAGATTCTCATGTGCTTGATGTTGGGTTTCTTACCAAACATCTTCTCATAGGGGGTACAACCAATAGGTGATGACAATCTGCGATTATAAGTGTAAGCAAAATTCGACAGAGCCTCTCCCCAAAACTTATCAGGGAGATTGGCATCATGCAACAATGTTTTCATTCCTTGCAGCAACGTTTGATTTGCTCGCTCTGCAAGTCCATTCATCCATGGCGATCTAGGCGTTGACAAGTCATGCTGAATTCCCTTCTCAGTCAGGAAAGCTTCAAACTGCTGAGAAGTGAACTCCCCACCTCGATCAGTAAACAGACAGCCAATACGTTTACCGTGAACATTCTCCAACCAAGCACAGAATGCCTTGAACTTCGAAAACGCTTGCGATTTCTGCTCGAGCATAAACACATGAATGTACCTGGAAAAAGAATCAATTAGAACCATGAAGTACCTTGCTCCACCCAAAGAGGGCGCACGTGGACCAACCAGGTCTGCGTGCACTAGCTGGTAGGGTTTGGAAGCCTGCCTGCTAGACTCCTTGCCTTTTGGAGCAACCTTCACCTTGTTCTCTGCACAAGATACACATTTCATGTGAAACTTACAGGGTTTGATGTTCAAACCCTCAACCATCTCTGGCATCTTGGCCAGTGCCTTCCAAGAGAGGTGACAAAACCTTCTGTGTGCATCGTGAATGCATCCTGCATGAAGAACTTTGTTAGTTTGTGCAACACAACAAGAATCAACATTAGACACAACAGCACCATTGTCATCATAAGTTAAACAGAACAAGCCATCCATAAACTTTGCATGCAAAATGTCCTCTTTGCCTTTTCTGATGACACAGACGCTCCTCTTGAAGGAAATCTCAAAACCACGCCCAGTAAGCTGTGGGACACTGAGCAAATTGTCTGCAGCACCTGGAACATATAGTACATCTTTGATGGTAGTGTGCAGACTTGCCAGTTTCACAGCCCCCTCTCCTGCAATTCGCAACGTCTTTCCATCAGCCAGGTGGATCTCACCTTCTTGAGGCGTGAAGGAGATAAACAGGTGCCGATTGTTGGCAATGTGCCTTGATGCACCAGAATCTACAACAAATCTGGCTTTGGCCTTTGGAGCAGTCTTTCTGGCAAGCAAAACCTTGTTTTCCACCGGCGTGGGCTTTTGCAGCTTGCCCCCCTGCTCCTGGCCATCAGACTTGCCTTTAGCCTTTGGTGAAGCTGTGCCAGCAAACAAAGCCTTGTTATCTTCTGGCGTGGGCTCTTCACCCTCCCTCTGCTTCTGGCCATCTGCAGGCGTCTGCCTCTGTTTACCTTTGCCCTTCCGGCCTCTGCAAAGGCGATGACCTTGGCTCCCATGAGAAACAGAGCTCTCAGCTGCCGACTCCTTGGCTCCCCCTGGAGGCTGGAATGCTGCCTGGGATGACATGACAGTCAGCTCCCCCTGCAGCTTGCAATCGGTGCCCTCGGCATCCCTGCATTCACTCGCACTCTGGGAAACAGCCAGGACCTCCGATGCAGTCAAACTCTGGGCTGGGATGACTGGCAGATGGGCTACTTTCAAAGCATTCCACATCTTACGTGCAGTGGTGTTGCCAGCAAGCGTTTTAATTTCCTCCAGAGAGACGGACAAGACTATTATGTCTATCGCCTTTAAATTTTCGGCCTTCCATCTATCTGTCAGAGGAACTGGAGGGGCCTCACACACAGTATGCCACACTCCAAACTGACGCAGCAAACTCTCACACCATTTTGCCCAGGTCTGATAGTTGTGCCGATTTAACTTTGGGCACTCAGCAGCTTCAGAAGCTTGGAAGAACTCCATTCCAGCTTTTTACTCGAGCCGTGAGCCTTTATGCCTTCAAAAACTTCTTATCTCGGCAGCCCATAAATCACGAAGCCTGCTTGGCTCGGCTTCCAGATCCAATTAGGCCAGCCGGACATCTGAAGCCCTTGCAAACAGAAAAGCCTCACTTTCGCTTTTCCCACATACCTCAATGCAGTCTGTCGCAGTCTTACTCTCCTGTAAGTGCTGTGAATCTGGGCCCGAAACCTGTTGTTGGGATACTGCCAGGGAGACAAAGTCCATCATGGCCCCAAGCCGTCTGCCGGACGATCCATCGATCTCCTGTAGGCACGCAGTATCAGCAACTATTGACATGAGTTTCTAGAAGATTTCTTGCCACATTCCGGAGCTCATGCACACTCTATCAGCAGATAATGCACAGCCAAAAGTTGCACTCAGGAGAGCATTATTTACAAGTTTATTCAGCGTTGATCAGAACACAGAAAACCATGACTGCCTGCTTTAGTGTCTACGACACAGAGAGAGAAACGAAAGCAACAGAAAACATAAACATCCTGTGAACAGGAAATACGCAGACTCTGACTCACAAAGACTGCTCCCTTTTAAGGTGGAACGGAAATATCCTAACATTCTCTTCTCCCGAGCGCAGCCCCTTCCTTCCTTCCTTCCTTCTTCCAATGGCCCCGCCCCCACCCCACCCCAATCACGATTTGCTCCTGCGCAGGGAAATATTTTTTGAACTGAACGGCAGCTACTGAGGAGGGACTTTTTTGGCGGCGCTGGTTTTGACGGTACGAGTGGGGAAGGAACATGAGGTAGGTGGGCCTTGAATGGCCGGGGAATGGCGCGAGAGGAGAGCGGAGTGTTGGTGGGAAGGAAGGAAGGAATGGTTCAAATATTTTTTCAAGGGCTGTTTGAGGCGAAGAGAGGTAGACTGTGGAGCATGCCATACTTGAACACCATAAACTAACTATTCACTTGAAACTTGGGAGCCAAGCTTTCAAACCCCTCCCCCCTCCCCTCCTACGTGTCTTGGCCTATGGCAAGAAGGGAGCTGTTTATGGTTTTCTGTTGTTGATGGGCTCCATGTCTGTCTCCTCTGATTCCACTTTGAACAACAACAACAAAAGCAAAACCAAACCGAAATATCTGTATAATATTTTATGAACTCTTCCAAAGAAGACTTTTCGGGGGGGGGGCATCACTGAGACACTGGTTCCGTCGTATTGCTATTGCCCTGTTATTATTGTGTTCATTGATGTGCCTAAGGCACCTTTGTTTGTTTGTTTGTTTTTAAAGGTAGCTCTCCATTCTTAAAGAAATGGGAGTGCCTGATCACCTCATCTGTCTCCTGAGAAATCTGTATGTGGGACAAGAAGCTCCAGTTAGAATGGGATATGGAACAACTGACTGGTTCAAAATTTCCCTTCCACCTTAAGGAACAGGCATGTGGAATTGTTGTGTGTCACATGTCTGTTTACATTCCAGCACAGTATGCTGGGAACTTCCGTTTGTGCATAGCTTTTGCTTTTGCTGTTCTCTCCAAGGCGACACGAGAGAGAGATGGCATGTTTCTTTGTCTTGATTTATGTTTAATAAATCTGTAGCTGTAGAATGACTTCACAAGCCTCACACCTACTTCTGTGTGCGCAGTACACTCTGCTAATAGCATGACCTGGCTTTTGAAGTCCAGGTCGCTGATTTACGTCAGAGGACGGGCCGATGGAAGGAGACGTCAGAAGGGGATTCAGCATGACCTTGCAAGTCCAAGATCTTCATGGAAGAATGGACTTTGCGAAAGGGAAAACCAGACTTTGCTACAAGGACTGAAGAGCTTGATGCATGATGTCAATCTTCCTGAGGAATACTGGGCGGAGTCGCTGAATTGTTTGGTTTATTGTTTTAACAGACGATTTTCTGCACCCATAGGTTGTACTCCCTATGAAAAGATGTTTGGTAAGAAACCATACGTCAGGCACATGAGAAACATTGGATGCCTGCTTCTTGGGAGAAAAGCAATGACAAACCTAGACAGCATCTTAAAAAGCAGAGACATCACCTTGCCGACAAAGGTCCGTTTAGTTCAAGCTATGGTTTTCCCAGTAGTGATGTATGGAAGTGAGAACTGGACCATAAAGAAGGCTGATTGCCGAAGAATGGATGCTTTTGAATTCTGGTGCTGGAGGAGACTCTTGAGAGTCCCATGGACGGCAAGAAGATCAAACCTCTCCATTCTGAAGGAAATCAGCCCTGAGTGCTCACTGGAAGGACAGGTCATGAAGCTGAGGCTCCAATACTTTGGCCACCTCATGAAAAGAGAAGATTCCCTGGAAAAGACCCTGATGCTGGGAAAAATGAAGAGACACAAGAATTCTAAGGTACCAGAACAAGCTTTGCTGGCTACTGGTAGTAAACAAACCAGAAGAGACAGAAGATGACCGACTTTCCATTGAAGAAGCCTTGAACCGTTTGAATAAAGGTAAGAACAAAGATAGGGCTCAGTGCTTATGCCCCAATCCAGCAAAGAAGTAAATACATGTAAATCAGCTCTTGTATGTTTGTCTCTTGCTGGATCATGAACTGGGAATAAAGCTGGTGCATATCTGAGGGTTAGTACTGAACTGCATTGTTTCCAATATGATGTGCTTTTGAATGTGTACTCCTATTCATCTTTTAGCTCATCAAGCCATGCTTTAAAATGGTGTTTACATGTGACTAGGGTTGGGTAAGGTCCTTACCGTAAGGATGTTAATACTTGGATGCTCAGTTGAAGTTTATCCCATTCTCTTCAGCTGTTTAAAGACTGCCCCTCTTTCTGATTTACTGCCGCTGAATTTTGTGCCATCTGCAGATTTCAACATGCTTCTACTGAACCAGTCCAAAACCATTGGTGCCTTTCATTGAGTTCTGTGGACATAGTAAAAAAAAGCTGCCATCTGGTTTTTCTCTGGATGTTAGGATTGTTGAAAACAGATTTGCTCTCCACCGTAACAATGTCTCTCAGCATACCACTTTATTTCCCCCCAGATAGGTGGCTACTATTCACTTGTAGGAAGATGTGCTTATTTAGATTACAACATTGCAGTGGGAGCAAACCCACCTTTCTTCTCTCAAGAGGGTTAGTCTAGTTTCTGTTGTTACGGAAAAATCCAGGTGGGAGGCTGCTCAGAGCCCGTGGGTCCCTGCGGAACAAAGAAGGAGACCAGCCACCAACCGGAGCAAATAGCGTAGACCAAAGTTTATTGCGCAACAGGTTCAAAGAGGAATTGAACCCTGAGAACGGGGTGACAAGGACTTTTAAAAGTTCCTATCTTATCCCAGCAGACAGTTCGCTAAACATCACCACTCCATCAGAAAAGGGGATATTTCCGTTCCACCTTAAAAGGGAGCAGGCTTTGTGAGTCAGAGTCTGCGTATTTCCTGTTCACAGGATGTTTATGTTTTCTATTGCTTTCGTTTTCTCTCTGTGTGTCGTAGACACTAAAGCAGGCAGTCATGTTTTTCTGTGTTCTGATCAACGCTGAATAAACTTGTAAATAATGCTCTCCTGAGTGCAACTTTTTGGCTGTGCATTATCTGCTGATAGAGTGTGCATGAGCTCTGGAATGTGGCAAGATATTTTCTAGAAACTCATGTCGCTGCGTGCCTACGGGAGGTCGATGGATCGTCCGGCAGACGGCTTGGGGGCCTTGATGGACTTTACCTCCCTGGCAGTATCCCAACAACAGGTTATGGGCCCAGATTCACAGCACTTACAGGAGAGTAAGACTGCGACAGACTGCTGAAAGGTATGTGGAGGAAAAGCGAAAGTGAGGCTTTTCGTTGCCGCGGCAAAGTCTCTTTGAACTCCGGCTGGCCTAATGGATCTGGAAGCCGCGCCAAAGGCTTCGTGATTAATGAGCTGCTGAGATAAGACGTCTCTGAAGTGAATAAGACTCACGGCTCAAATAAAAAGCTGGAATGGAGTTTTTCCAAGCTTCTGAAGCTGCTGAGTGCCCAAAGTTAAATCGGCACAACTATCAGACCTGGGCAAAGTGGTGTGAGAGCTTGCTGCGTCAGTTTGGAGTGTGGCATACTGTGTGTGAGGCCCCTCCAGTTCCTCTGACAGATAGATGGAAGGCCGAAAATTTAAAGGCGATAGACATAATAGTCTTGTCCGTCTCTCTGGAGGAAATTAAAACGTTAGCTGGCAATCTGACTGCACGTAAGATGTGGAATGCTTTGAAAGTAGCCCATTTGCCAGTCATCCCAGCCCAGAGTTTGACTGCATCGGAGGTCCTGGCTGTTTCCCAGAATGCGAGTGAATGCAGGGATGCTGAGGGCACCGATTGCAAGCTGCAGGGGGAGCTGACTGTCACGTCATCCCAGGCAGCATTCCAGCCTCCAGGGGGAGCCAAGGAGTTGGCAGCTGAGAGCTCTGTTTCTCATGGGAGCCAAGGTCATCGCCTTTGCAGAGGCCGGAAGGGGCAAAGGTAAACAGAGGCAGACGCCTGCAGATGGCCAGAAGCAGAGGGAGGGTGAAGAGCCCATGCCAGAGAAAAACAAGGCTTTGTTTGCTGGCACAGCTTCACCAAAGGCTAAAGGCAAGTCTGATGGCCAGGAGCAGGGGGGCAAGCTGCCAAAGCCCACGCCGGTGGAAAACAAGGTTTTGCTTGCTGGAAAAGCTGCTCCAAAGGCCAAAGCCAGATTTGTTGCTGATTCAGGCTGTACCCGCCATGTCTCAAAAGACCGCCATCTCTTTATCTCCTTCAAACCTCAAGAAGGTGAGATCCACCTGGCTGATGGAAAGACATTGCGAATCGCAGGAGAAGGGACTGTGAAACTGGCAAGTCTGCACACTACCATCAAAGATGTACCAGCCACCAACCGGAGCAAATAGCGTAGACCAAAGTTTATTGCGCAACAGGTTCAAAGAGGAATTGAACCCCGAGAACGGGGTGACAAGGACTTTTAAAAGTTCCTATCTTATCCCAGCAAACAGTTCGCTAAACATCACCACTCCATCAGAAAAGGGGAGGGTTATACATGATTAACATAGGAGGAATGTGTTGGGGTAACATGCAAATACAGGATATGTCTTGGGAAGTACATTTTAAGCACCTACTGCAAGAGGAGAATAGAACTTTGGTTTGCATAGTCTGCCGCCTGGGTAAGTCCGGAGGAGAGCTTGTGCCCAGCGATTGTCACCTACGAGTAAAGTACCTTCCTGTGAGTACGTGACCTCCTGCTTGGGGAATTCTGGTGGGGACCGAGGGGTTCCCAAGTCCTGGGCCAACGAAGCAGACTGGCGGTGGAATGAAGAGAACCGGTGAAACCAGTGATTTGCTATGAATTTCCAAGTGTTTTTAGGCGTTTTTAATACAGACGGTTCTTTTCGGAAGTGGCCTGGCCTGACACTGCTACATTTTTGCCAATAATCCTGCCGTCCAGTCAGCGCTCCTCTGTATAGCTCTGCTGGGGCTGACCTGGGCAAGAAAACAGAGTTGCAGCGGTCCTGCAGTCCGTGTGAGATAGAGGGATAAATCAGTCCAGAGGCAGTTCGTTGCTATCTCTAAAAACGTTTTATTTACAAGCCATAAATCAGTCTCATTCCATCGGAGCTTTCCGGCATCTTTCCCGTGCTAAAGCACACACAGTCTCTCTGCTGCGTCTTTCAGTCTAAAGTGAAACCAACTCACACAGACACAGACGGACAAAGCGTCTGACGTATGGCCCTGCATCAGGCCCCTCCCCAGATACAGGGCACCAAGGAGTTTTAACCCTGTAAACTCCAAACTCCACATACATTGTATCTAGTTTTCGTTGGATTAACAGGGTAACGAGGTTTCGATTGACTCAGTCCATTGTTCTCGCAGCGGGAGCTGTCATCACCTTGTCAGCGCTCAGTGGAGCGTGCAAAACAGCTCGAGCTGAGCTGCCTCTGCAGAGCCATGGCATTGCTGCGATTGGCTGAAGGGCTACATTCAACACAATCGGATTGGCTAGGGCGCATCCTCATGAAAATACATTGTTCATTCATAAAATACATCGATTGTGTAAAGCATCGGGATACGGGGTCAGAAATGGTGCTTTATTCTTGGGGTTTTGGAGAGATCTATGAGAGATCTTCGAAATATGTGGTTTCCAAATCTTTTATGGACTTTTTTCTTATCATACCATAGATATGCATGCCAACCAAATCTATTATCATAACCTTCCAAATCTAACAATTCTGTATTTTCTATTTTCATCCATTCCTTCAACCAACAGAGGCACGATGCTTCATAATACAATTTCAAGTCCGGCAGGGCGAAGCCTCCTCTTTCTTTAGCATCTGTTAATAACTTAAATTGTATTCTTGGCTTCTTACCCTGCCAGATATACCTTGAAATTATCTTTTGCCATTCTTTAAATATTGCTGCCCCTTTGATTATTGGAATTATCTGAAACAAAAATAACATCTTTGGTAGCACATTCATCTTTATCGTTGAAATCCTTCCCCAAAATGATAACTTCAACCTTCCCCATACCTCTAGATCTCTTTTGATACTATTTCACATTTGTGTATAATTGTTTTGAAATAAATCAATATTTTTGGGAGTTAACCAAATTCCTAAATATTTAACTTTCTTAACCACTTCTATACCCGTTTGTTGCTGCAATGTTTCAACCAATTCCTGTTCCATATTTTTGGCAGTTATCTTAGTTTTCTTTTTATTCAGTTGAAACCTGCCACTTGACCGAACTGTTCTATTTCCACTAATACTTCTTTAATACTTAATGATGGTTCTTCAATTGTTAATACCAAGTCATCAGCAAAGGCTTTTACCTTATACAGTGGTACCTCGCAAGACGAATGCCTCGCAAGACGAAAAACTCGCAAGACGAAAGAGTTTTCGTTTTTTGAGTTGCTTTGCAAGACGAATTTCCCTATTGGCTTGCTTCGCAAGACGAAAACGTCTTGCAAGTTTGTTTCCTTTTGGATTTTCAATGCATTCCTATGGGAAACCGTGCTTCGCAAGACGAAAAATTCGCAAGACGAAAAAACTCGCAGAACGAATTAATTTCGTCTTGCGAGGCACCACTGTATTCATTTCAACTGACTGTCACACCCTTTATTAACTCATTTCTTCTTATTGATCTTAAAAAAATTTCCAGTACCGATATGAATAATAATGGTGAAAGGGGACACCCTTGTCTTGTGCCTTTAGTAATTACAATATTCTCTTTTTTAAAAAATATAATTTTTATTAACAGGCCAATCAAATCACATTAATTCCAAATCATATTAAATCCAAATTATACAGCCGGATTTTTAAAATTTTTGTTGGGGGTACCCATACTTCAAGTTTCGAAAGGGGTCAAAACATCACTCTTGCTGCTGCCTTGATCAAACAGTTCTATCCAGTTCTGTCCAGACAGTCTTTTTGTTATTTTCTTCATCTTCTTGTTGTTATCATATATTCCTTTCTTTGTGATCTCTGATAATCTTCACAAGCGGGTGAAAGACAAACATCTCCTGTGTGGGTTTTACACTCTCCAAAAATCATATCACATAAAGGACAGACGCCATTTCCACACCTCCGTTGAAAACATTCCCACAGTCTGTCCGTTGATACACAGGCTTGCAAATCTATATCTCAGAGGGCCCTGCCAGGTCAAGATTACGTTCCGATAACCATACATTCACATTCCAATGACCCTGGTCCTCCTCCCTCTCGTCCTCCTTAGTCAAGCCTGCTTCACGAAACTCCATTTTTAACTGCGTCATAAAACTTTCCTTTCATTCCCCGGTATTTCCACCAGACCTCTCCTCAATCAATAATTCATTCCCACACAGTTCTTAGTCTCCTGCTTGTGATTAATAATAGCAACGATTCTTCTCTCTATCTGTCTGGCGGGGAGGGTTATTGGTACTCACATAAGGCAAAAAAAGAAAAGTTTTTTCCTCCCCTCCCTTTCCGTTTCACTCCAACATACCAATCTCTTGATGTTGATTCTTCATTTGATTTATTTTCACGCCCGTCGCTCCGCTGACAGAGATCCCATTAATCAGCAGTCTTTACTCCCAATCTTCACTTGATGTATGTGCATTAGCTTCTCCAATTATGTATTTCCAATTAAATATTTCGAGCTAATGCGAACCAGTGCGCTAATTGGAGACAGCGTCAGGAAGAGCCGACTTCACTCGAGGGCTTCGTGCCAAGTGTCCACACCCCCTTCTTTCGAATCCGGGGGTGAATTATGGACAACGCTGGCAAGGCAGTCCCCCCCATCCCCTTGGGGGGGGCAAGGAAGGCTGCATAATTCCCATAGCAGCCTCTTAATTACCTCGTGTGGGTCGGAGAGATGTTATTGTCGGCCATCTTCCAATGCGCCCCCTGGTGGCCCCCCGTAATTACAATATTCTCTGTTGTTATATTATTTACAATTAATCTTGCTCTTTGCTCTGTATATATAGCTTTTAGTCCATTTAGGAAGAATTGACCCATACCCATAAATTCCAAATTTTTTAACATAAATTCCCAAGATATATTATCAAAGGCATTTTCCACATCCACAAAAATTAACATTGCTTGTTTATCATTCCTGGCTGTCAGATATTCAATTATATTAACTATATTTCTTATATTACACTGGGCAACAATTTTTTACTTTTTGAATGTTGTCTAGATTTCTACAAATGATTTAGAGTATTGATGCACTGCTGAATCAGGAAATGGCATCCGTTTCTCTCCATCAGGTCAGGTTTTTGTGCTATGTTGATTTGAAAAAAATCAGATCTTGTGACAAAATCGATTACATTTTGTGGCATTATCAGCTGATTTTTATCAACACCTATCATCCTAAATATGTTTTTAAGAGAAAAAAATGTTTTTCCAACAACATATATTAATTACCTGATAGAAACATTGATTACTGAAAACTGAATGGTGGGCATTGATAAAGGTAAGTACACGTAAATTGCATGTTGCTTCACCATTTTTCAAACTTCAGGGCTTGAACTTCCGTTTCTTGGAACTCCTGGAATGCTCAGCGGCAGGGAGGTCTCTCTTCAGAGTCCAACAGTAGTCAGCCATCATGACTGCGTCCCAGCGATCCTGATACCTGGTCTCCATCTCTCTCATGTCCTGATGGAATCTCTCCCCCTGCTCGTCACTCATTGAACCCAGGTTCTCAGGAAACCGGTCCATATGTGAAAATAGGTAGTGCATCTTGATGCTCATGTTGCAGCCCAGGTTTCTGAAAGCAGTCAGCATGTTGTTGACAAATTCTGCGTAGTTTCTGACCTTATTGTTGCCAAGAAAGTTCTTCACTACCAGAACAAATGCCTTCCACGCTTCCAGTTCCACTTCGTTCATTGAGTTTCCAAACTCTGGATCTCTGATGAGCTGACGGATCTGAGGACCGTCAAAGATGCCAGCTTTCAACTTCTCCATGGTCAATCCTGGAAAAGCCTGGCACAAGTAAGTGAAGCAGTCACCATCCTTGTCCAGAGCCTTGGTGAACTGCTTGATTAAGCCGAGCTTGATGTGCAGCGGTGGGAAGAGTATTCTGTCTCTGTCCACCAGAGGGTCGTTGATGACGTTCCTTTTTTTGCAAGGCACCAATTCCTCCCGCACAGGCCAGTCCTTCTTCGTGTAATGCTGAGCACGGTCCCTACTATCCCACATGCACAGAAAACATGGATACTTGGTGAAGCCAGACTGTTGTCCCAACAAAAAGTTCACCATCTTCAGGTCAACACAAATAAACCACTTATGCTGATCATAACCAATTTTCTCCAGCACATACTTCACCGCTTCATAGTTCTCCTTCAGTGTACTCGAGTGAGCCAGGGGTATAGATGCAAACTGGTTGCCGTTGTGTAGCAGAACACATTTCAGTGATCGCTTGCTGCTGTCAATGAACAGTCTCCAATCTTTGGGTTCGTACTGTGGCACTCCAAGCTTGAGTAGAAGCTGCGCAATATCTGCACAGTACACCAAGTCCTTCTCTTCTGAGAAAAAACGGAGGTACTCTTGATGCCTATTGCGGAAGAAGCTGATGCAAGCACTGTCAGAGAGGAGGTTTTTCCCCTTCAATCTGGATGCCAACAGTTCGGCAGAGTCCTTTGACAAGCTGAGGTCGCGAACTAGATCATTCAACTCCTTTTGGGAAAATGGATGTGGAGCATCATCTTCAAGAACCACTTCTTCTTCTTCATGTCCTTCAACACTGGAGGCATCTTCGTCACTAATATCAGGAAGTTATCTGAAGATAGGCACTGGAATTTCATCACAATGAGCTACAGGACGACGTGCTGATTGAAGATCAGGATACTTGAGGCTGCTCCGGTTCTTTCTGTTGATCCCAGTCACATCAACAGTGCAGAAGTAGCAGTCAGTGACATGGTTTGTCGGCTCCCTCCAAACCATGGGAATTCCAAAGTTCAGACTCCTCTTGCCATTGGTCCACCCACGTAGAGTCTTGGTGCATGCCTTGCACACCATGTGTGGCACCCAAGCTTTATCCTGGTCACCAAGTTTAATACCAAAATAAGCATGGTAAGCACGCCTTATGAAACTTGTGCACCAATTTATGGAAGATTTCAAGGTTTTATGACTTCAAACCGATCCCTTTTCGACATAATCACCCAGAACTATCGGACCTGAATACTTCTTGTCATTAAAATAATCATTTCCAATCAAAACAATTATTCGACATGGCATTTTACCCCCACCAACTTCTTCTAAAATGCTCCACACAAGCGTACATGTGAACAAAAACGTAAAAAAACGACATGTGGCCATAGCTCAAAAACTTGACCTGATTGAGCAAAACCAATGTGATTTTTGGATTCAGCGCATCAGATTCGTCCTAAATCAACTGAAAAAAATGCAGACAACAAATTTGTTGTTGACCAGTGTTATCTTTCATCTGTCTGCCAGGTAGAAAACCTGCTTGGTCTTTGTGTATAATTTCTTTCAATATTTTTTTCATTCTGCTCGCTAATATGCTTGCAAATAGTTTATAATCATTATTTAACAGCGAAATCGGCCTATAATTTTTTATTTGCGTTACATCTGAGTCCTGCTTCGGAATAAACGTAATATATGCTTCTTTCCATGTTTCTGGTAATTCTCCCTTCTTTAAAATATTATTCATAACTTCTTTCAACAGCACGAGTAGGATGTGTTTCATTTCTTTGTAATATCTTGCAGTGAATCCAACCTTGTCAATTCCTTTATAGCATCTTTAATTTCCTCTACCTCAATTGGGTCATTCAGTCTGTCTTTTTTATCAGTCGGGATTTTCTGCACTGCCTTTTTCCTCAAAAATTCCTCTATTTTTTAAACATTACTCTTCTCAGTTCTTATTGGACTTCTGCCTGTCCAGTGTGCTTCCCTGAGCCAAAAACACTGCTTTCTCTCAGTGCAATCTTCTGGGTAAAACTTCAGCTGAGGCAGAAGGAATAGCAGAAATGCAGCGGTGTTGCTGTCGCGGGAGAATAGAGAGTGAAACAGTCCAGAGACAGATTCTTCTTATCTAGAGGCTTTATTATCTACAAGCTGTAAATTATACCGTCAGAGCTTGCACACATCTTTTCTCAAAGCTCAAACACACTCTGACTCGACTCTGACTGAAAACGAAACTAGAATCACAGATCAAAGAAACAGGGACGTGACATCCTGACTGACTCCTTATAGAAAAAACCCTCCCTCAGACACGAAGCACGAAACTCTATAAGTTAACCCTATAATCACCAAACTCTACAGTTCTTTTATATAAATGTCTATAAAAATCCACAAACCCTTTTCTGATTCCTTTCAGATTATCTATTTCATTACCTTCTACAATGATTTTATTAATTGTATTCTGTTCCTTTCTTTTCCTAATTTGCCATGCCAGCCATTTTCCAGACTTATTTGCGAATTCAAAATGTTTCTGTTTAATTCTTTTGATATTCCATTCTACTTCTTTATTTATTATCATTGCAAATTGGGTTTGTAATATTTTAATATTTTGCTTTATTTTCAAATTGTTTGGTTTTTTAATCAAATTCTTCTCATTTTCCATTATTTGTTTTAAGATTCCTTTTCTCCCTTTCCCCCTAAATTTATTTTTAATCGTATTCTGCTGAATAAAGAAACCTCGCATCACAGCTTTGCTGGCATCCCATACTGTGCTCATTTTCATACCCTTGTTACAATTGTTCACAAAATAGTCTGTCAAGTTCTTTTGTGCTTTTTCTATTATTTTCTGATCGTCAAAAAGATTCTCATTTATTCTCCATCGAAAGGATTTTTCTTCAATTCCTTTTATTGCACACTTTATCGCATTATGATCCGAAAGTACCATTGGTTGTATCTCAATTTTTAAAGCTCTTGATGTTAATTCACTAGAAATCCATACCTGATCGATTCTTGACATTGACTGATTTGCTTCTGAATGAAAAGTAAATTGTTTTTCTAATGGGTGTCTTAATCTCCAGATATCTATAAAATTACAATTCTCAATCATAGAGAAAAAAGTCTTAGGCAATTTCCCTTCCTTAACCTTCCCACTTGTTCTTAGTCTATCCATTTCCATTGGCACCACTCCATTCATATCACCCATTATTATAATCTTCTGATCCATAAAATCAAATAACTTTTCCTCCAAGTCTTTATAGAAGTGAGTTTTGTTTCCATTTGGTGCATATACCCCAACTATTATCAATTTTTCGCCTTGCCATTTGACTTGAAACTGCAATAATCCTACCTTCCTCATCTTTAACAATCTGATGAGCTTCCAGCTTGTTTTTTATATACAATTTTTATATACAAAAAAACTCTTCTTGCTTCTGTCTGATGAAATAAATTCGTTTCCTATTTTTTTATTAATTAATACTTTTCTGAGTCTCCTTGCCCCATGAGTCTCTTGCAAGCAAATAATGTCCAAATTCTTCCTCTTCAAAAAATGTTCAATTTTATTGCATTTTTTCTTATTGTTCATCCCATTAATATTCCAGGTCCATAATTTCAGCGCCATCTTGTACTCTTTTTATAATAAAAATAAAATAAAGTCTTAAATCTGTTCTTCTTCTTCTTCCTTTTCTCCTCCTCCTCTTCTTACCCTTCCTCTTCTTCTTCGTCCCCTTCTCCTTGATCCTTTTTATGATCCTTCTCCCCTTCTCCCGATCCCGCCGGACCTCCAGCCCCTGCTCCCGCTCCTGCTCCAGCTACCTCTTCTTCTCCCCTTCCCAGTTCCTTATAACTTTCAAAAACTTCTGTGTTTCGTCTGGATTTGTAAATTTAAACTTCTTCCCTTTGTAAAAAAAAAGGAGATCCCTTCTGGGAATTCCCATTTGAATTCAATTTGATTTTTCCTCAAAGTCTGTGTCAATGGTTTGTAAGGGTCCCGTTTTTTCAATAAACAAAGTGGAATGTCCTTAAAAATAATTATGAAGTTTCCATCAATGCTCAGCCTTTTTTCTCTATTCTTCTGTAATATCAAATTCCTCATTTCTCTATCTTTAAAAATAATTAAACAATCACCTGGGAATTTCTTTGCTTTAGTAGATCTCATTTTAATTAGAAATGCATTTTGAATTGTTTTAGCAACTTCATCCACTTCCATACCTAACCATTGAGCGATTTCTGATGTCAGTTTCTCCCTTATCTTCTCTCCTTGTACCTCAGGCACTGATCTCAGTCTCGAATTCATCTCTCTTTGTCTCAAAACATTCATAGCAATCGCATCCCATATTCCTTCTTGCGTTTTATTGATTTCCGAAACCTCCACTTTGATTCTCTCCTCCTCCTTCTTTACCTCCCTCATCTCCAATTTTGTTCTTTTCATTCCTTCCTCTAAGCTTTGTGTTCTTGTTGTCATATCCTTCCTTTATCCCTTCAATTCATTAACTGTCACATCAATTGTTTTGTCCATCTGCTCCAACCTTGTCTCTAAGTTTTTCTCACTTTGTTTAATGTCTTTCTTTATTTCTGCAAACATCTTTAATATGTCTCCTTTAAACTCCATTTCCTGCTTAGATCCTCTTCTTTCCCCATGTGTCGCTTCTTCACCCACTTTTTTCTGTGTGTGAGACATTTTCTTAACTTAATAAATCCCAATCCAAATTTATAATATCCATAAATTTAAAAAAAATTAAAACTTCTTGCCACTTGTTTGGCTAATCCAACCAATGTAATTGTAATCCATCAAACAAAAGGTTTCTTGCCACTTGTTTGGCTAATCCAACCAATGTAATTGTAATCCATCAAACAAAAGGTTTCTTGCCACTTGTTTGGCTAATCCAACCAGTGTAATTGTAATCCGTCAAGCAAAAGGGGAACAGTCCAAAGAGAGGAATATAAAGAAAAAAGAGAATTCAACAAAAAATTTCTGCCTCTTAACAGGCTAATCCACTTTTGATCCAATTGTAATCCTTATTTTTATAAATAAAAATTGTAAATAAAATTTATAATCCAAATTTAAAGCCACAATTTAAAATAAAGGCTACAAAACCCAAAAAGGATTGCAAAATCCCAAAAAATAAAAATAGGGAAAGAAAAATTTACTAATAATATACTAGTAATAAAAAGGGGAGAAAAGAGAAAAGAAGGGGAAAAAAGAGCAAGCAGGCTGCCAGGGAACTGCAGGCAGCGAGGGAGGAAAGAAAGGGAGGATATAGAGAAAGATCCCCTCTGATTAGCAGTTTTTTGTCCTCAGAGGAGAGAGAAGAGGGGAGTGAGTCTGAGTGGGAGGGGCTACTTCTGAGAGAGAGTGCTCCTCGTCACAGGGAAAGAAGGAAGGGGTTGGGCAAATGGTTGTGCTGGGGGGAGCGAGGGAGAAAGAACGCCAGTCAGAGCAACGCGTCATGACGTTCGGATCACTTTGTTTATTCTGAATGTAATTGAGTCGAGAGGCAATAAAGAGTGTAATTTATGGCCGGCTGCCTGGAATGCTTTCTCTGCTGAGTGCAGCAACACAAAGCAGCTGGAAAAGCTGACAGTTTGCTCCGACTCCACACCAGTTGATGAGCGCTTGAGAAGGGAGGCTCAAAAAAAAGGGGGGGAAATGGAACGTCGTGTTGAGCAGCTGGAGAAGGAGAGAACTGATTTATTGGCTAAATCTGAAGAATTGCGGATTCGTTTGGAGGAAAGTAGAGCCAGATCTGCCGGAGCTTCTGGAGGTCCCCTGACAGGGTCTTTGCAGCTGGTAAGCAAATTTACTGGGGACCCCAGACAGTATATGGGTTTCAAAATGGACATGCAGTATGCCCTGGAGCTGCAAGGAGCTGCCTTTGCTGGGGATGCTGAAAGAGTGGGGTACCTTATAGGCCATTTGACCGGAGCAGCGTGAGATTATGTCCGCCCACTGATTGCTGCCAATAATGATGCGCTGAGGGACCTAAAACAATTCTGGCAGGCTATGGCCGTTATGTTTTCGTTTGAATCGGAGAAGGATGTTACCCAGCAGCAATTGTTGGATCTCCGGCAGGGAAACTTAACTGTGAGGGCGTACTGGTCCCAATTTGCGATGCTAGTTCACAAGCTTGATTGGAACTTAACCTCAAAGCCTGTGCAAGCCTTATTTAAGGCTGGACTTAATTCTGATGTGAAGGATGAGCTTGCCAGGGGCCCCCGTCACAAGGACTTGGATTCCCTCATTAAGGCTGCTCTGGCGGTGGGCAGCAGGCAAGAGCTGAGGCAGTTCGAGAAGGCTGAGAGCAAAGGCCGGCGTTTCCATGGTGATCGCATTCCTGAAATGCCAAGAGAGGGAGAGCAAGGTCACTCTCGCTCGGAGCTGATGGAAATTGACTCTCCCCGCTCGCGGGAAGATTCAAAGGCCCAACGGCCAGGTCACAAGGCGGCAAAAGACTGGCAGGCTGCCAAGAAATGTTTTATCTGCCAGAAACCAGGGCACTTTGCCAGAGTGTGTCTGGAACGTTGCAACTGGCAGGGAATGGTGGGGGCTTTCTCCCAGGGAGGAGAGGGGGGAGTCCAGATGCAGGGAAACGCCAGGGCCTGGCTGGGAATGGAACGGGGCAGCAGCCAGGCAGCAATGGGACCGAGCCAGAGCCCTGACCAGGACACCCCCAACCAGGCATAATCGTGAGGGTGTTGCTGGATCTCCCCAATGGCCATGCTGTGGAGGTCCATGCCCTGCTGGACTCAGGTGCGAGTGCGAATTTCTTCAGCAGAGACTTCGCTGCACACCACCAATTGCATTTACGACCTTTGGACTTTTCGCTACAAGTGACCACCATTGATGGGTGGGAACTCCTGGGAGGGGAAGTGACCCATCAGACCCCCCCCATGAGAATGAGGATTTCGAAACATTCTGAGACTATTGCCTTCCATGTGGCCACGCTGGCGGGTCCGCCCATCATTCTCGGCATGAGCTGGTTGGCCTTGCACGATCTGGTGGTCTCCTGGCATCAGCGTAACCTGACGTTTGGATTGGCGCATTGCTTGGAGAACTGTTTGGGAGTAAAGGAGCAGCGAGTTGGGAGTGCCAGAGTGGCAGCTACACGCGCGGGAGAGAAAGGCTGCATCCCTCCAGAATATATGGACTTGGAGGAAGTTTTCAGTGAAAGAGAGGCAGACACGCTGCCGCCGTAGAGGTCTTATGATTGTCAGATTAACTTGGTCCCGGGGGCCAAGTTACCGGCAGGAAAACTATACTCTATGTCAGATCAGGAGATGGAGGACTTGAGAGCCTTTATCGACAAGAACTTAAGGAGAGGTTTCATCAGGGAGTCCAGGGCAGTGGGCGGAAGCCCCGTGGTCTTTGTGGACAAGAAGGCCACACGGGAGAGGAGGCTAGTAGAGGATTTCAGGCGAATTAATGCCCAGACGGTCCCCATGGCGTTCTCCATGCCAAGAATCGATGACGTATTGGCGCGGGCGAGAAAGGGGAAGGTTTTTACGAAGCTGGATCTGAGAGGAGCGTACAATCTCATCAGGGTGCGAGAGGGTGACGAGTGGAAGACCACAATGTTCACACCGTTAGGAGCATTTGAATATCTCGTGATGCCCTTCGGTTTGCAGTGTGGTAGCCCGTGCTTTCAAGCCTTCATGCACCACGTGTTGGGACCTTTACTCTATAGGAACTGCGCTGCATTCTTGGATGATATCCTTATCTACTCTCCAGACGAAGAACAGCACGTGAAGGATGTGTGGGAAGTTCTTTTTTTTTTTAAATGATATTTATTAAATTTCAAAAGAAAAAGATCACATTAATAAGAAAATTAACAATAAAAAGAAAAATACAAAGTACAAAGTACAAAAAAGAAAAAACAGTTAAAAACAATTCCATCTTTTCATCACTTCTTTTATGTTTACTTGTTTCCCGGACCTCCTCATACCTCCCTCTTTTGTATTCCAGTTCAGTTTGTTAGTCCAGCAATTCCTTTCCCTCCTTTTTAATCCTGATCTTTAATCTTGATGTATTATAACATTAAATTTTTACCTATTAAAAACCAATTTTTCCAATTCTTTTAACCATTACTGCTAGAAACCGCTTAACTTCAATCCGTCATCATTCTAACATTCATGAATTTTACAATATTACTGTAAATAGTCTTTAAACTTTTTCCAATCTTCCCTCACCGACTCTTCTCCCTGGTCTCGGATTCTGCCAGTCATTTCCGCCAATTCCATATAGTCCATCATTTTCATCTGCCATTCCTCCAGTGTGGGTAGATCTTGTGTCTTCCAATACTTTGCAATAAGTATTCTTGCTGCTGTTGTAGCATACTTAAAGAAAGTTCTGTCCTTCTTTAACACCGATTGGTCGACTATGCCCAGGAGAAAGGCCTCTGGTTTCTTCAAGAAGGTATATTTAAATACCTTTTTAAATTCATTATAAATCATCTCCCAGAAAACCTTAATCCTTGGGCACGTCCACCAAAGGTGAATGAATGTACCTTCAGTTTCTTTACATTTCCAACATTTATTATCGGGCAGATGGTAGATTTTTGCAAGCTTGACTGGGGTTATGTACCACCTGTATATCATTTTCATAATATTCTCTCTTAGGGCATTACATGCCGTAAACTTCATACCTGTGGTCCATAACTGTTCCCAGTCAGCAAACATAATATTATGTCCAACATCTTGTGCCCATTTAATCATAGCAGATTTCACCGTTTCATCCTGAGTATTCCATTTCAGCAGCAAGTTATACATTCTTGACAAATTCTTAGTTTTGGGTTCTAACAGTTCTGTTTCTAATTTTGATTTTTCCACCTGGAAGCCAATTTTCTTGTCCAAATTGTATGCCTCCATTATCTGATAATAATGAAGCCAATCTCGCACTTTATTTTTTAGTTTTTCAAAACTCTGCAGTAACAAAGTTGTATCTCAGATGCAGAGTTTGTCAGTATCTTCAGCTCACAGGCAGAGGTACCTGGCCTCCCCCGAGGCAATTGAGCGAGATACTGGATGACCTCTCCGCTGCTTCTCCCGGCAGGCTAGGTCATAAACCGGCGATTTCCCTCATTAGATGTGAGGAAAACACACCCTCTGCTTCTCTCTGCTTCTCTCCCTCCCTGCATTCTCCCCAGGGAGGGGAAATGAGACAGACAGGAGTCCTATTTACATGTTTTATTCCTGTCACTCAACAGTACATAGAAATGCGTCTGCACCCTTCAGTCTCCATCAGAAGAGTCACAACTCCTCCCCTGTACTTCCAGCACAGGTCATATGACACTCTGAGCTAACATCCGGTGCTCAGTACAGAGAATAGGCTCCACCTTTTCCCCAACAGTACATCTGTAAACCACAACATCCTGTTTTGCATTCCAGCCACCTGGAGCTGGCTTTTGCCTTGGTGCTTTTTCCCAACATCCTCCCCCAAAAGCATCAATTGGCAAAACATAATCCAGAGAAGAGAACAAACAGTTGTTATACATATAACAGTCCCCTGTTGTTTTAGTTCCACCCTTGGAACTCCCCACCACTGGCTCCACCAGTGTACCTCTCTGGTTGTCCGGCTTCCAAGGAATGAGTGCTTCTGCACCACCTTGGCCCGCTACTCTCTGTTGTGTCTTTGTCTCTGACTTAGACACTGCTTCAACCTGCCTTGAGTTGTTAACAACAGCAACACACGCAACAGCTAAGTTAGCAAACTCTTTTGAGTACCTCTTTGGTGGCACACCCCCTGTAACTCTCTCAGACCTGCGCATGAGGTTCCGATCCTCTGTGCTCACTGGTTCAACCTTTGGACTCCGTTGAGAAACAGTAGCAATCAGTGGTTCTTCCTTCACCTGTGAAGGTCTATCCATTGTGCGAGATTTCCTCTCAATGACTGTTACAACTGAACTCTCTGAGCTATCACTGTCATCGTCAGTACCACTGTATTCTGTGACATCAGAAAAATCATCATCATCATCATCATCTGAATCGTTTCCTGTGGGAAATGTTTGTACTACAACCCGCTCTTGCTTTGGAGCACTCTCTAGGAACTTTGTGAGAATCACCTGACCAGATTCAGACAAAATTACTCTGTAGAGACCCTTTTCATAACCCACAAAAATGCCTCTGGCATTCTTTACTCCACCTGGAGCTTCTGTTCTCACATGAGACCCGAAAACCTTAAAATAGGCAACAGAAGGTTTTCTATTGAACAGCTTCTCAAAAGGAGAACATCCCAACTCTGTTGAGACCTTTCTCAGCCACACATGAAGATAGGACGCTAGCGATTCGGCCCAATATTCATGTGGCAAACGTGAACTCAGCAATTGCGCATTCATCCCCTTTTGCAATTCTTTGTTCACTCTAACACAGACCCCCCTGTTCCACGCTTCTTGCGAAACTGCAACTTTGTGGTCTATCCCTTTTCCATCCAGGAACTTCTGAAACCTCTGTAACAGAAAAACTTGTTTCTCATCTGTGAAAAGACAATCAATGTTAGCATCATGCATACTTTTAACCTTGTCACAAAACTCCTGAAACTTTTCTAAAGTTTCTTGCGGTTTCTCCATCATATAAACCCAAGAATAATTAGTGAAACAATCCACACACAAAAGGTAATATTTTTCATTGCCCCTAGATGGTTCTAGAGGACCAATCACATCAGCATACACCCGCTGAAATGCTCTGTTGACCTTCTTGGTCTTGGTCACCTTCCTGGTGCTCACACTGGTCACACCTGCAAGAGAGATTTCGTTAGAAACAGAAGAATTACATTTCATGTAATCACTTTGATCAAAAGTCAACAAATACAGTCCATCTTTCTCTTTGGCAGTAAGAAACAGTTCTCCATCTTTGTAGATCTTGCAGCTTTTAGCATCATAGGACAGTTTCAGTCCTTTCTTTGCAATCTGCGACACGCTCAGCAGATTAAATCTCAGTTCTGGAACCAGGTAAACATCACTTATAGTCAAGTTCAGACTCTCAAGATACACAGTTCCAATTCCAGTCGCTTCCAACTCCTGACCGTTGGGCTGTTTCACAGTGAAGCTTTGCTTCCTCAACGTCGAAAATAGTCCTCTGTGCGGGCACATATGAACCGTTGTGCCCGTGTCAATTATGAACGAGTTCCCAACATCTGGCGTGGTTCCTTTCGCCATCATAGCCTTTGCAGGTTTCACCTGGCACTTGGAACGGCTTTTGCCTGATGCCTCAGGCTTCGTAGAGCTGCTCTTTGCTCCTCTTGACTGGCGCGGCTTCTTACAGTTTCGCTGTAGATGCCCAGTCTGTCCACAATTGTAGCATCGGACAGCACTCAATGCTACACCATGCTCCCTAGTAGCATCATCAGTGGGGAGATTTGAACTCTGTTCTTTCCTCCCCCTGTCAGCAACACCCATTGCACCTTGTTCAGGAACACCAACAGTTCCAACAGCCACAGTTCCTGCACTCTCCCCTCTGGGGTCAAAGCTCTCCTCAGCTTTTGATGAGCTCTTAGGAACTTGGCCAGCATCATCTTGGCTCACCCCTTCTGGGGTAGTTATTCATCCAGACCATGATGAATAACTGTCTTTGGTCAGGGAGGTGGGTAAGGCAAAGCTCCTTTCTTGGCATCCATCTTGAAGCCAAGCCTCCAGCTCACACTGTCAAACAAACTGTAAAATCCAACAGTTGTTTTTTTCTTTTCTCACGCAGCAAACTGCAAGTTGTTTACGGTCTTTTGCACCTGGCAGCTAAACTCTGGCTGCTATGGAAAGTCCCTTCCAAGGGCTCGTAAACCTTGTAGCCAAAACATTCTCTTGTTTTGTTTCGCTTTCCCAGGCTGACACTCACAGTCCAGCCCCTTTGCCAGTAACTTTCCAACTTTCCGTTACTTAGCAACAATGCATTTCAATAGGACATCTTATCTTAACCACAAGAATTTGTGGAATGCAGGCCTCTTCTCCCGGAGCTGTATTTTTCCAAGACGCAGCTCCCCGTGAACCAGTGAATTAATCGAACTGCGTTCACACTTTTAGCCCGAAATGCAGCATACCTTGAACTTTGTTTCTCTGGAAAACACCTCTTCTTTCCACCAGCTGTCTGTTGAGCCTCTGGCTTCTTTCAGACGCTTCTCTTCCTCCTTGGAGCAGAGGAGGACAATCCACCAGCCTCTCATGCAGATGTCCGATGAATCGCAACCATCCGAAGGCTGCCATATCTCAGTATCTTCAGCTCACAGGCAGAGGTACCTGGCCTCCCCCGAGGCAATTGAGCGAGATACTGGATGACCTCTCCGCTGCTTCTCCCGGCAGGCTAGGTCATAAACCGGCGATTTCCCTCATTAGATGTGAGGAAAACACACCCTCTGCTTCTCTCTGCTTCTCTCCCTCCCTGCATTCTCCCCAGGGAGGGGAAATGAGACAGACAGGAGTCCTATTTACATGTTTTATTCCTGTCACTCAACAGTACATAGAAATGCGTCTGCACCCTTCAGTCTCCATCAGAAGAGTCACAACTCCTCCCCTGTACTTCCAGCACAGGTCATATGACACTCTGAGCTAACATCCGGTGCTCAGTACAGAGAATAGGCTCCACCTTTTCCCCAACAGTACATCTGTAAACCACAACATCCTGTTTTGCATTCCAGCCACCTGGAGCTGGCTTTTGCCTTGGTGCTTTTTCCCAACAGAGTTAGCTGACAAAAAGTACTTTCAGCGACAGCGCAGTTTCCAATACGGCAGAACCCGTTCCAGGATTTTAAGCGGTGGTTTTTGTCTCCTCTTCCTCTCTTTTTTCAGGGAAATAACGTTCAAACCTTCTCCCCCCTCCTCCCCTGCAATCAAGGGGGGTAAATCACAGTTTTGATGCTCAAATTATAATCCTTTTCCAACGTCTTTTAAAGCTTCCGCTTTCAAGTTCAATGCTTTACTCCGTTTACAAGAGCGGGAGGCAGACTTCCTTTTTATACCTCTCCGCTTCGGTACCGAATTGTTCAAAAGTTTTGTAAAGTTCCTTTAATTGGAAAGTTAACCTACTCACGGATCGTTGTTTCAAAGCCAAATTGTAGCGGTGCAGACCCTATTTCCGTGGAGCCAGTTCCCTCCAGATCAGAGGGAATCCACCATTACCGATGGTGCCACCCCGGAAGTCTCCGACGTGTGGGAAGTTCTAACTAGGCTCAAGGAACATCGCCTGTGGGTGAAACTGGAGAAGTGTCAGTTTCACGCGAGAGAGGTTGAGTTCCTGGGTTACAGGCTGTCGGACAAGGGTCTGGCAATGGACCCGGAGAAGGTCAAGGCGGTGGTGGAGTGGAAAAGTCCGAAAACAAGGAAGGATGTTCAGCGGTTCCTGGGCTTCAGTAACTTCTACCGGAAGTTCATCAAGAACTTCGCACGGTTGACGACCCCCATAACGGATTGCCTCAGTGGGAAGAAGAAATTGAGTGGACGGAGGAGGCACAGAGGGCTTTTGAGAGTCTAAAAAGGGTCTTCGCATCCGAGGAACAACTGCTGCATGTCAACCCCGAACTACCACTGCGGGTGGAGACAGATGCATCGGATCGAGCGATTGGAGCGGTCCTCATGCAGCAGGATGGGGAGGGGGAGTGGCGACCGTGTGCCTTTTTCTCTCGGAAGCTCAATAAATCGGAAGTAAACTATAGTATCTATGATAAGGAATTGCTTGCCATTGTGGCTGCGTTCAAACAATGGCGCCATTTTTTGATTGGTGCGAAGCATCAGATACAGGTGTGTACGGATCACAAGAATTTGGAGTACTGGCAGACAGCGAGAGTGATGTGCCAGAGGCAAATACGCTGGGCGCAGTTCTTTGCCAATTTCAACTTCAGGATTAGGTACGTACCGGGGGAGCAGAACGTGACGGCGGACGCTTTATCCCGTAAACCAGAGTATATGGCGGAGGAAGGACCTCCGGTAGCCAGGTTCATGTTCCCCGAGCAGAGGTGGACTTGCGGGGCGACCTTGGTGAAGGATGATGAACTACGACGATTGATGCGGGACGATGCTTTCGCCAGAGGGAAGTTGGATGAACTTGGGCAAGGGAGAGGGGCTGAGGGAGGTTTCGAGGAGAGAGGGGGGCTTCTGTTTTATCGGGGGGCTTTGTATGTACCAGGGGAACCTCTCCGGGCCTGAATCCTCCGACAACTTCACGACAGCTCAACGGCAGGACATTTTGGGCAACATAAAACAATGTTGTTGGTCACTAGGGAATTTTGGTGGCCCAAGGTGCGGGAAGATGTGAGGGAATATGTGCGAGGGTGTGAGACCTGTCAGAGAGCCAAAGTGGAGAGGGCAGCTCCGGCAGGGTTATTGGAGCCTCTGCCAACACCGGGGAGGCCATGGGAGGTGGTATCAGTAGACTTCATCACTGACCTGCCCCGGTCCAGGGGGAAAACGGCGGTGCTGGTGGTGGTGGATCTACTCACCAAAATGTGCCATTTTGTGGCGTGTTTTCATGCGGTAACTGCAGAGGAGACCGCCAAATTGTTTGTGGAGCACGTGTTTAAGTTGCATGGGATCCCTTCGAGGGTCATTTCGGACAGGGGAACACAATTTACCTCAAGGTTCTGGTGCAAACTCATGAGTTTGCTGCAAGTCGAGGTGAGTTTCACCACCGCCAGACATCCCGAAAGCAATGGGCAGGCAGAAAGGGCCAATGCAGTGTTACAGCAGTACTTGCGCTGTTATGTTGGGCAGAGGCAGAACGATTGGGTGGACAAATTAGCGCTGGCGGAGTTTGCATACAACGCTGAGAACGTGTCCACAGGGATGACTCCGTTTTTTGCTAATCACGGATGTCATCCTAGGGCTTTCCCTGGGAGGGGGGAGGAGTCGTGGAGTGTGCCAGCCGCTGAACAATTTGCGGAGGAAATGGAGGCGATTCAACAGCAACTGTGGTTGAACTTGGAAAGGGCCAAGGAGCTATACAAGAGGCAAGCAGACAAGCATCGGAGGGCAGGGGAAACCCTTCGGGTTGGGGATAAGGTGTGGTTATCGACGCAAGGTTTGCCTTGGAAAGGGGGGTGTAAGAAGCTCAAATCCAGGAGGGTGGGTCCCTTTGAGATCATACAGCAAGCCAACCCGGTGGCCTTCAGATTGAGGTTGCCAGAGAGCATGAAAATTCATCCCATTTTTCTTTTTTTAAAAATAATATTTATTAATTTTAAAGGATTACAAAAAGAAAAAATTAAAAAACAGCATATTAAAAAGATACAAAACATCACATCACAATAATAGAAAAAAGGGGAAAAAACAAAAAACAAAAAATACAAAGAATCTTCCCATAACTTATCTTTCGTTTGCTTATTTCCTTGACCTCCTCACACCTCCCTTTTTTGTATTCTAGTTCAATTAGCTATTTCAGCAAATCCTTTCCATCTTTTCCAATTTTTGTCCTCTATTTTATCTTAATATAATGTAAATTTACTTTCCCTCCTTCACCATTTAGCAATCTATTTTTTCTTAATCCTTTATAGCATTTCTGCTAAAACCACATTATTTCATTCCAACATCCTTCTAACATTCCTTAATTTTACAATGTTTCTGTAAATAAACTTTAAATTTCTTCCAATCTTCTTCCACCGACTCTTCTCCCTGGTCTCGGATTCTGCCAGTCATTTCCACCAGTTCCATGTAGTCCATCACCTTCATCTGCCATTCTTCCTGGGTGGGTAGATCTTGTGTCTTCCAATACTTCGCGATGAGTATTCTTGCTGCTGTTGTGGCATACATAAAAAAAGTTCTATCCTTTTTTGGCACCAGTTGGCCGACCATGCCCAGGAGAAAGGCCTCTGGTTTCTTCAGAAAGGTATATTTAAATACCTTTTTCATTTCATTATAAATCATCTCCCAGAATGTCTTAATCCTTGGGCACGTCTACCAAAGGTGAAAAAATGTGCCTTCAGTCTCTTTACATTTCCAACATTTATTATCAGGCAAGTGGTATATTTTTGCAAGCTTGACTGGTGTCATGTACCACCTGTAGATCATTTTCATTATATTCTCTCTTAAGGCATTACATGCCGTGAATTTCATACCTGTGGTCCATAACTGTTCCCAGTCAGCCATCATTATATTATGTCCGACATCTTGGGCCCATTTAATCATAGTTGATTTCACCGTTTCATCCATTTCAACAGCAAGTTATACATTCTTGACAAATTCTTAGTTTTGGGATCTAACAGTTCTGTTTCCAATTTTGATTTTTCCACCTGGAAACCATTTTTTTAATCCAAATTGTACGCCTCCATTATTTGGTAATAATGGAGCCAATCTCGCACTCTATTTTTTAGTTTTTCAAAACTCTGCAATTTTAATCTGTCTCCCTCTTGATCCAAAATTTCCCAATATTTCGGCCAATTGGCCTCCATATTGAGCTTTTTCTGAGCCTTCGCTTCCATTGGTGACAGCCACCTTGGGGTTTTATTTTCAAGCAAGTCCTTATATCTTATCCAGACATTAAACAGTGCTTTTCTGACAATATGGTTTTTAAACGCTTTATGTGCTTTAACCTTGTCATACCACAAATATGCATGCCACCCAAATACGTTGTTAAAACCTTCTAGGTCCAGTAGGTCAGTATTTTCAAGAAGCAGCCATTCTCTCAGCCAGCAAAACGCAGCCGATTCATAATAAAGTTTAATGTCTGGCAGGGCAAATCCGCCTCTTTCTTTAGCATCGGTTAATATCTTAAATTTTATTCGAGGCTTCTTGCCCTGCCAGACAAATCTAGAAATATCTCTCTGCCACTTCTTGAAACAATCCATTTTATCCAAAATTTGCAATGTTTGAAACAGAAACAGCATCCTTGGCAATACATTCATTTTTATCGCAGCAATTCGGCCTAACAGTGATAACTTCAAGTTTGACCATATTTCTAAATCCTTTTTCACTTCCAACCAACATTTTTCATAGTTATCCCTAAATAAATTCACATTTTTAGCAGTCATATTAACACCTAGGTATTTCACTTTCTTAACCAATGTTAATCCTGTCTCCTTCTGAAACCTCTCTCTTTCAATCCCTGTTAGATTTTTCTCTAAAACCTTAGTTTTCATCTTATTTAGCTTAAAACCCGCTACCTGACCAAATTCTTGAATCAATTCCAATACTCTTTTGGTACTAGATTCTGGCTCCTGTAATGTCAATACCAAATCGTCGGCAAATGCTTTCAATTTGTACTGTTTAGCTCCGACTTGTATACCTTTAACCATTTGGTCCCTTCTAATCATGTTTAAGAGAACCTCCAAGACGGATATAAAAAGCAATGGGGAGATTGGGCAACCTTGTTGTGTTCCTTTCTCTATCTTAAATTCTTCCGTCACCACATTATTTACAATATTTTAGCCTTTTGTTCTGAGTAAATTGCACCTATACCATTTCCAAAACCTTGGCCAACCCCCATCCCCTGTAAATTCTTCTTCATAAAACTCCAGGAAATATTGTCAAAGGCTTTCTCCGCGTCCACAAATATCAAAGCTACTTTAGTGTTAATATTCACTTGTAATTTTTCTAAAATATTAATTATATTCCTCGTATTGTCAGACAAGTGTCTGCCCAGGAGAAAGCCCGCTTGATCTTTATAAATTTCTTCTACTAGTACCTTTTTTAATCTTTTAGCCAAAATGTCTGAAAAATTTTGTAATCCACATTAAGCAAAGATATGGGGCGGTAATTCTTAAGCTGTGTCTTCTCGAACTCTGTTTTCGGTATAAGTGTGATGTATGCTTCCTTCCACGACTCTGGTGCCCTTTTCCCTTCCAATATTTCATTACAAACTTCTTTTAATGGCTGTACTAACCATTCTTTCAGAGATCTATAATATCTTGAAGTCAAACCGTCCGGTCCTGGAGACTTGCCCAATTGCATATTCTGGATGGCCCCTTCTACCTCCTGCTCCGTTATTTTGTTGTTCAACATTAGTCTGTTTTCTTGAGAGATTTTTTGTAGTCCCTTTGTTTTCAAAAATCGGTCAATGTCCATTTCTTTCTGTGTAGCCTGTGTATATAATTGTTTAAAGTACCTCTGAAAACACTTTCTAATCTCCACTGGGTTCTGTATATTTTCCCCTTCCACTTCCAAATTTGTAATAGTATTAAGTTTTTGTCTTTTTTTATTTGCCAAGCCAGCAGTTTCCCACATTTGTTTGCCGATTCAAATGTCTTTTGTCTCATCTGTTTAATTTTCCATTCTATTTCCTGGTTCATCATTTTCATATATTGTACTTGATATAACTTTATCTCTTTCAAGATCTCCTGCGACTTTGGTTTCACTCTCAATTTTTTCTCTCCTTCCTTTATTTTCTCCAAAATCTTGTCTTTTTTCTCATTTTGAACTCTCTTCTTAATTGCATTCTGTTGTATCAAAAATCCTCTCATAACCGCTTTACTTGCGTCCCAGATTACTCTTTTTTCGGTAGTGGTATTCATATTAATCTCAAAATAATCTCTCAATGTTTTTTGGGCCTTCTTAGTCACTTCTTCGTTTCTAAACAAAGTGTCATTCATCCTCCATCTAAAGGAACCAGTTGGTGTTAGTTTCATTTCCATCTTCACAGCATTATGATCGGAGTAAGTTTTAGGACAAATTTCCACTTTTCTAATCTTCGGAGCCAACCCTCTAGTTACCCAAATTTGGTCAATTCTTGTCCATGTCATTTTGGCCTCAAAGAAGAAAGTTCCCTCTCTTCCCAAAGGGTTCTTCATTCTCCAAATATCAACTAAATCCATATTGTCAGTCATATCAAAAAAGGTTTTTGGTAGTCTACCATCCTTAGTAACTACCTGTCTCAATGCCTTGTCCATATTTGTAGACACCACTCCATTCATGTCCCCCATCAAAATCATATTGTAATCCATATAGTCCATCAGAGTCTCATGTAACTTCTTATAGAATTCCGATTTCCCCTCATTTGGTGCGTAAATGCCTACTATCAAATATCTCTCCTTGTGATTGAATTTCAATTGCAACAAATCTTCCTTGGTCATCTTTAAATATAAATTTCGGTGATAGGCTCTCCTTTGCATAAAGGACTACTCCTCTTTTTTTGACTTTGTCTGATGAAATAAATTCTTGGCCCAATCTTTTGTTACTCAATATCTTCCTGTGTAGCCTTGTCACATGCGTTTCTTGCAAACAAATCAAGTCCAATTGTTCTTTTTTCAATAAATGAAAGACTCTCCGCCTTTTTTCCGGGGAGTTCAGTCCATTTACATCATTCCAGCTAAATACTTGCAGTGCCATGATGTAATTACTCTGATTTTCCTCCAACTGCACCCAGTGCCTGCTCTTCTTCTGTTGGTGGTGTCGGCGCCGCTAGACGATCCAGTCCAAAAGGTAGTGTTGCAGTGTCCACTATTCCTTTTTTTGGTGGTCTTCTGTCCAATGCTCTTTGCTCTGGTCCTCTGTCTGGTGATCTTCTGTCCGATGCTCTTGACTCTTTTCCAAGTTCCTTCTGCAGATCTCCCTCGTAATTATTCAAAAACTTTGCTTTATCTTCTACTGATCTTATTTTTATTTTCCTTCCTTTAAAGCTGAAGGATAGGCCTTGGGGAAATTCCCATCTAAAGATGATTTGATTCCTTCTCAGCAGGGCAGCCAGATCTCCGTAGTTGGACCTAAGGTCCAAAAGATGTTTCGGGATATCTTTAAATATTTCCACTCTTGACTGTTTTATTACCAATGTCTTCTGGTAATGCCAACCCAAAATTCTATCTCTCTCTTCTTTGGATCTGAGGGTAATCAAACAGTCTCTTATTCTGTTCTTCTCTTTCTTCCCCCCTCTTCCCAAACTAAAGGCCCTCACAATTTTAAATTCCTCTTGTTCCAAATCCAGCTCCCAAATTCTGCAAGTTCCTGCGTGAGAAAGTCTATCAAACTGTCCTTTTCCAGTTCAGGTACAGCTCTGATCCTCAAATTTGTCTGTTTCTCCTTCAGCTCAATCATAGAAAGCGTCAGCTTATGGTCATGAAGTTGCCTCTGCAGATCTGGAACTCTCTCTGTTTCTAATTGTGTCACCTTAAATTCCACCGAAGTGACTTTTTCCTTAACTTCCTCTGCAGTCTGTCGTGTCGAGTTAGATTCCTGTATCAGTTTCTCAATAGTTTCTGTGTTAGCATTCACCTTTTGTCCCAGACTATTTATGCTTTCTGTATTTGCATCAATTTTAGTAACTGCAGCATCCACTTTTGCATTTGTGGCATCCACTTTTGCATTTGTAGCATCCACTTTTGCATTTGTAGTATCTACTTTCTTGTTGAGTTGTTCCAAAGATTCATTTATCTTACTCAATGCAAGCGCAAGGGCTTCTTCTGTTGACATTCCTTTTGATTTAGGTTGTGTTGGTACAACCACAGATGAGGCAGATGAGGCAGAGGGGCCAGATGTTGACGCTCTTCGTTGCCAAGGCTTCCCAGACCTTGTTGTTTTGTCTGGGAATGATGGATCTACTTTTTCTTTCCCATCTGCCATAACACTCTTTCTTTCTTTTTTAAAGCAAAAAGATTAAACCCAAGGTCAGTCCCACAGTCCCACAGCTTTATCTTAACAGTGGAAAATTCCCCTGAACCAAGTCTTGTAACAGTTTCAAAGACTTCCTCTAGGGGGAAACAGTTAATATCTGTTCTTGCATTAATCCAAAACAACACCTTTTAAAGCACAACTCAAACGAGAAAGTTAGTTTCCATTTTCAGTTACTTTTCTCCTTTTTAAGATCAGAAGTGGGCAGCTAGAAACAATGTATCTCTCTTGCTCAGCTAACTGTCAGCGAATGGTCTACTCACAGTCAAGACGCATTTCAAAATACAGCAGTCTTATTGTCCTATCGGCAGCCCGTTCCCAGGTTCTGAGCGGTGGAATTTTAGCTTCCTTCCCTCTCTCTCTTGCAGGTATATTTAGTCAAACTTCCCCCCTCTTCTCCTGCTTCCAAAGGGGGGGGGGGATTCACTTTCTTTTTAATGTTGAGGATTTAGTCTTTTCCAATCGATTTTCCGAGATTTTAGCTTGCAGTCTCTTTGCTTTGATCTATTTACAAAACCGGAAGGCGGGCTTCCTGTTTGAGCCTCCCCGCTTCAGTGCCAAATTAAATCCTTTTTTCCCTTTAAAATCTTCCAATTTATCCTACTCACGGGTAGTTGCTTTTAAAATCCAATTGTCCACAGGAAAACGTCAGCGCTCTCTGGCAATGGCTGTGCGGCTTCGCTCCGTGGAAAAAGCAGTCGATTCACAGCACCGCGCCACTCACCCCGCTTCGCTCCGGAGCCCCGAAATCGGGGTTCCCCACGAGTAGGGGGGCGCAAAAGGTGCCCGCCGAATCCCACGTTCACAGGCTTCACCCGCCTGTGATTTTTGAAGGGTCTCCACCTTCGCCGTGACGGCCAGACCCGGTTCCCACAGAGCAAATTCCTCCTGGTCAGAGGAATTCCACCATTGCCGATGGCGCTGACCCCGGAAGTCGAAAATTATCCTGTTTTTCACCGGTCGCTATTGTCGGCCTACCGGCAGGGCAGACAGAAAGGGGAGGTGCCACCGCCCAAAGTTGAGGAAAGGGAACGGGGACACCAGATAGAGGAAATACTGGATTTGCGTTGGAATGGGAATCAGCTGGAGTATCTTGTGGCTTGGGAGGGGGCTCCCAGTTCTGACAACACGTGGGTGCCGTCAGGTTGGGTCACTGAGGAAGGTTTAGTGGAGGACTTGCACGAGCTATTTCCCCACAAGCCCCAACCCTCGGGGAGGTTTTCTGAGCAGGTGTTTGGGCCGACGGACGATGAAGAGGATTTTGAAGGATTCCCAGCGTCGGACCAAGAGGAAACACAGTGGAGGGAAGGAGTGCGCGAAGTTCGTCCGTGTCCGTCAGGTGTTGGGGGTTGGGGTAACGTTTTTGATGATACCGAAGAGGAGGAGGAGATTTTCCTGGGATTTACCCCCGAGAGGCATGAGGAGGATGCAGCGGGTGAGGCAGCCTCTCAGGAAGAGGAGGAGAGGGGGGCCTTTGAGGAGGGGGTGGGTGTCAGGGAACTGCAGGCAGCGAGGGAGGAAAGAAAGGGAGGATATAGAGAAAGATCCCCTCTGATTAGCAGTTTTTCGTCCTCAGAGGATAGAGAAGAGGGGAGTGAGTCTGAGCGGGAGGGGCTACTTCTGAGAGAGAGTGCTCCTCGTCACAGGGAAAGAAGGAAGGGTTTGGGCAAATGGTTGTGCTGGGGGGAGCGAGGGAGAAAGAACGCCAGTCGGAGCAACGCGTCATGACGCTCAGATCACTTTGTTTATTCTGCCTGTAATTGAGTCGAGAGGCAAAAAAGAGTGTAATTTATGGCCGGCTGCCTGGAATGCTTTCTCTGCTGAGCGCAGCAACACAAAGCAGCTGGAAAAGCTGACACAGACAAAAGAGAAGGTAAGTTATAAATCAACTCAGAAGACAAAGAGGGGGAAATAGGCAGAAAAGGGAAAAAGTAGCCACCTAAAAGCACGGTTGAAGGGAAAAAGTAAAAAAATGTATACCACATAGGTTCCAGAAAAATTAAAACGGATCACAAGGGAATTATAGTTTTCAGTGCAGAAAGAAGTGCACGACCTTTTCAGGGCAACCTCCGAAGGGGTAGGTCGGCATATAGAATTAAAGAGAAAGAAAGACCACACACAACCCTTGTCTGGACCAACTCCGATGAACTAGGGTTGGTGTTGAGATTGAGGAGACAGATAATGAAAGGAGGCAGTTTCAGGGCTTCAAGGCAAGGAAAGAAGTAAGAATTTTTTTGAGAAATATAGGTTGCTGTGGTTATAGAATCCCACCCCACTACCCATGTCTCCTGCTTATATTTTTCCGGGAGCCTGTGGGTTCTGGTCACGGTAAAGCAAGAAAAGGGGGGCCACCCTTAGGTTACCCTTATGCTGTTCATATAATCAGTTATCAGTAATCAATATATTCACACATGCTCACACATAACAGGGCTTACAGTGATTTTTATAATCCATTTTGAATCAAGAAAGCTTTTGCCTAAGCTAACTGCAAACTGCTTGGAACCGCAAGTCCAGAACCGACCTTTCACCTAGAAACATCCTTGTACCCTAAAGGAAAAGGGAAGCCATGAATCAGAAGACACTGGTACAAACTCCCCCTCAAATCCAGGCTAAAATGGTCCACAAAACAGGAAGGGCCAAACCACAGAGAGGCTCCCTACATGAGGCAGAATGCATAGGGAGAGGTAGGCCAGGAGATTCCCTCCCTGAGTCTCATTTCCCTGTTCTGTCAGAACTAAGGAACAGGTCAGACTGTGCATCATTGTGCAGACAATGGAAAGCAGAAGTTAGGGAGTGAACTCTGCGCACGGCCAGGAGCCGGGAGCATGGCAAGAAGCGCGCTAATTGGTTATTTTTCGCTGGCGTTCGTGACTGTCTTATGATTGTCTCATGATCTGTGATTTGCTCAGGTATAAAATCTCAGGACTTGTATGCATCGGGGTCCCAGTCTTTTGGAAAAGATTCCAACTGGGTACCTTATTGCTCAGCAATAAAACCTCACCTTCTTTTCTCCAAAAGCTGTGTCTGTCTGGTCCTTATTCCACCCTAAGTGGATACCACTATATTTTCACGTGCTTCATTGGCAAGCCTGAGGAGAGACAAGAAAAACCAAAAAGAAGAAAATGGAAAACACACAAACACACACGCACACACAGCCGGCTGGATCACCATTGCTTTTCCTGGTTGGTCCCGCCAAGAATTCCAGTTATAGCCAGGACTCAGGGTCCACCGGGGAAGGATGAGGCCGGGTGCGCTTGAGCTCTCTGTCCTCGACAACCCAAAAATCCCAGTAAAACTGGAAAAATTCTCCTGGCTGGTTCGCCAAAAATGAAATAGGAAAATTAATTCCCTATAAAGGGGTTGCATCCTCGTAGGGAGGACCAAAACCCTCGGAAGAGCACCGTTGGTTAGGCTCCGCTCCGGTCGGGAAATGATGGAGACCAACACCAGGATTCAGGAAAGCAAAGTCTGATCTTTATTGAAAGAACAGGAAAAAACTGTTGCAACAGGGTCCCCCCCCCTCACGTAACAAAGGCGGAGTGAGAACCTCTAACAAAAGAGCTGCCTAGACTTTTATACCTTTTGGTTTCCATACAGATCAATGACACAGAAGAACAGCAAGGGTGGTGGGAAGCAACATGAATGGCGTGAAGAGAGGATTAACATAAGGTAAGTAGGATGTTGTGAGACCTTGGCTGGTGTTAATGGAGGTGTCATTTTTGCTGGAGGGCTGAAATAATATGTGTTGAGCTTCTTCTCATTTATCTTGAATCCAGTTAATGGCTTTTTCCTTTATCTACAGGAAAAAACTCCAGAGCTGCTGATAATCAGTATGCAAATCGTGAGGCTGGATATTCGGGAAATGGCTTCAGTGTTGGTGTGAAATCCTGTTCTGCATAGCTATCAATTCGGGTGTGATAGTCTTATGTTTGCATACTTATTGGAAAATAAAACTAATTTATTTTAGAGCTTGTATTTGTGTGTATTCATGGTATTATTTGTAGACCCAGTAGATGGCAGTGTGGTGTGGAGAGTGTTTTTGGCAGCTCGTGAAAGGATAGAGGGTGGAACGTTTACCGTTCAAAGGCACTATAAGCAATATATATATATACACATTTTCCTAGGTACGTTTTCACATAAAAGTATGCACTCGAATACATTTGAATCAAATACATTTGGAACAAGTGGTTGTTACATTTAAGGAACATTCTCCAGGTAATGAGATTGGGGGGAAATACAAAAACCCATTCGGATACATTTGGATACATTTAGAAAAGTACAGCATTTTGAGGAAAAATACATTTGAGTAGAAAAATACATTCAGATACATTCTGAAAGTCAATGAGAAAGAGACTTCCGGTCGGTTGCGAAGCTGAGCGCAAGCGGGATTCAGCACCTAGGAGAGAATGCGGCTTTTCGGGGGGGAAAGGCGGGTATTGCAAGGGTGCCGCAACCCCCCAAAAACCTCAGGAGGAAGATTCTGGGGGCAGGTTCCCAGCAAAGCCGAGAAGCGGTTTCTTTGCCCTCAGGAAAGCTCCTTTTAGGAGTGAGAAGAACGGCGAAATCGAGATGCCGGCACGGGACACCATTTTCTACCCCGAAAAGCGCAGCCTCAAGCTTACCCGGCACAGCGATCGATTCTCAAACAGTTAAAAATCTGGATCTGTAAATGAGAGAGAGAAATTAAAAACTGTAAATGAGAGAGAGAAATTTCAGGAAGAGACAGGATTAACATTGGTTAAGAAAGTGAAATATTTAGGGGTTAATATGACTGCTAAAAATGTAAATTTATTTAAGGATAATTATGAAAAATGTTGGATTGAAGTGAAAAAAGATTTAGAAATATGGTCAAATTTGAAGTTATCATTATTAGGCCGAATTGCAGTGATAAAAATGAATGTGCTGCCAAAGATGTTGTTCTTGTTTCAAACATTACAAATTTTGGATAAGATGCATTGTTTTAAGAAGTGGCAGAAAGATATTTCCAGATTTGTTTGGCAGGGCAAGAAGCCTCGAATAAAATTTAAGATATTAACTGATGCTAAAGAAAGAGGTGGATTTGCTCTGCCAGACCTAAAACTCTATTATGAATCAGCTGCTTTTTGTTGGCTGAGAGAATGGCTGCTACTTGAAGACACTGATGTGTTGGACCTAGAAGGTTTTAACAACATATTTGGTTGGCATGCATATCTGTGGTATGATAAGGTGAAAGCACATAAAGCGTTTAAAAAACATATTGTTAAGAAAGCATTGTTTAATGTATGGATAAGATATAAAGATTTGCTAGAAAAGAAAACCCCAAGATGGTTGTCACCAATGGAAGCGAAGGCACAGAAAAAACTCAATATGGAGGCCAAATGGCCGAAATATTGGGAAATTCTGGACAAGAGGGAGACAGATTAAAATTGCAGTGTTTTGAAAAACTAAAAAATAGAGTGCGAGATTGGCTCCATTATTACCAAATAATGGAGGCGTACAATTTGGACAAAAAAGTTGGTTTCCAGGTGGAAAAATCAAAATTGGAAACAGAACTGTTAGATTCCAAAATTAAGAATTTGTCAAAAATGTATAACTTGCTGTTGAAATGGAATACTCAGGATGAAACGGTGAAATCAGCTATGATTAAATGGGCACAAGATGTCGGACATAATATAATGATGGCTGACTGGGAACAGTTATGGACCACAGGTATGAAATTTACGGCATGTAATGCTCTAAGAGAAAACTTAATGAAAATGATTTATAGGTGGTACATGACACCAGTCAAGCTTGCAAAAATTTACCATTTGCCCGAAAATAAATGTTGGAAATGTAATGAGATTGAAGGCACATTCTTTCACCTTTGGTGGACATGCCCAAGGATTAAGACATTCTGGGAGATGATTTATAATGAAATGAAAAAGGTATTTAAATATACCTTTCTGAAGAAACCAGAAGCCTTTCTCCTGGGCATGGTTGGCCAACTGGTGCCAAAGAAGGATAGAACTTTTTTTATGTATGCTACAACAGCAGCAAGAATACTCATTGCGAAGTATTGGAAGACACAAGATTTACCCACCCGGGAAGAATGGCAGATGAAGTTGATGGACTACATGGAATTGGCGGAAATGACTGGCAGAATCTGAGACCAGGGAGAAGAGTCGGTGGAAGAAGATTGGAAAAAGTTTAAAGACTATTTACAGAAATATTGTAAAATTCATGAATGTTAGAAAAATGTTGGAATGAAGTTATACGGCTTCAGTAGAAATGTTATAAGGAATTAAGTATAAATAGATTAATAGAGAATTAAAGGGAAAATAAGGTTAAAATGTGTTAAGATAATTATAGGATGGAAAGCAGAGGAAGATGGAAAGGAATTGCTGAAACAACTAAATAGAAGTGGAATACAAAAAGGGAGGGGTGAGGAGGTCATGGAAATAAGTGAATGAAGGATTGAAATTATTCAATGTGTTTTAAATTGTTTCTGTCTTGTTTTCTTAGTTTAAATTGTTTGTGTTTTGTTTTCCTAGTTTAAATTGTGTTTGTTAGTTTAGTGTTAGGTATTGTTTTTGTACTGTATTGTTTATTTTCTTTTTCTATGTATGTTCAATTTGTTGGAAAGTAATAAATATTATTTTTAAAAAATGAAAAATGAAAAATAAAAATCTGGATCTAATTGGCGGAAAAGAAATTCTAATTTAAAGAAATAACAATTTGGAAGCAGTGGGGTGGTAAAAAGGAGGTCAGCCCCGACTGGGATCTATTTTATATGCAAGAAGTACCTACGGAACAACAAAACAGTGAGTTGTCCTACAGTGGGATTTTTATTTTATTTTAATATAAGTACATTACTTAATTTAAGACTGTATATAAAATAAAGAAGGGGGTTTAAACCCCTATTAGAGGGTGATTTTGCCTTTTTTTTTTGAGAATCTCTGGGACTGCAGGAAGAGAATCTTCCGGGAAGCTTTTACTTTCACTTTAGAAGAACTGCGTAGTCATTTTAAGAAGCCTCGTGGTGAATATATATATATATATATATATATATATATATATATATATATGCCACAAAGCAGCGTGACGGGGAGCTGCTAAGCCTAGACTGGATGAGATATATTTTTTATGTATTTTAGTACTTACTTTTATTTTTTCATTTTTTCTTTATTTCCTGAAGAAGAGCCGAGCAGAGAGCAGATATTGTTTGTCCCCCCCCCCCCTCCTGTTTCTGGCATAGTTGAAGAATGGACTGTGGGACTAGAAGGATGTCAAATCGTCATGCTACCTTATTTTAGTGCCAGACTGTGTTCTTTGTGATTAAAAAGTACCGGACTTAGATTGGTTTTGTTTTTGTTTTTTTTGTAACCTGCTGGCTCTGCTGGTCTTGTGAAGTGGATTAAGTGGTTTAATTTTTCTTTTATCTTTTTTTCTGATTATTTTTATTTTTTGAATTTTTGAATTTCCCCCCCTTTATTTTTATTTTTTCCCACTTTCCTCTCTCTTTCCTTGGAGCAGTGGATATTGTAAGGGTTCCAAGGGGTTGCTCGAGAGCAAGCAGGCAAATACCTCCCTGCTCGGCTGTGAAGCCTTGCTTTTGATGCAAAATAAACTTTATCTGTCCACAGCGCCACTCTCCCGTGGCTGGCTCATTCACTGGCAGAATCTGTGAGTGGGCGGGGCTTAAACTTTCCCCAGCAAAGTAATTTCTTGACACCCAGTCTGCGCCTCCCCTCTCGGCGCGAAACCTTACTGCACAAGGAGGGCGTGGGTAACAGAGGACCTCTCCCCTCCCTGCTTTGCCCAGGCAAGGTGTCCTGGCACCGCCTCGCCTCCTCCGAGCCCTGCAGCTCCTCTCCACTGGAGGCGTGGTTACTCTCCCCCGCTGAGGAGGAGCTGCTTCCCACGATCTTTGGGGGCTCTCTGTAATCCATCCGGCTTTTCCTCTCTCCCTCCTGAACCAATGGCAGTTCCCTGACAGATATATATGGTTTTTGATTCGTTGGAGCTTTGATTTTGGTCGGACGGCAAGGGGCAGAAGAAATATTTTTAAATTTTGGTTTTTCCTTTTGTCTCGCTCACCTATTTCTTTTTGCCTGTTTTTTGGATTTCCTTTTTAGTTATTCCACTCTGGTTCTGTATTGGATTGGCCAAACAAGTGGCAGAAATCGGGACTGGAAATTTTTAGTTTAAAGGAATTGGGTGTTTTATAAGACTGTCATATAATTATTATATTAGATTGGCCAACCAAGAGGCAGAAGGTTTATCAATTGAAAATTTAAGGGTCATATCTAGTGGTGAGACAAAGAATAGCAAAAGGACAGAGTGAAAACAATGAAGAAAACACAGGAAAAAGTAGGGGAAGGCGGGACATCAGTGGAAAGAAGAGGATCAAAGCAGGAAACTGATATTAAACAAAGTGAAAAGAATTTGGAGACAAGATTAGATTTGATGGATAAAAAAATATGATATGACAGTTAGTGAACTGAAGGGACAGATGAAGGAAATAACAAAAAGAACACAAAACCTGGAAGAAGGAACGAAACGAACAAAACAAGAAGTGAGAGATATGAAGAAAGAGGAAGAAAGAGTTAAGAGAGAAGTCTCAGAAATTAATAAAACACAGGAAGAACTGTGGAATGCGATTGCTATGAATGAATTGAGGAAAAGAGAACTTAATTTGAGGTTTAGATCTGTGCCTGAGGTACAAGGAGAGAACATCTTGGAGAAATTAACAGCAGAATGGCTAAGCATGGAAGTGGAAGATGTTGGAAAGACAATACAGAATGCTTTTAGAATTAAAACAAGGACTTTCAAAGCAAAGAAATTTCCAGGTGATTGTTTGATCATATTTAAAGATAGGGAGATGAGAAACTTGATTTTGCAGAAAAACAGAGAAAAAAGGCTTTGCATTGATGGATCGTTTACAATCATCTTTAAGGACGTCCCACTTCGGCTGTTGAAAAAACGTGACCAATACAAATTTCTGACACAGATACTAAGAAAAAATGGAATTGAATTTAAGTGGGAATTTCCAGAAGGGATCTCCTTTTAGTATAAGGAGAAAAAGTTTAAATTTACAAATGTTAATGAAACGCATAAATTTTTGAGAGGATACAAAGAGTTGGGAAAAGTAGATGAAGTAGCAGAAGCAGGAGCAGCAGGACCGGCAGGTCTGGGAGAAGAAGGCAAAGATAGTTTTGAAGGAGGAGGAGGAGGAGGAGGAGGAGGAGGAGGAGGAGGAGGAGGTCAGGTTTAAGACTTTTACTCTTTTATTTTTAAAGAGAACGCAAAACGGCACTGAAAATATGGACATGGAATGTTAATGGCATTAAGGACAAAAAGAAAAGAAATAAAATTGGACATCTCCTTAAAAAAAAGAATTTGGACATTATTTGTTTACAAGAAACTCATGTGGCTAGGAAACATAGAAGAGTATTGATTAATAAAAAATTGGGAAATGAATTTATTTCATCAGACAGAAGCAAGAAAAGAGGAGTGCTTTTGTATATAAAAAATAAATTTGAAGCTCGGCAAATCTTCAAGGATGAAGAAGGTAGAGTAAGTCACATGGCAGGGCGAAAAACTGATAATTGTCAGAGTGTATGCACCAAATGGAAGTAAGACTGAATTTTACAAGGATTTAGAAGAAAAACTATTTGAATTTGTGGATCAGAAAATTATAATAATGGGAGACATGAACGGAGTGGTATCGATGGAAATGGATAGGCTGAGGACAAGAGGAAAATCGAAAGAAAGGAAATTACCTAAGACATTTTTTCCATGATTGAGAACTGTAATTTAGTGGATGATTGGAGACTAAGACACCCAATAGAAAAACAATTTACTTATTTCTCAGAACCAAATCAATCAATGTCAAGAACAGACTATGTTTGGATAACCAGAGAATTAACACCAAGAGTGACAAAAATAGAAATACAACCAAAAATACTTTCAGATCACAATGCAATAAAATGTGAGATAAAAGAAATAGAGGAAAAAACCTTTCAATGGAGGTTAAATGAAAACTTACTGGATGACCAAAAAATAAAGGAGAAAGCACAGAAGATGCTGACGGAATACTTTGTGAATAACAGTAATAAAGGAACAAAAATGAGTGTGGTTTGGGATGCTAGCAAAGCAGTTATGTGAGGCTTCTTCGTTTCAATTTCAAGAAAAAGGAAAGAAATATTAAAACAAATAATGGAAAATGAGAAGAAGCTAGTTAAAAATCCAAACAATGTGAAAATAAATCAGAATATTAAAATATTACAAAGCCAATTTGCAATGATAATAAATCAAGAAGTTGAGTGGAATATTAAAAGACTGAGACAGAAAAACTTTGAATATGCTAATAAATCTGGGAAATGGTTGGCATGGCAAATTTAAAAAAGGAAGGAACAGAGTATAATTAATAAGATCACAGTGGAAGGAAAAGAAATCGATAATCCGAAAGAAATTAGGAAAGAATTTGTGAAATTTTATAGACAATTATATAAAACAGCTGGGGAAAATGATGGAAAGAAGATAGAGGATTTCTTGAGACAGAAAGGGGTGCAACAAATTCTGACAGAAAAGAAAGACCGACTGAATGACCTAATTGAAATAGAGGAAATTAAGGCTGCTATAAAAGAATTGAAAAGTGGAAAGACAGCGGGACCGGATGGATTTACAGCAAAATATTACAAAGAAATGATACACACCCTACTTGTACCATTGAAAGAAGTGATGAATAATATATTAAGAAAAGGAGAATTACCAGAAACATGGAAAGATGCATATATTACATTAATACCAAAACAAGATTCGGATTTAATGCAAGTAAAGAATTACAGACCGATTTTGCTGTTAAATGATTATAAGTTATTTGCAAGTATATTGGCAAATAGATTGAAAAAGATATTGAATGAGATAATTCATAAGGACCAAGCAGGTTTTTTACCTGGCAGACAGATTATCAGCTTTGTTCTGGAGCTGACAGAGGCTGGGAATCTAAGCAAGCCGAGGGAGATAAGGACACTGGAATGAGGACTGGAATGTGAGAGGGAGGAGGGGCAGCCGAGTGGCAGAGCTTCAGAGAGCAGAGAGCAAGCAGAAGATAAAAAAGCTCTAAACACCAATCTTAGCTCAGAGACAGAAGGGGAGAGACCGGGAATAGCTAGCCCAAAGACTTGAAGGCGGGAAAAGGTCAGTGAGAGGAGGGAAAAAGAACGGAAGCGGAAGGGTTTTTTCCACTGTTGGAAGAATAGGAAGGGGCGGAGTTTAGACTTGGAACTGCGAACTTGGAGTCAGACATGGAGTGAAGGAGCTCCGGAGTGATTTATGTGTTTGAGCAATAAACCTGAGATAATTATTGCCGGTGTCTCGCTTCTGTGGGAGAGCCAAGCCATTACACAGATAAAAGACAACATAAGAAATATAGTTAATATAATTGAATATCTGACTGCCAGAAATGAAAAGCAAGCGAAGTTAATCTTTGTCGATGCAGAAAAGGCCTTTGATAATCTATTTTGGGAATTTATTTTAAAGAATTTGGAATTAATGGATACTGGACAATTCTTCTTAAAAGGAATAAAAGCTATATATTCAGAACAAAGAGCAAAATTGATTGTGAATAATATAGTAACAGAAAGTATTGAAATTACTAAAGGTACAAGACAATGGTGTCCATTATCACCACTATTATTCATATCGGTACTGGAAGTCTTTCTAAGGACAATAAGAAGAAATGAAATAATAAAGGGAAAGAAGTATTAGAGGAGATAGAACAGTTTGGGCAAGTGGCAGGTTTTAAACTGAACAAAAAGAAAACTAAAATGATAGTTAAAAATATGAAACAGGACCTGGTGGAAGTGTTGCAGCAACAAATTAGTATAGAAGCAGTAAAAAAAGTTAAATATTTAGGAATTTGGTTAACTTCCAAAAATATTGATCTCTTTCAAAATAATTATACACCGGTGTGGAATGGAATTAAAAGAGACTTGGAAATATGGGGAAGGATGAAATTGTCGTTTTGGGGAAGGATTTCTGCTATTAAAATGAATGTGATACCAAAGATGTTATTTTTATTTCAGTCAATTCCAATAATCAAGGGGGCAACAATTTTCAAAGAATGGCAAAAAACAATTTCAAGATATATCTGGCAGGGAAAGAAGCCGAGAATACAGTATAAGTTGTTAACAGAAGTTAAAGAAAGAGGAGGCTTCGCCCTGCCAGATTTGAAATTATATTATGAAGCATCTTGTCTCTGTTGCTTAAAGGAATGGATGGTATTAGAAAATACAGATCTGTTAGCTTTAGAAGGTTATGATAATAGATTTGGTTGGCACGCATATTTATGGTATAATAAAGCAAAAGTCCTTAAAGGATATGAAAACCACATATTTCAAAGATCTCTAATAGAAATATGGGATAGATATAAAAATCTATTAGAACAAAAAGTACCTCATTGGTTATCCCCATTAGAAGCAATGAGTGTGAAAAAGATCAATATGCGTGGAAATTGGATAACTTATGGGAGATTAATACAAAAAGAAGGAAGTAAATGGAAGATGAAACCATATGAGGAAGTTAAAGAATATGTAAATGATTGGCTACACTATCATCAGGTTAATGAAATGTTTAAACAGGACTTTAAACAAAAAGGATTTGATGAAAATAAATCAAAGTTTTAAGTTGAGATAGTAAGTAATAAATATAAAATTTTTGTCTAAAATGTACAAATTGCTGCTTGAATGGCATTTGAAAGATGAGGAGGTAAACTCAGTTATGATTCATTGGGCTAAAGTTATTGGGTATAATATGCAGCTGAACGATTGGGGAAAATTATGGAAGGAAGGTTTAAAATTTACTGCATGCAATGCTTTAAAAGAAAATGTGGTGAAAATGATGTATAGATGGTATATTACACCCGTTAAATTGGCTAAAATGTATAAGGTAAGCAATAAATGTTGGAAATGTAAAGAAAAAGAAGGAACATTTTATCATATGTGGTGGTGTGAGGGATGTGTTTGCTGCCAAGCTAGTTAGGAGATAACATTCCAGGCATCGAGCCACTTCTGTCCGGTAGATTTATTACTGCAAAATCCAAGCCCACGCCAGAGCTCCAAACAACACGTCCGTGTTGCTCAGTCAGTTGCCGCTTCTGAATTTTCGTGACATTGCGTTCTAGACCAGCATGCCCAGCGAGACAGGGAACGCCTCTTACTTCCTCTCTTCTGACAATAGCTAGTTCCTGGAACAGACTGGCCACTCCCTATTTCAGTCTCTGATTCAGAGGACTGGCTGGAAAAGGGCTGCTTGGGCTCTCGGTAAGTGTTCCCATGCCCCCCCCTTCTCTGTCTGCCTCCCTTTCCCTGACATCCACCCCCTCCTCAAAGGCCCCCTCCCCTCTGGGAGCCTCGACTGTCTCCATTTCTTCTCCATCCGGGGTGGCGGATGGAAAACCTGTAAAACTACCCTCCTCCTCATCCGTTACTTCAAAAACCTCCCTCAAGTCCCCCATTCCTCGTGTTCCCCAATATACTTCTTCTTCTTCTTCTTCTTCTTCTTCTTCTTCTTCTTCTTCTTCTTCTTCTTCTTCTTCTTCTTCTTCTTCTTCTTCTTCCTCCTCCTCCTCCTCCTCCTCCTCCTCCTCCTCCGATGGTGGGAACCCCTCGAACTCCTCTTCATCGTCCGTTGTCTCAAACACCTGTTGCAAAGACCTACCCCGGGGCTTGAGCTTGTCAGGGAAAAAAATTGTGAAACTCCTCCACTAGGTCCCCTTCTGTGATGCAGCTTTCTGCAGGTGTTCTCTGAGCTTGGGGCCCCTTCCCACGCCACCAGGTACTGTAACTGCCCCCATGCCAGCGAGAATCCAGTATTTCCGTCACCTCGTTGCACTGCTCCCGTTCCTCCATTGCAGGTGGTGGGGGTTCCCCACCCCCACCATCCTGCCTCCTCCCCCCCCCCCGTAGGGGGAGAGCAGTGACCGGTGAAACACTGGATGGATTCTCATGCTCTCTGGCAACCGCAGCTTAAAGGCCACTGGGTTGATTTGCTGGATTACCTCAAATGGCCCCACCCTCCTGGGCTTGAGCTTCTTGCAACCTCCTTTCCAGGGCAAGCCTTGCGTGGACAACCACACCTTATCCCCAACCCGGACCACTTCCCCCGGCCGCCGATGCTTGTCGGCCTGCCTCTTGTAAACCTCCTTGGCCCTTTCCAAGTTCAACTGCAGCTGCAGGTGGATCGCCTCCATTTCCTCTGCAAAGCGTTCCGCTGCGGGCACACTCCATGACTCCTCCCCCCTCCCTGGGAATGCCCTTGGGTGACAACCGTGGTTAGCAAAAAACGGAGTCATTCCCGTGGAAACATTCTCCGCGTTGTTGTTGGCAAACTCAGCCAGAGCAAGTTTGTCCAGCCACTCGCTGGGTCTCTGACTAACATAACACCGCAAATACTGTTGCAAAACAGCATTTGCTCTCTCCGCCTGCCCATTGGTCTCCGGGTGCCTGGCTGTGGTAAAACTCACCTCCACCTGCAACAAACTCATGAGTCTGCGCCAAAAACGCGAGGTGAACTGAGTCCCCCTATCTGAGACCACCCGCGTGGGTACCCGTGTAACCTAAACACGTGCTCAACGAACAGCTTGGCTGTTTCTTCTGCCGTCACGGCATGCGAGCAGGCCACAAAATGGCACATTTTTGTTAGAAGATCCACCACCACCATGATCTCTGTTTTTCCCCTGGACCTGGGCAGATCAGTGATGAAGTCCACCGCCACCGCCACCACCTCCCATGGCCTACCCAGTGTGGGTAAAGGTTCCAGCAAACCAGCGGGTGCCGCCCCTTCCCCTTTGGCCCTCTGGCAGGTGTCACATCCTCTCACGTACTCCTTAACATCTTCCCTCACCTTGGGCCACCAAAATTCCCTGGCGACCAGCAACATGGTTTTGTGCTGCCCAAAGTGCCCCGCCGTGCAGCTATCGTGGAGCTGTTTGAGCACTCTGTTCCTAAGGTTTCCCCCCGGGACATACAAAGCTCCCCTATAGTACAGGACCCCCCCCTTTACTTTGAAACCTCCCTCGGAACCTCCCCTTTGCCTTAACTCCCCCATCTTTTGCCTGGCAAAGTCATCCTCTCTGAGCAGCCCCATCAGTTCATCGTCCTTGACCAACGCCCCCCCCCACACACATCCACTTGCTCTCGGGGAACATTAGTCTTGCCACCGGAGCCCCTATTTCCGCCATATACTCCGGTTTCCGTGACAGTGCATCGGCCCTCGCGTTCTGTTCTCCCGGCACATACTGGATCTGAAAGTTAAAGTTGGTGAAGAACTCCGCCCACCTTATCTGTCTCTGGCACAACACCCTCGCCGTTAGCCAGTACTCCAAATTCTTGTGGTCGGTGCACACCAAGATTTAGTGCCTCGCTCCAATCAGAAAATGGCGCCATTGTTTGAACGCAGCGACGATCGCAAGCAATTCCTTATTGTAGATAGTATATTTCTGCTCTCATTTACTCAGTTTCCGTGAAAAGAAGGCACACGGACGCCACTCCCCTTTTTGATCTGGCTGCTGCAAAACTGCCCCAATCGCCCGATCAGAGGCGTCCGTCTCAACCCGTAGTGGTTGATCGGGGTTGATGTGGAGCAGTTGCTCCTCTGATGCAAAGACCCTCTTTAGCTGCTCGAAACCTTCTTGTGCCGCCTCCGTCCAGCGAAACTTCTTCTTGGCACTAAGACAGTCTGTTATGGGCGCCGTCAGTTTCGCGAAACCTTTGATGAATTTCCTATAGAAATTGCTGAAACCCAGGAAACGCTGAACATCCTTCCTGGTCTTAGGGCTCTCCCATTCCACCACCGCCTTCACCTTCTCCGGATCCATGGCCAGACCCTTGTCTGACAGCCGGTAACCCAGGAACTCGACCTCTTTCGCGTGGAACTGACACTTCTCCAGCTTCACTCACAATCGATGCTCCTTAAGTTTGCTCAGGACCTCCCATACGTCCTTGACGTGCTGTTTCTCGTTGTCTGAGTACACCAGTACATCGTCCAGGAAACAGACGCAGTTCCGGTACAGCAAAGGCCCTAGCACGTGGTGCATGAAGGCTTGGAAACAGGGACTGCCGCACTGTAATCTGAAAGGCATAACGAGATACTCAAATGCCCCCAGCGGGATGAACATGGTGGTTTTCCACTCATCGCCCTCTCGCACTCTGATGAGATTGTACGCCCCCTGGAGGTCCAACTTGGTGAAAATCTTCCCCTTTCGCACCCTGGCTAGAACATCGTCAATCCTGGGCATTGGGAAGGCCACCGGTTCCGTCAGGCTGTTCAGGATTCTGAAATCCACGACCAAGCGGCGTTCGTTAGTCGATTTCTTGTCCACGAAGAACACAGGGCTCCCACCAGCCGCCTTGGATTCTCTGATGAATCCCCTCCTCAGATTTTTCTCAATAAAGTCCTTTAGGTTCTCAATTTCCCCTTCCGACATGGCGTAGGTCTGTCCCACAGGCAGTGTGGCCCCAGGCTTCAGGTTGATCTGACAGTCATATGGCCGATGAGGTGGCAACGCGTCAGCCTCCTTTTCACTGAACACCTCCTGCAGGTCCTTGTAGCACGACGGTATCTCGGTAGCTCCTGCTCCGCATGCTGCTGCCATCCTGGCCTCCGTCAGCCGGTGTTGCTCTAGGCCCAGGCAGTTCTCCATGCAGTGCGTCGAACCAAAAGTGAGGGACCGTTGGTGCCATGAAACCACCGGGTCATGCAGAGCCAACCAACTCATGCCCAATATGATCGGCGGACCCGCCAAGGTGGCCACGTGGAAGGCGATGACCTCGGAGTGGGTGGACACCCGCATCCTCATGGGAGGCGTTCGATGTGTGACTTCACCCCCCAACAGTTCTCTCCCATCAATGGTAGTAACTTGCAACGGAAAATCCAAAGGCCTCAGGTTCAGTTGGTGCCGGGCCGCAAACTCCTTGCTAAAAAAGGAGGCAGAAGCACCTGAGTCCACTAAAGCGAATTCCTCCACCGTCTGGCCATTGGGAAGCTCTAGAAGAAGAAGAAGAAGAGTTTGGATTTGATATCCCGCCTTTCACTCCCCTTCAGGAGTCTCAAAGCGGCTAACATTCTCCCTTCCCTTCCTCCCCCACAACAAACACTCTGTGAGGTGAGTGGGGCTGAGAGACTTCAAAGAAGTGTGACTGGCCCAAGGTCACCCAGCAGCTGCATGTGGAGGAGCGGAGACACGAACCCAGTTACCCAGATTACGTGACTACTGCTCTTAACCACTACACCACACTGGCTCTAGAATCACTTTCAACATTATGCTTGCTTTGGGGTGTCCAAGCCGGGGACTTTCGCTGTCGCTTGTGCCTGGCTGTCGCCCCGGTTCATCACCAGCCAGGCCTCCTCGTTTCCCGACATCTTAGGAGCCTCTGCCTCAGTCTGTTGAGCAGCCCCAACCATTCCCTGCCAGTTACGACGCTCAGGACACACTCTGGCAAAGTGCCCTGCTTTCTGACAGACAAAACATTTCTTGGCCGCTTGCCAGTCTTTTTTCTCCTTCCCGCCCGGCCGTTGCATTTTCAAACTTTCCCGCGCGCGGGCAGCGTCTATCTCCATCGGCTCTGGCATTTGCTGACCTTCTGAGGCAGCTGCCGGCATTTCAGGAATGCGGTTACCATGGTAACTCCTTTCCTTCCCTTGTCTCCTGTCCCACTGTCTGGCTTCTTGTCTCAACCCCACCACAAGTGCAGCCTTCGTTAACCCATCCATGTCCTTAGGGCGTGGACCCCTGGCCAGTTCATCTTTAATTTCCGAGTTCAAGCCCCCCTTAAATAGAGCTTGTACTGGCTGTGACTCCAATTCCCAGCCCAGCTTGTGTATAAGCATGGCGAACTCGGACCAATAATCGAGCGCCATGGATTTCCCCTGCTTCAAAGCTAACAACTCCTCCTGTGTTTTGTCAATTAAACTTTCATCTGAGTAGATAAAGTCCATAGCCTGCCAGAATTTGGGCAGATTCTTGAGCGCTTCATTCCCCGATGCAATTAACGGCCTCACCCAGCTCTTGGCAGAGCCCGATAGGTGACTAATTACGTGGGAAACTTTCTGCGCGTCATCCTCAAACTGAGCGCTGTGCAGTTCCAAAAAATAACCCATTTCAGTTTTAAAATCCAGATAAGTCCCAGGGTCTCCACAGAATTTTTCAACCCACGCAGACCTGCCCCCTGCCCCTGGCCCACCTGCGGTCTTTTGCTGTGCTGCTCTGGATTCCATAAGCCGAGCCTGCAAGTCCGAAGCACGAGCCTGAAGAGCCGCATTTTGCTTTCTCAAGTCTGCCAATTCCTTTTCCATAGTGGGGCCGTCTGCTTTCTGTCACTAGCTTCCTGCAGCAGTAAATTGAGAAGCGGCAAGCTGTGAGGGATGTGTTTGCTGCCAAGCTAGTTAGGAGATAACATTCCAGGCATCGAGCCACTTCTGTCCGGTAGATTTATTACTGCAAAATCCAAGCCCACGCCGGAGCTCCAAAACAACACCTCCATGTTGCTCAGTCAGTTGCCGCTTCTGAATTTTCGTGACGTTGCTTTCTAGACCAGCATGCCCAGCGAGACAGGGAACGCCTCTTACTTCCTCTCTTCTGAAAATAGCTAGTTCCTGGAACAGACTGGCCACTCCCTATTTCAGTCTCCGATTCAGAGGACTGGCTGAAAAAGGGCTGCTTGGGCTCTCGGTAAGTTTTCCTATGCCCCCCCTTCTCTGTCTGCCTCCCTTTCCCTGACAGGTGGGAATGTAAAAAGGTGAAAAACTTCTGGGAAATGATATATAATGAGATGAAAAAAATGTTGAAATATACATTTATTAAGAAACCATAAGCATTTTTACTGGGCATTGTAAGAGATGATATAAACAGAAAGGACTGTAAGCTGTTTTTATATGCAATGACGGCAGCAAGAATATTATTGGCACAAAAATGGAAGGAAGAAGAATTACCGATGAAAGAAGATTGGAGGATGAAATTGATGGACTATGCAGAACTAGACAAACTAACAGGAAGAATTCGAAACGGGTGGGACCAGAAATTCACAGAAGATTGGTGTAAATTTACGGACTATTTGAAAAGTAATTGTGATGACCAGATTACATTTGTAGGTTTGCAAGAAGTTTTGTGAGGTGAATAATTTAAATTATTGCATAATTGGATAAAAAGGAAGATGTTAGTTAAGATAAGGCAATATGAATTTAAGAAATGCAGAAGAAAGGATAAAAATGGGGGATCATCAGAGGGGCTGATGGAAGTCCAAAAAGATTGTATAAAATGTGAAATTTTGTGGAATGTATAACAATTAATTTGTTCAAAAATTAATAAAAATTATTTTAAAAAAAGAAAGTCAATGAGAAAGATACAGCAAAAAGGATACAATTTGATACAGCGAAAAACGATCCATTCCCCAAGGCACCGTTGACCTTCTTGTAGGGTGTTAAGGCAGAATACGATCTATTTGATATTGGTAGGGTCCTTCTCCTTCATTCCCCTCTCTGACCCTGACTCTCTTACGACACAGGGACCATCCCAGAGTGTGGGCACAACTTCTGCAGGTCCGGCCTGATCCAGTGCAGCGGGGCAAAAAGGAGGCTGGCTTCCTGTCCTCAAGGCCGAGTTGGAGTCCAGAGAAGGAGCCTCATCCGCAATCGGCAATTGGCTACCTTTGTCAAAGTAGCCAAGACTCTCAGTCTTCAAGAGGGAAAGGAGGAAGGAGGAAAAGGAGGAGTCTGTGAGAAGCACCAGGAGCCCCTGAAACTCTTTTGCAAGGAGGATGAAGCCCCCATCTGTGTGGTTTGTGACAGATCCAAGAAGCACAAACACCACGAGGGAGAGAAATAGCTGTGTATTCTTCTTGGGAGGTTATCTTTTTAATTCTCAGATCCAAAGTAGGCATGGCACTACAAATGTAAATTGCACATACACAACTAAGGACATGTCTCCTTTGCCTAGCAGGATGCCTCCTCAATACCCTGCCAAGCAGATAGCAGCAAGGGATCAGCAGCAAGGGGGTGGGGACTGGTGGCCAGTGTTATAAGGAAAAAACTGCTCCTTTTCCCTTATGGGGTACCTAAGAGCCCATATAGAGTCCTTTTGCACCTTCTCTATCGGTAGGAGAAAATAACAGAGGCCAACCAGAGAATATTGAGAAGCAAAGCAGCTAGTAAGCCAGATCTTTATTAACTGTTGCAACAGGGTGCTCACCCCCCCCACGCAGGAGGGAGGAGGAGACCCTGAACCATGAGCGCAAGTCCTTATATAGACATTTGAAATTGCCCACCCTGGAACGCAAGACCACCCCTCCATACATCATACATACATCAGAGAAGGGGCGGTCTACAACAGAATCCTGTCTGGCAGGAAACCTGTTGATGGGTTTACCTGGCTGTTCATGGGTTTACCTGGATATTCTTTTGTGATGATAACTACTTACGGTATTTATGTATGTGTTTATATCTTTGACCTTCTAATTCTCCTAACAACAGGAATTGACCAGATGGTGCAGGATGCCCCCCCCCCTCCAAGTATCTGTTGGAAGCAGATTTAGGAATGGGGGGTGGAAGCACCTACTGGTGGGGAGCACACTTATTCTGGGGATGCTTCCTCCTCCTCCTCCTCTTCCCACTTCTCCCTGGGGCCTCAAGATGAGAAATCAGGCTGGAAGTCTCTTCGGAGAAGACAAAGGAGCAAGCATGGCTGCCTTTCCTCTTCTCCAGACCAGTTAGTTGGACTAGAAACCTTTCCCATCCCAGTTCTGCAGTGGTTTTCAAGCAGTGTGCTGTGGCAGCTGGGGTGCCTTGAATGGTGGTCAGGGGTGCCGTGGGAGACACTGGCCTCTGTCCCTCTTTCCTTCCCTCCCTCCTCAGATGCCATCTCTGCCTCCCCAAGGCTTGCCCAGCTGTTCTCCCCCAGAGAATGGTGCCTCTGGGGCTGGCCAGGGGGTGTGGGCTGCCAGGAGCTGAGGCGGCCTCAGAGGAAGCAAGCCAACTGGCGAGGGGCCCTTGCTGTTGGGAATGGACAGGCAAGTCCCAGGCCCCTGGGGGGCAGCGGGGACAGCTCAGAGACCAAGAGGAGGACTCCTAAGGAGAGGGGAGAGGAGAGGAGGCTGAGAGAGCACTCCGCAAGGGAGGCTGTTCGAGAAAGGGGGAGGGGAGGCAAGCTCGGCAAGCAAGGGGGGACCTAACTGGTCTCCTGAGCCCCATAGGGGTGCCGCAGAAAGAAGGGAGTTGGTCCAGGGAGCCATGGACCCAAAAGGGTTGAAAACCTCTGTACTTTTATTTCCTCCAGTAAATTATTTTGCTATTATAGCAAGGCCACTGGACCCAAGAAGCCAGTATAATATACATCTCCTCTCTTTGTGTCTCAATCAAAGCTGAGTTTTCCCTTTTCTTGTCAGGGAGAGATCTGTCTCCACCTGGAGATTCGGAGGAAAGAGAGAGGGGAAATTCTGGCCTATCAAGCAGACCTGGACAAGGAAAGCAAAGACCTCCTTGTAAGTGTCACTATTGTTACTAGTGAGGGAACAAGCACTTCAAGAAGCAAGTCGGGACTGAGGAGGGATGGAGAAATCTGCCCATTTCAACTTCTCCCCATTTCTCCTTTTTCCATTTCGGTTTGTTATTTATTTATTATTCTGAAAATGAATCAGATGCTAGGGTGGCTACCTTCTCGTATCACTATTTTGATACATGCTTTACCCTCATAAATACATTTTTTTGTGAACATCACCTGGCTGGGTCAACCTTGGAAAATTCAGAGGTGTGAATTTCAGAAGATTGCTCTGTTTCGGTCTCCATATTTTTCCAAAAATTGCGAATTAGGTAAGTTCACCTTTGAATGCATCTAAGTGGAGTTTATTTCCCATTGTTGTTTATTATGTGAAAAGCAGTCAAGGAGAAGCCTGAGGATCTGTGAGCTGAGAGGGTGGAAACAGTTCAATTCAAATCATAATTCTCTTGCTGATGTTTTGAAGGCTGACCATCTTCCTCACTCAGACCTCCTCAGAAATGGGGAGGCTGATGACTGTGGAGAAGTTCAGACAACTGCGCCAGTTCCTGGAAGAAGAAGAAGAAAAGGGTCTGCTGAATCATGTGGAAGAGGTGGAGAAAGAGATTGCAGGGAGAAGGGATGAGCAGCTGGCCATACTCTCCAGGAAACTCTCCTCTCTTGAGAGGATCATCCAGGTGATGGAGGTGTTGGGATACTGCCAGGGAGACAAAGTCCATCGTGGCTGAGAGGGTGGAAACAGTTCAATTCAAATCATAATTCTCTTGCTGATGTTTTGAAGGCTGACCATCTTCCTCACTCAGACCTCCTCAGAAACGGAGAGGCTGATGACTGTAGAGAAGTTCAGACAACTGCGCCAGTTCCTGGAAGAAGAAGAAGAAGAAGAAAAGGGTCTGCTGAATCATGTGGAAGAGGTGGAGAAGGAGATTGCAGGGAGAAGGGATGAGCAGCTGGCCATACTCTCCAGGAAACTCTCCTCTCTTGAGAGGATCATCCAGGTGATGGAGGTGTTGGGATACTGCCAGGGAGACAAAGTCCATCATGGCCCCACAAGTCGTCTCCGGACGTCCATCGATCTCCCGTAGACACGCAGTATCAGCAATTAGCGACACGAGCTCCAGAAATAGCCTGCCACATTCCAGAGCCGATGCACGCTCTATCAGCAGATAATGCACAGCGTAAGATGCACGCAGGAGAGTATTATTTACAAGTTTATTCAGCGTTGGTCAGAACAAAGAAAAACATGACTGCCTGCTTCAGTGTCTCTGACACAGAGAGAGAGAAACGAAAGCAAAGACACAACAGAAACATCCTGTGAACAGGAAATACGCAGACTCTGTGACTCACAAAGCCTGCTCCCTTTTAAGGTGGAACGGAAATATCCTAACATCCTCCCCCTTTCCGTGTAACCTGTAGTACCTGTGGTTCAACCCAATTGCAACCTCTGTACATAAACCTTAAGTTCTTCTCTGTTAACAACCTTAGACAACAGATCAGCAGGAATTTCATTTCCTGCCATGTAGGACACCTGAATAAGTCCTTTCTGAATACACTCTCTTGCACGATGTAACTTAATCTGCAAGTATTTGGTTCTTTGCTTGCAACTCTCTGAGTTCAACAAAGCCAAACAGGATCTATTATGTTGATACACCTGTATAGGACATTTCACAGAAACTCTGATGTCCTTAAACAGTTGCATCAACCATTCACAATCCATGAGTGAAAATGGCAGAGCATTGAGTTCTGCTTCACAGGAACTTAGGCATACTGTCGTCTGCTTCTTGCACAGCCAGTCAAACAGACAGTGGTTGTACATGTAGCCTACTCCAGAAGTGCTTGTACCATCCGTTGTGTCACTTCCAAAACTTGCATCTGCAAAGATTTCAAGACCTCCAGTCTTCTGACTGGTGAACCTCAGCCTGTAGTGCAAAGTCCCTTTCAAATAGCGGGCTATGTGCTTCAGAGCTTTCCAATCCTGAACAGTAGGATTGTTAGCATGTCTGCTAAGCAAGATAGTGCTTACAGCTATGTCAGGTCTTGAGCATCTAGCAATGAAATCCAACTTGCCTAGAATGCATCTGTACAGCGTAGTTTCAGAAAACGCTTCAGCAGTACTATCTACCTGGTAACCTGTCACCATCGGTGTGTCTGCTGGGTTTGCATCAACCAAATTCAGCCTGGTTAATACATCAGCAATTTTCTGTGTTTGGTGTACCAGAAAATTACCTGCTTGGTCCCTCTCCACCTGCAGAGAAAGATAGTTGAATACCTCACCAAGATCCTTCATGTCAAAGTGCTCCTTCAGTTGAGCTAGGGTGCTTTGGTACAAAGCCTGATTCTTCCAAAACATCAGAAGATCATCAACAAAACATAAACAATACAGTTTGTTTTGCCCCTCCTCCTTGACAAACACACATGAATCAGCTTTGCCCTGGTGAAAACCTAGAGAAAGCAATGTCTCCGTGAGCTTTGTGTTCCAACACCTGGCACTCTGCTTGAGACCATATAAGGATTTCCGCAGTTTACAGACCATTCCCTTCTGTATCTGCATCCCGTCAGGTGGAAGCATATACAGCTCCTCCCCCAAAACCCCGTACAAAAAAGCTGTATTAATGTCTCATGATGGGAAACATGCAGTTTCTCCTCTGCAGCTATCTTGAGCATCAGCCGAATGCTCTCATACTTGACGGTGGGTGAGCAGGTCTCGTGGTAATCCTGTCCTGGTATCTGTGAAAAACCTCTGGCAACCAATCTGGCATTGTGTCTGACAACCTTGCCATTCTGGTCTGTCTTGGCCTTGAAGACCCATTTGCTGCCAACCAGTCTCATTCCTGGGACTACCGGTACCAGTTCCCAAGTTTGGTTCCTGTTCAAGTAATCAACTTCAGCCTTCATGGCATTAAGCCAAGGCTCAGCATCTTTAGAGGTTAACTCCTGAACCTCTTTGAAGCTTGAAGGTTCCCACACCTTCTCTGAGCTACTAAGAACAGCAGTTGCTGTCTTAGCAAACTCATCAGCAAATCTCTTTGCAGGTTTGCCCTTCGTTGCTCTTTCAGATCTGCGTACTAGACGCAAGTCTTCTGCACTCATCTCCTCCTTCTTAGGAGAGAAGTGACCAATGGTGAACAGTGGTTGTTCCAGATCATTGTCAGACGCATCAGATGGTCTGACTGAGGCCTTTGCGCTCTTGTAGTCTGCTGTGTCATCACTGTCACCGACATCAGCAGCAGCGCCGCCCACTGAGCTGGAATCCGAACTCTGATCATCATCATCATCCTCAGCTTCCTCTTCTGCTTTCTTCACATCACCTTCATCCTCCTCTGGGTAACTCTGGAAAATTCCCACAGTTCCCCCCCCCCCTTAGGATTGTACTCAACACTCTTTATGAACTTAATGGACTTAGAGTCAGTCATCCATACCCTGTATGCATCTTTTTCGTACCCCATGAACAAACCATGTGCCCCACGCTTCCCAAGCTTGTTGCTCTGTGGGGTGTGTACCCACATGTCAGAACCAAAGATTCTCATGTGCTTGACGCAAGGTTTCTTACCAAACATGTTCTCATAGGGGGTACAACCAATAGGTGATGACAGTCTGCGATTATAAGTGTAAACAAAAGTCGACAGAGCCTCCCCCCAATACTTATCAGGGAGATTGGCATCATGCAACAAGGTTTTTAGGCCTTGAAGCAACGTTTGATTTGCTCACTCCGCAAGTCCATTCATCCATGGCGATCTAGGCGTTGACAAGTCATGCTGGATTCCCTTCTCAGTCAGGAAAGCTTCAAACTGCTGAGAAGTGAACTCCCCGCCCCGATCAGTAAAGACACAGCCGATACGTTTACCGTGAACATTCTCCAACCAAGCACAGAATGCCTTGAACTTCGGAAACGCTTGCGATTTCTGCTCGAGCATAAACACATGAATGTACCTGGAAAAAGAATCAATCAGAACCATGAAGTACCTTGCTCCACCCAAAGAGGGCACAAGTGGACCAACCAGGTCTGCGTGGACTAGCTGGTAGGGTTTGGAAGCCTGCCTGCTAGACTCCTTGCCTTTTTTTTTTTTTTGCCTTCTCTTTTTTTTTATAAGATATTTATTAAGGTTTTTAAAAAAATATTACAATGAAAAATGAAAAAGAAAAAAAATACAAAGTAAAAATGATTAAAAACACTCAGCTTTTCCATTGCTTATTTTCCTTTAGCTTGTTTCCCGGACCTCCTCATACCTCCCTTTTTTGTATTCCAGTTCAGTTTGTTGGTTCAGCAAATCCTTACCCTCTTTATTTATCCTAATCTTTGGTCTTAAAATAGTAACGTTAGATTTTTACCTCTTAACAACCTCTTTTTCATATTCCCTTAAAGCATTACAGCTAGAAACCACTTAATTTCTATCCAACATCATTCTAACATTCATTCATTTTACAATATTTCTGTAGATAATCTTTCAACTTCTTCCAATCTTCTTCCACCGACTCTTCTCCCTGGTCTCGGATTCTGCCAGTCATTTCTGCCAGTTCCATATAGTCCATCAGCTTCATCTGTCATTCTTCCAGAGTGGGTAGATCTTGTGTCTTCCAATACTTTGCAATGAGTATTCTTGCTGCTGTTGTGGCATACATAAAAAAGGTTCTATCCTTCTTTGGCACCAATTGACCGACTATGCCCAGGAGAAAGGCCTCTGGTTTCTTCAAGAAGGTATATTTAAATACCTTTTTCAGTTCGTTATATATCATTTCCCAGAAAGCCTTAATCCTTGGGCACGTCCACCAAAGGTGAAAGAATGTACCTTCAGTTTCCTTACATTTCCAACATTTGTTATCGGGCAAATGATAAATTTTTGCAAGCTTGACTGGGGTCATGTACCACCTGTAGATCATTTTCATAATATTCTCTCTTTGGGCATTACATGCCATAAACTTCATACCTGTGGTCCATAACTGTTCCCAGTCAGCCATCATATGTTAGGATATTTCCGTTCCACCTTAAAAGGGAGCAGGCTGTGAGTCACAGAGTCTGCGTATTTCCTGTTCACAGGATGTTTATGTTTTCTGTTGCTTTCGTTTTCTCTCTCTGTGTCGTAGACACTAAAGCAGTCAGTCATGTTTTTCTGTGTTCTGATCAACGCTGAATAAACTTGTAAATAATGCTCTCCTGACTGCAACTTTTGGCTGTGCATTATCTGCTGATAGAGTGTGCATGAGCTCTGGAATGTGGCAATATATTTTCTAGAAACTCATGTCGCTGCGTGCCTACGGGAGGTCGATGGATCGTCCGGCAGATGGCTTGGGGGCCTTGATGGACTTTATCTCCCTGGCAGTATCCCAACAACAGGTTTCGGGCCCAGATTCACAACACTTAAAGGAGAGTAAGACTGCGACAGACTGCTGAAAGGTATGTGGAAGAAAAGCGAAAGTGAGGCTTTTCTGTTTGCCGAGGCAAGGGCCTTTGAACTCCGGCAGACTAATGGATCTGGAAGCCGCGCCAAAGGCTTCGTGATTAATGAGCTGCCGAGATAAGACGTCTCTGAAGTGAATAAGACTCACGGCTCAAGTAGAAACCTGGAATGGAGTTTCTCCAAGCTTCTGAGGCTGCTGAGTGCCCAAAGCTAAATCGGCACAATTATGGGACCTGGGCTGTGTGGTGTGAGAGCTTGCTTCGACAGTTTGGAGTGTGGCATACTGTGTGTGAGGCCCCTCCAGTTCCTCTGACAGATAGATGGAAGGCCGAAAATTCGAAGGCGATAGACATAATAGTCTTGTCCGTCTCTCTGGAGGAAATAAAAACGCTTGCTGGCAACACCACTGCACGTAAGATGTGGCATGCTTTGAAGATAGCCCATTTGCCAGTCATCCCAGCCCAGAGTTTGACTGCATCGGAGGTCCTGGCTGTTTCCCAGAATGCGAGTGAAAGCAGGGATGCTGAGGGCACCGGTTGCAAGCTGCAGGGGGAGCTGACTGTCACGTCATCCCAGGCAGCATTCCAGCCTCCAGGGGGAGCCAAGGAGTCGGCAGCTGAGAGCTCTGTTTCTCATGGGAGCCAAGGTCATCGCCTTTGCAGAGGCCGGAAGGGCAAAGGTAAACAGAGGCAGACGCCTGCAGATGGCCAGAAGCCGAGGGAGGGTGAAGAGCCCACGCCAGAGAAAAACAAGGCTTTGTTTGCTGGCACAGCTTCACCAAAGGCTAAAGGCAAGTCTGATGGCCAGGAGCAGGGGGGCAAGCTGCAAAAGCCCACGCCGGTGGAAAACAAGGTTTTGCTTGCTGCAAAGGCTGCTCCAAAGGCCAAAGTCAGGTTTGTTGTTGATTCAGGCTGTACCCGCCATGTCTCAAAGGACCGCCATCTCTTTATCTCCTTCAAACCTCAAGAAGGTGAGATCCACCTGGCTGACGGAAGGACGTTGCGAATCGCAGGAGAAGGGACTGTGAAACTGGCAAGTCTGCACACGACCATCAAAGATGTACTATATGTTCCAGGTGCTGCAGACAATTTGCTCAGTGTCCCACAGCTGACTGGGCGTGGTTTTGAGATTTCCTTCAAGAGGAGCGTCTGTGTCATCAGAAAAGGCAAAGAGGACATTTTGCATGCAAAGTTTATGGATGGCTTGTTCTGTATAACTTATGACGACAGTGCTGCTGTTGCGTCTAATGTTGATTCTTGTTGTGTTGCACAAACTAACAAAGTTCTTCATGCAGGATGCATTCACGATGCACACAGAAGGTTTTGTCATCTCTCTTGGAAGGCACTGGCCAAGATGCCAGAGATGGTTGAGGGTTTGAACATCAAACCCTGTAAGTTTCACATGAAATGTGTATCATGTGCAGAGAACAAGGTGAAGGTTGCTCCAAAAGGCAAGGAGTCTAGCAGGCAGGCTTCCAAACCCTACCAGCTAGTGCACGCAGACCTGGTTGGTCCACTTGCGCCCTCTTTGGGTGGAGCAAGGTACTTCATGGTTCTAATTGACTCTTTTTCCAGGTACATTCATGTGTTTATGCTCGAGCAGAAATCACAAGCGTTTCCTAAGTTCAAGGCATTCTGTGCTTGGTTGGAGAATGTTCACGGTAAACACATTGGTTGTCTGTTTACTGATCGAGGCGGGGAGTTCACTTCTCAGCAGTTTGAAGCTTTCCTGACTGAGAAGGGAATCCAGCATGATTTGTCAACGCCTAGATCGCCATGGATGAATGGGCTCGCGGAGCGAGCAAATCAAACGTTGCTGCAAGGAATGAAAACATTGTTGCATGATGCCAATCTCCCTGATAAGTTTTGGGGAGAGGCTCTGTCGAATTTTGCTTACACTTATAATCGCAGATTGTCATCACCTATTGGTTGTACCCCCTATGAGGAGATGTTTGGTAAGAAACCCAACATCAAGCACATGAGAATCTTTGGTTCTGACATGTGGGTACACACCCCACAAAGCAACAAGCTTGGGAAGCGTGGGGCACATGGTTTGTTCATGGGGTACGAAAATGGAGCATACAGGGTATGGATGACCAACTCTAAGTCAATTAAGTTCACAAAGAGTGTTGAGTACAATCCTAAGTGGGGGGAAAATGTGGGAATTTTCCAGAGTTACCCAGAGGAGGATGAAGGTGATGTCAAAGAAGCAGCTAAAGCTGAGGAAGCTGCTGAGGATGATGATGACGATGATGATCAGAGTTCGGATTCCAGTTCAGTGGGCGGCGCTGCTGCTGGTGTCAGTGACAGTGATGACACAGCAGACTACAAGAGCGCAAAGGCCTCAGTCAGACCATCTGATGCGTCTGACAATGAACTGGAACAACCACTGTTCACCATTGGTCACTTTTCTCCTAAGAAGGAGGAGATGAGTCCAGAAGACTTGCGTCTAGTACGCAGATCTGAAAGAGCCACAAAGGGCAGACCTGCAAAGAGATTTGCTGATGAGTTTGCTAAGACAGCAACTGCTGTTCTTAGTAGCTCAGAGAAGGTGTGGGAACCTTCAAGCTTCAAAGAGGTTCAGGAGTTAACCTCTAAAGATGCTGAGCCTTGGCTAAATGCCATGAAGGCTGAAGTTGATTCCTTGAATAGGAACCAAACTTGGGAACTGGTACTGGTAGTCCCAGGGATGAGACTGGTTGGCAGCAAATGGGTCTTCAAGGCCAAGACAGACCAGAATGGCAAGGTTGTCAGACACAAAGCCAGATTGGTTGCCAGAGGTTTTTCACAGGTACCAGGACAGGATTACCACGAGACCTATTCACCCACCGTCAAATATGAGAGCATTCGGCTGATGCTCAAGATAGCTGCAGAGGAGAAACTGCATGTTTCCCATCATGACATTAATACAGCTTTTTCGTACGGGATTTTGGAGGAGGAGCTGTTTATGCTTCCACCTGACGGAATGCAGATACAGAAGGGAATGGTCTGTAAACTGCGGAAATCCTTATATGGTCTCAAGCAGAGTGCCAGGTGTTGGAACACAAAACTCACGGAGACATTGCTTTCTCTAGGTTTTCACCAGGGCAAAGCTGATCCATGTGTGTTTGTCAAGGAGGAGGGGCAAAACAAACTGTATTGTTTATGTTTTGTTGATGATCTTCTGATGTTTTGGAAGAATCAGGCTTTCTACCAAAGCACCCTAGCTCAGCTGAAGGAGCACTTTGACATGAAGGATCTTGGTGAGATATCCAACTATCTTTCTCTGCAGGTGGAGAGGGACCAAGCAGGTAATTTTCTGGTACACCAAACACAGAAAATTGCTGATGTATTAACCAGGTTGAATTTGGTTGATGCAAACCCAGCAGACACACCCATGGTGACAGGTTACCAGGTAGACAGTACTGCTGAAGCGTTTTCTGACAACGCTGTACAGATGCATTCTAGGCAAGTTGAATTTCATTGCTAGATGCTCAAGACCTGACATAGCTGTAAGCTGTAACCTGCTTAGCAGACATGCCAACAATCCTACTGTTCAGGATTTGAAAGCTCTGAAGAGCATAGCCCGCTATTTGAAAGGGACTTTGCACTACAGGCTGAGGTTCACCAGTCAGAAGACTGGAGGTCTTGAAATCTTTGCAGATGTAAGTTTTGGAAGTGACACCACGGATGGTACAAGCACTTCTGGAGTATGCTACATGTACAACCACTGCCTGTTTGACTACCGTATTTTTCGTTCTATAGGACGCACCGGCCCATAGGACGCACCTCGTTTTTTTGGGGGGGGGAAATGAATAAAAAAAATTATCCCCCCCCCGCCGCGGCTGCCGCCCCAAGCCTCGCGTGCTTCGGGCTGCAGGCTACCGCCCCAAGCCTCCCGCGCTCGGCGGTACCTCCCACCGGGCGCGTGAGGCTTGCAGACACTCGCCTAAAGCACGGGGAGCCCTCCGGAGGGCTCCCCGTGCTTCGGGCGACAGGCTGCCGGCCCAAGCCTCGCGCGCTCGGCAGGACCTCCTGCCGGGCGCGCAAGGCTTGCAGACGCTCCCCCGAAGCATGGGGAGCCCTCCGGAGGGCTCCCCGTGCTTCGGGCGACAGGCTGCCGGCCCAAGCCTCGCGCGCTCGGCGGGACCTCCTGCCGGGCGCGCAAGGCTTGCAGACGCTCGCCCGAAGCACGGGGAGCCCTCCGGAGGGCTCCCCGTGCTTCGGGCGACAGGCTGCCGGCCCAAGCCTCGCGCGCTCGGCGGGACCTCCTGCCGGGCGCGCAAGGCTTGCAGACGCTCGCCCGAAGCACGGGGAGCCCTCCGGAGGGCTCCCCGTGCTTCGGGCGACAGGCTGCTGGCCCAAGCCTCGCGCGCTCGGCGGGACCTCCTGCCGGGCGCGCAAGGCTTGCGGACACTCGCCGGGGCTGCAGGCTGCTGCCTGCAAGCCTTGTGAGCCCGCGGGAACTCCCACCGGGCTTGCAAGGCTTGCGGATAGCTTCCTGAAGCCTGGAGAGCGAGAGGGGTCGGTGCGCACCGATGCCTCTCGCTCTCCAGGCTTCAGGGAAAGCCTGCATTCGCTCCATAGGACGCACACACATTTCCCCTTCATTTTTGGAGGGGAAAAAGTGCGTCCTATGGAGCGAAAAATACGGTAGTTGTGCAAAAAGCAGATGACAGTGAGCCTAAGTTCCTGTGAAGCAGAACTCAATGCTCTGTCATTTTCACTCATGGATTGTGAATGGTTGATGCAACTGTTTAAGGACATCAGAGTTTCTGTGAAATGTCCTGTACAAGTGTATCAAGACAATAGATTCTGTTTGGCCTTGCTGAACTCGGAGAGTTGCAAGCAAATCACCAAGTACTTGCAGATTAAGCTACATCGTGCAAGAGAGTGTATTCAGAAAGGACTCATTCAGGTGTCCTACATGCCAGGAAATGAAATTCCTGCTGATCTGTTGTCTAAGGTTGTTAACAGAGAACAACTTAAGTTTTACGTACAAAGGTTGCAATTGGGTTGAACCACAGGTACTACAGGTTACATGGAAAGGGGGAGGATGTTAGGATATTTCCGTTCCACCTTAAAAGGGAGCAGGCTGTGAGTCACAGAGTCTGCGTATTTCCTGTTCACAAGATGTTTATGTTTTCTGTTGCTTTCGTTTTCTCTCTCTGTGTCGTAGACACTAAAGCAGGCAGTCATGTTTTTCTGTGTTCTGATCAACGCTGAATAAACTTGTAAATAATGCTCTCCTGACTGCAACTTTTGGCTGTGCATTATCTGCTGATAGAGTGTGCATGAGCTCTGGAATGTGGCAAGATATTTTCTAGAAACTCATGTCGCTGCGTGCCTACGGGAGGTCGATGGATCGTCCGGCAGACGGCTTGGGGGCCTTGATGGACTTTATCTCCCTGGCAGTATCCCAACATCATAATGTTATATCCAACATCTTGTGCCCATTTAATCATAGCAGATTTCACCGTTTCATCCTGAGTATTCCATTTCAACAGCAAGTTATACATCTTTGACAAAATCTTAGTTTTGAGTTCTAACAATTCTGTTTCTAATTTTGATTTTTCCACCTGGAAGCCGTTTTTTTGTCCAAACTGTATGCCTCCATTATCTGATAATAATGAAGCCAGTCTCGCACTTTGTTTTTTAATTTCTCAAAACTCTGCAATTTCAGTCTATCTCCACCTTGTTCCAAAATTTCCCAATATTTCGGCCATTTGGCCTCCATATTGAGCTTTTTCTGAGCTTTTGCTTCCATCGGTGACAGCCACCTTGGAGTGACTCCTTGCCTTTTGGAGCAACCTTCAACTTGTTCTCTGCACAAGATACACATTTCATGTGAAACTTACAGGGTTTGATGTTCAAACCCTGAACCAATCCTGGCATCTTGGCCAGCACCTGCCAAGACATGTGACAAAATCTTCTGTGTGCTTCATGAATGCATCCTGCATGAAGAATTTTGTTAGTTTGTGCAACACAACAAGAATCAACATTAGACACAACAGCACCATTGTCATCATAAGTTATACAGAACAAGCCATCTATAAACTTTGCATGCAAAATGTCCTCTTTGCCTTTCCTGATGACACAGACGCTCCTCTTGAAGGAAATCTCAAAGCCACGCCCAGTCAGCTGTGGGACACTGAGCAAATTGTCTGCAGCACCTGGAACATAAAGTACATCTTTGATGGTTGTGTGCAGACTTGCCAGTCTCACAGTCCCTTCTCCTGCGATTCGCAGTGTCTTTCCGTCAGCCAGGTGGATCTCACCATCTTGAGGTTTGAAGGAGATAAAGAGATGCCGGTCTTTTGCCAAATGGCGGGTGCATCCAGAATCTATAATAAATCTGGCCTTGGCCTTTGGAGCAGCTTTTGCAGCAAGCAAAACCTTGTTTTCCACCGGTGTGGGCTTTTGCTGCTTGCCCCCCCGCTCCTGGCCATCAAACTTGCCTTTAGCCTTTGGTGAAGCTGTGCCAGCAAACAAAACCTTGTTTTCCACTGGCGTGGGCTCTTCACCCCCCTTCTGCTTCAGGTCATCTGCAGGCATCGGTCTCTGTTTACCTCTGGCCTTCCAGCCTCTGCAAAGGCGATGACCTTGGTTCTCACGAGAAACAGAGCTCTCAGCTGCCGACTCCTTGGCTCCCCCTGGAGGCTGGAATGCTGCCTGGGATGACATCACAGTCAGCTCCCCCTGCAGCTTGCAACCGGTGCCCTCAGCATCCCTGCATTCACTCGCATTCTGGGAAACAGCCAGGACCTCCAATGCAGTCAAACTCTGGGCTGGGATGACTGGCAGATGGGCTATCTTCAAAGCATTCCACATCTTACGTGCAGTGGTGTTGCCAGCTAACGTTTTAATTTCCTCCAGAGAGACGGACAAGACTATTATGTCTATGGCCTTTGAATCTTGGGCCCTCCATCTATCTGTCAGAGGAACTGGAGGGGCTTCAGACACAGTATGCCACACTCCAAACTGACGCAACAAACTTTCACACCATTTTGCCCAGGTCTCATAATTGTGCCGATTTAACTTTGGGCACTCAGCAGCTTCAGAAGCTTGTAAAAACTCCATTCCAGCTCTTCACTTGAGCCGTGAGCCTTATTCACTTCAGAGGCTCCTTATCTCGGCAGCTCATAAATCACAAAGCCTCCTTGGCTCGACTTCCAGACCAATTAGTCGGCCGGAGTTCAAAGAGACTTTGCCACGGCAACGAAAAGCCTCACTTTCCCACACATACCTCAGCAATCTGTCGCAGTCTTACTCTCCTGTAAGTGCCGTGAATCTGTCCCCGAAACTTGTTGTTGGGATACTGCCAGGGAGACAAAGTCCATCATGGCCCCACAAGTCGTCTCCGGACGTCCATCGATCTCCCGTAGACACGCAGTATCAGCAATTAGCGACACGAGCTCCAGAAATAGCCTGCCACATTCCAGAGCCGATAGATGCTCTATCAGCAGATAATGCACAGCAAAAGATGCACGCAGGAGAGTATTATTTACAAGTTTATTCAGCGTTGGTCAGAACAAAGAAAAACATGACTGGAAGGCTGTAAGTTCAAGATGGCCACCGTGTAAGTTTCCTCCTTCCAGTTCTCTCCGACCTCTTCTCCTGACTTAGATTTTACAACCGCTGGAGTAAGCTATTTACTTTAGTTTTGCCTTTTGCTAGACAAGTAATTGCTGGACTCTCCACTGGTGTGATGCCAGATTTTAATTAAGTTTGACGAAGGAGGATTGCTTTGGATTGATCTGGGTGGTGCCAAACTTGTGTGCTTCATAGAACAACGATCCTTCAGACCTGCACCGCCGGCACGAAGAGAAACTCCCCTGTTTAAGGTTTCTTATTGCTAAATGATTTTCTCTTCTGGGGGACACTCGGACAAATGACTGAGAATTGTAAGTAAGCAACGAACTTTACCTTACTTTTTCTTCGCTCACCAATCCCCTGCCTCCTGCAATACTCTCTAAGGTGCATTAAGATATTTCCAATTATTGCGGATATTTCTCCTAATCTCCACTATGGGCCATGGCAAGCGGCCAAGGGACCTGGATGAGGCAATGCCTCCCCCGAGGCCCAAACAGTCCAAGATTGATTCTTTCTTTCTTAACTGTAGCAGAAATAACGAGGAAGATAGCTACACGGTTGAAACCCACAATCGTTTTAATCCTTTAATTGACCTCGCAGCCGATATAGAAGTGGAGGGGGTGAACTCGAAGGCAACGAATAATGCTAATGATAATGACAAAGAAGTGAGAGTCACCTCGAAGGGGGAGTCCGAGTTGGCCCTGGGCGATGGCATGGGATTCAATCATTTCCAATTAATAATCAGGACCCTGCGCTGCATCTTTAAGAGCATAAATGGGATCTCCATGCAGGTGAATAATCTCCACCAAAAGCTTGAGGCCCATTTGCTGGAGCTGCAGCACAACCTCACTCTGCCTCCGAGGGATTTAAAGGGACAGAGGTGTACCTCCCCTGTTAGACATGAAAGTGGTACTGGTGGTCACCTCTTAAAAACTCAACTGGACTCTCAATCTCTGATCTTACAACCAAACAAAATATGTCTAACTATACGCAGCAGTGACCCCAGGTCCCCAAGGTGGAATAATCCGAGAGATGTCAAAGATCATCTAAGGCAACTCCTTCAGATTTGGCCTCCGCTAATAGATCTCAGTACAGTGAAACTCTTATACTACCACCATCGGTTCCAAAAAGTACTGCTCTCCTTCCAGTCACCAAAAATTCCCTCCATACTGGTTAGGCATAAAGCGTTTTTGGCCACCTGGGGCATCTTCCCAACGAGAGTCTTTAATGACACCAGGATTAAACCTCTTTTCCGTAGCATCGTACAAAAAGGTATCCGCTCGCCAGACAGGCGCGACATAGTCTTGAAACTCAAGCTGTCCACCCGGGAACCTCACCCTCCCTCTCAGCCCAAGCCTCCTGGTTTATCTACTCCAGCTACAGAGAAGCATGACCAAAGCGGGCCCAGCCATCTGGCTGCCTCAGAGGAGAGGGACCTTATTTCATCCTATGGCGAGTTGCCATTAGTAGAACAGCAGGAAGTTATAAACAGGCTCGATACACTCAAGCAGCAACTTACACATGTACTTCAAGAGAAAATCTCCTCAAAACCTGGTCATAGCAACCTATTAAATCAAAGGAACGCAGTCATGAAGGGGCTAACACCCCAGAAACCCCTGCCAATCACTGGGACTCCAATAACGGATGATATGGCAGTCTGCCTGGCGGAAGCTCCTCATACACCGTCGCAACGCAGACCCCCTTCACCTCTACTAATAGATCTCCAATCAGCTACCTCGTCCTCTGCCTTAAAGAGCAATGCGCCAAACACCCCTCATCCTGGTAATCTGTCAATGTCCTATTCTTCTATGCCTGACCTGGAGTCCTCATTCAGTGTGGTCCAGGCAGATGACTGTATATCCTCGTCCTTTGCCAGTCAACCTCTTTTGGTAGAACCTCATGTATCCGCAACCTCTTCAAGCCAATATATAAACGTTAAGGAAGCCACTGCGCAAAGAGACAGCTCAGGCTTTATTGAAGACCCTGCTGGCCACATCAATCAAATTACCACCCCTTCGATACCTTCGGCTGTATCACGCCTGGCGCTGTCTCAGACCCTTGGCAATGCTTCTCCCACCAGCAACCAGAGTAACTGACTAGCACATAGTCCCTCTTCAAACTGCTTCAATGTGCTATCCTGGAACGTGGCGGGATGGACGTCCAAACAGGATGGCGGGGATATGAAAGAGTTTTTAGCGAAATTCCAGATTATGGGTATACAAGAGACCTGGTGCTTAGAATCGTCACCCCCCCCCTTCCCTACTGGGCTATGACGCCTTTGTGATTCCTGCGACCAAAACACATTTGTTTGGGCGCCCTAGTGGAGGCCTGGTAACATTTGTTTTGCAGGAGCTTCAACTTAATATCTCTCCTCTCTTTTGGTTAGAGAGTAATTGCATTCAAACTTTACATATCACTAACAGCCCGGTTGGGGACTTCATATGTGTAAACTTGTACAATCCATCTACCTACTCCTCTTCTCATTCAAATCAGCTTTGGGAGGATTTAAGATTTATCCTCGATAAATCTGTGGCTGAATTTCCAAAGTCAGAGATCCTTATAATGGGGGACTTTAATGCCAGAATCGGAGCAGATATAAGCTCATTCACCGATAAGTCGCAATTATTCATAGAAGAGGAGTGGTTTCCTACGTGGAATTCACATGATAAGACCATTAATAGGGCTGGCATCATACTGCTGGAGTTTACCATAAACTGCGGGCTGCACAGCTTGCATGGCACACCCAAAGACTGGTCCGGGGGATTCTATACTTTTCTAGGATCTAGAGGGGCAAGCGTTATAGACTACATCTGGTCCTCCTCGGCATTTAATGATAAGGCATATTGTTTCAATGTGTTCAACAGAACCGAAAGTGACCACCTGCCAATCGCCATCTCCTTCCTCCACACACAGCTGGGGCTTCCCAGCTCACTCCACCCCCAGGATCCACTGATCTTAGCTCCTGGACGTAAGAAGTGGGATTTCTATCTGGAGCAAGACATAAAAGTCCTCCTAAATTCCCCTGAGATCCTAGCCCTGAAAGCTCAGCTGTTAACAATGAATGTGAATCATTTCTCAACTTTCCAGCAAATTCTAGCCTTCTTGCTTCCTTCACTTACGAAACCTTCCCGTGCGATTCTAACCTGGAAGAATCAAACTTGGTTCGACCAAGAATGCAAACAGTGCAGAAGTAGGCTTAGATTTCTTCAGTCTGATATGAAATCAGACAGCACCCAGAGCAAAATCAGGGAGTTAGCCCAATTCCGTTCATACTACAAGAAGCTGCTCCATCATAAGAAATTGCTCTTTGCGAAAGAACGCTGGACGGCACTGTCAGTGGCCATTAAAACCCGTGACGACAAGAAATTCTGGAATTTAATTAATGCAGGTTTAAGACCCCCCTCATTCATCGCTAATAACATCACAGCAGCCAGTTGGCACTCTCACTTTGCTCAGCTGTATTCCACCCCAGATCCCGAAGTAAATGTTGTCTCCACTCTTCCAGCATCTGCCTTGCCCACCTGGGAGCCAGTCTCCCCAGAGAGATGTATACAACTAATCAGTACGCTTTCAGGGGATAAATCCCTGGGGGAGGATATGATACCACCTGAGGTATTCTTGTCGAACCAGACATGGTGGGCCCCTATTTTAGCATCTCTCTTTACCACTATTAATGCTACTCTTAAGAGTCCACCTAATTGGAAACAGAGCATAGTCATCCCAATACATAAAAAGGGGGATCCACAAGATCCGCGTAACTATCGACCTATCAGCCTGCTGGACATATCATACAAGGTCTACTCTAGATTCTTGCTAGAGAAATTAATCGAGTGGGCAGAAGAAACAAAGCTATTCCACCCGGAACAGGCTGGCTTCCGTAAAGGTCACAGCACATCTGGCCAATGTCTTGTTCTATTTACCCTGATTGATAAATACCTAAACAGGTTCAACTGCAAACTACACGCGGCTTTTGTGGACCTGACCTCCGCTTTTGACTCCATCCCCAGAGATAGGCTATGGCAGAAGCTTAGTTACACTAACATAGATAAGAGACTCCTCCACCTTCTTATGGAAATTCATAATGACATATCGGCCAGAGTAAAATTCGGCCCTCTGGGAGCTCTATCTGATCCTTTCCCTCTGAATAAAGGGGTCAAACAGGGCTGCCTCTTGGCCCCTTTTCTATTCAATTTCTACATCAATGACATCGTTACAACCATGAAGGCCCTAAATCAATCTGCCCCCTCTTTACAACAGCTCAAGCTCCCCATATTACTCTATGCGGACGACATGGTGATACTGTCTTTAACCAAGCAGGGCTTAAACAACATGCTCAGAGGGCTCATGACATATTGTGATACCAACTCCCTCAAAATCAATTTCGCCAAAACCAAAATTCTTACTTTTGGCACGAAAACTCGGAAGCCTTTCTGGAATTTTGAGGGCCACTCTATTGAATATTGTTCAGCATTCAAGTATTTGGGTATCACTTTTCAGCATGGGCTTAGCTGGTCAGCTCACCTAAATATGACCATCCTGGCTGCCCGTAGAACCATCAAAGCCTTGGAGAAATTCTTCTATGCAAAAGGCGGCCAGTTGGTTCCACCAATCAGAAAAGCATTTATCAGCAAAGTCCTCCCGATGTTACTGTATGGGGTTGAAATCTGGGGGTGGAATTTAAAAACACTACAATGGCTGGAGATTCTGCAAAACTCTTTTGCACGAAAGATACTGGGCCTCCCCAAGGGCTCAGTTGCTGCACAGTTAAGAACAGAACTGGGCCTCCCCTCCATTGTTGCGAGAGCCCACATTAGAATCATTAGTTTTTACTGTAAATTAATCAATGCCCCAGGTTCCCTACTAGCTAGGCAAGCCTTTTTAACTTGTTCTCATACCAACAAATGGTCCAAGGCCATGGAGACTATTACTGCACGCTACTCCCTCCCAGATCTCGACACGCTGTCATCTTGGGACCAACATAAAATCCGGGCCTGGATTCTTACAAGAGACGAGGCCATGGACCGGGCACAGTCCATTACAGCTCGCCTCTCCATGTGGCTCCCTAAAGTGAAAGTGGTAAGATCACTTGCCAACTACTTGATAGACCTGACGGAGCCCAATTTGAGAAGAGCGTTTACTATGGCCCATTTCCATTCTATACCCACGGCCTTCCTGCAGGGGATTTACTCTAAGACCCCTATTACTCAGCGTTTATGTCCATGCACAATGAATGAAGTAGAGGACTTCATACATTTCTTTTTCTACTGCCCTATTTATGAGCCAATAAGACCTAAGCTCCTCCTCTTGATCCCGTCCACCATTACATCTAAGGAAGACTGTTTGAAATCGCTTCTTGTGGACGCAAATCCCCAAATTTCACGTGGGGTGGCAATCTTTATAGTGCAGGCTCTGAAACTCAGGGCTACTCTGACTGGGTAGTGTGTCCTAGACCTGGACCTGTTTTAATTCTTTTTATTACTTTTTCAACCCAATGTGCCGAGCCTATTTTGGGGCCATTTTATGTTTTATATACATCCGCATTTTGGATTCTTGGCGCTGGCAACTAAATCTTTACATTATTGTCTTAGGGTAATTTAAATGTCATTACGCCAGTAATATCGCTTTGAATTTTGTTTGGTTGCTTGTCTCTAGTATTTTTGTCTTATTTTGCTATGGCTGTATGCTAATGCAATAAAGGTTTTGACAATTTGAAAATGACTGCCTGCTTCAGTGTCTCTGACACAGAGAGAGAGAAACGAAAGCAAAGACACAACAGAAACATCCTGTGAACAGGAAATACGCAGACTCTGTGACTCACAAAGCCTGCTCCCTTTTAAGGTGGAACGGAAATATCCTAACAGGAGGAAAAGCGTCAGCAGCCAGCGGGTGAACTGCTGCAGGTAAGACAGTAGCAGGAGCAGCCCAAAGCTCCAGGAAAAGGCTGCCTCCCATTCTTTCTGTGCCCCTTTCATCTATGCAAGGAGTGTAGGGGCTCAGTTGACGGAGCCTCGAGTCAGGTTTGCAATGGACAGGAACACCCAAGAGACCTGGGATGCTGAACTCACCCGAATGCCGACTAGAGATTCTTCAGTCTTGATGGAACGGGAGGGGAGTTTCTGCTCTTTGCTGATGATTTGCTTCCAAATGCATTCCCGCTGGGCAATGATGCCTTCCTGCCCTGGGCTGGGCTTTGCCGACTGCCCAGCGGCGCTCCAGGTCCAGTAAAAACCCTGGAGCTGACACAGGGAGAAGGAGGAAAAGAGAAGGAGAAGGAAGAGAGAGAAAGAGGAAGGAGAAAAAAGGGGGGAGCCCCAACCTTACCGCGCTGCTGCCTCTGCTGCCGCTGAGGAAGAGAGGTAGGAGAGCAAGGACACGTGGCCGAGCCTAGGCCCGACCCGAGTCTACTCCACAGGAGATAGCGCTCCAAGAGATCAGAGGAGACCCAGAAGAGAAGATATTACTTCTTAATTTTTAAAAAAAATGATTTAAAAAAAATAAACTTTTTTCTCTTTTTTATTTTTTTTATTTTTTAAAGAGTTTATTTATTTATTTTCACTGCAGAATCATAACAAAAATTACAAACATTGAATCCAAAATAATACTATACAAACAAACAAAATGGAACATACAAAAAAAAAAAAAACAGAAAAGAAAAAGAAAAAAAAGCAATGGAAACAAAACAAAACTAAACAAAAACGAAAAAACACACATCTACAGAAAAAAACCATATCATTACGTACATTTACACATATTGACTTCCTTCCATTGTTCTAAGACCTCAAAAAAATTACTCTTACTATATTGTTGTGTCTGGTTAGATTACTTCCATCTTTGTACTTTTTTTTTTTATACACCATTTTTTTTTTCTTTAACCCTGTAAAGCATCATTCATTACATACCAATATACTTACTCCAGAACAATGTTTTTTCATATACTCTTTAGCACAACCCCATTCTTTTAATAATTTCTGGTCCGATTGTCCCCTTATGAATGCTGTGAGTCTTGCCAGATTTATGTATTCACAAAATTTTCACTGATGGGATTTTCCTCCCTTTCCAGTTTTTTGCTATAAGCATCCTGGCAGCTGTTGTTGCATAAAGGAATACTTTCCTTTGATTTTCGGGGATATCATTTGTAATTAAACCTAAAAGGAATGCCTCCGGTTTTTTACTGAAAGATGTTTTAAACATCTTTTTGAGTTCTTCGTAAATTTCGTTCCAGAATTGTTTAATAGGTCGGCATTCCCACCACATGTGAAACATTGTTCCTATTTCTTTTTTACATCTCCAACAGGTATTCGATTTTAATTTGTAAATTTTAGCCAATTTTACCGGAGTTAAGTACCATTGGTACACCATTTTCATAAAATTTTCTCTTATTATATAATATGCCGTGAACTTAATATCATATTTCCATAATTTCTCCCATTGTTCCAGCCGAATCACATATCCTATATCACGTGCCCATTTAATCATAACTTCTTTTACTTCTTCATCCTTTAATTCCCATTCTAATAATAAATTATACATTTTGGATATATTCTTTTTTGAGTTTTGTAATAATACTTTTTGTAATTTTGATTCCTCTTTTTCAAATCCTATTATTTTATCCTGATTAAATATTTGTGCAATTTGGTGGTATTGTAACCATGTATTGGGTCACCTCTTCATATGGTCTTAATTTTAATTGGCCCTGTTCTTCCTTTAGGAGCTGCTGGTATGTCGCCATTCTTCCTATAGTATTTTTCTTTTTAACCGATATTACTTCTAACGGTGAGACCCACCATGGGGTTTTCGGTTCTAACAACCTTCTATATCTCGCCCAGAACTTGTATAATGCATTTCTAATTACGTGGTTTAGAAATGCTTTATGTACTGCCACTTTGTTATAAATTAGATAGGCATGCCAACCATATCTGTTGTTCCATCCCTCCAAGTCCAAAATGTCACTGTTATCCAATTTGATCCAATCCTTGATCCAAGTAAAGCATGCCGCATCGTGATATAGTCTCAGGTCTGGGAGTCCGAAACCTCCCCGCTCTTTTATGTCGGTTAATAATTTATGTTTCATCCGTGGCTTTTTGCCTTGCCATATAAACTTTGTTAGGTCCGTTTTCCATTTTTTAAAACAATCATCTTTACCTATTATGGGAATCATTTGAAAAAGGAACAAGAGTTTTGGTAAAATATTCATTTTAATAGCCGAAATTCTACCCCAGAGTGTTAAATTCAATCTTGTCCAAGTTTCCATTTCTCTTTTTGTTTCTTCCCAATTTTTTTTTATAATTATCTTCAAACAAATTTATATTTTTCATTGTTATTTGTATTCCTAAATATTTCACTTTTTTTACAATTTGTAATCCAAATTTTTCTACCAGTTCCTTTTTCTCTTGATCTCCCATGTTTTTTACCATTAGTTTCATATTTTCTTTATTCAAAGCAAAACCTGAGACCCTTCCAAAGTTTCCCATTTTTTCTAGAGCCTTTGCTATGCTTTCCTTTGGGTTTTCCACCATTAAGACTAAATCATCTGCAAATGCTCTTATTTTGTATATTTTCTCTCCTAGGGATATTCCATTTATTTCTTGATCCAGTCTGATTTCTTGATTTAATATTTCCAAAACCAAAATAAATAATAATGGTGAAAGTGGACACCCTTGTCTGGTGCCCTTCTGTATTTTAAAATAATCAGTCGTGTCATTATTTATTATTATATTTGCTTCTTGTTGTTCATAAATTGCTTTTAGCCCTCTTGTAATTTGGTCTCCCATGTCCATCTGGTCTAATAATATTTTTAGAAATTTCCATGATACTTTGTCAAATGCCTTTTCCGCGTCCACAAAAACAAAGGCTACCTTCTTACTCGGTTTCATGTCTAAATACTCGATCATATCAATCACTGTTCTTATATTATCACTCATTTTCCTGCCCGGCAAGAACCCTGCCTGCTCTTTATTTATGCAATCCTGCAAAACTGTCTTTAATCTTATTGCCAATATTTGTGCATAGATCTTGTAATCATTATTTAGTAATGATATTGGTCTATAATTGGTTATAAACTCTTTATTTCGTCCTTGTTTTGGGATTACTACTATGTGAGCCTGTTCCCAGGTGTTGGGAATCTTCCCGTCTTCTAGTATTCTATTTAAGAGTGTCTTCATAGGTGATAATAATGGTTCCTCTAATTTTTTGTAATGTATTGCGGTAAGACCATCTGGACCTGGGGATTTTCCCAGTTTCATCTTAATTATCGCTTGATGAAGCTCTGTCGTGGTTATTGGGGAGTTTAGATCTTGAATCTTTTCTTTCTTAATTTTAGGTATATCCTTTCCACACAAATACTCTTTTATTTCATCCTCTGTCTCATTTCCTGCTTTATATAGCTTATTATAATATTTTATAAAGCACTTTTTAACTTCTTCAGGATTATCTAAAGTTCTCCCTTCTTCCACTATTTTATCAATCAGTTTTTCCTTTTGTCTTTTTTTCAATTGCCAGGCTAGCATCTTTCCGGGTTTATTTGCAAATTCGAACGACCTTTGTTTCATCCATTTAATATTGTCCTCAATTTCACTATTTAATATTGCTGAAGCCTGGGTTTGTAATATTTTTAGTTTTTGGTTTATTAATTCATTTTTTGGTTGTTTTGTTAATAATTTTTCATTTCTTCCTATTTCTTTCCTTATTTGTTCTAGTTTTTGCTCTCTGTTTCTTTTCCTTATTGCACTTTGTTGTATGTAAAAGCCTCTTATGAAAGCTTTACTTGCATCCCATATTGTCCTGATGTCTGTATCCTGTTCTTTATTTAATTCAAAAAATTATTTCATTAGTTCTTGCGCTTTTTTCACAATCTTTTCGTCATTTAATATTCTTTCATTAAGCCTCCATCTTTTATTAGTTTTCTTGTATTCCTTTAATTCTAATGTGACTGGGTTGTGATCTGTAATAATTTTGGTCTGTATTTCTGCTTTTTTAATTTTAGTTGTTAAGTTATTTGATACCCATATGCTGTCAATTCTGCCGGCTAATTTTTTTACTTCCGAGAAATGTGTATACTGTCTTTCTCCTGGGTTTTTATATCTCCATGTGTCAATCAAATTTAAGTTTTCTACCATCTGAAAGAAGGTATCTGGGAGTCTGCCTTTTTTTGATTTTCTTTCTCTCTCTGTCCTATCTAATTCTATTGATGTGACACCATTTAGGTCTCCCATCAGAATAATTTCCTCTTCTATAAATTCCAGTAAATTAGCTTCTACTTTCCTGAAGAATTCTGTTTTGTTACCATTCGGTGCATAAACTCCTACTATAATTAAATGTTCTTTACCTTTTGTTATTTTTACCTTTGGGGGGGGGGAGAGAAAAAAAAGTTTATTTATTTTTAAAAATAAAAAAATAAACTTTTTTTCTCTCCCCCCCCCCCAAAAAAAGTGTCCCTGGATTCTTTGAAAAAAATCTGGTAACCTTACCTTAAATCCTAACCTTCTAATTCCAAGTGTCTTCTTTCTCAATATCACCCATTTTGTTAACCGCACCAAGCAACAAGCTGTAAAATACAAGTTTAAAACACAAGCTTTCCTTTGCATCTCGCAGAACTTTAAATGTAATTCGTGGTTTTTTTCACCTGTCCTACAAACTTCCACCAGCACCATGCGCTTCTCCTTCTGCAAGCAGCACCACCCAAATTCGCACCTGGGATGAGCCGCTTGTCACACTAAACTGAGCCATCTGAGAAAGGCTGGGGCGGGTGGCAAGTGGGAGGGGGGAAGTCGTGCGCTTCTGTCCCGTGAGAAAAGAGCTGAACCTCCCAGGAGGCAGCCTGCTTGCAGACAAGGGGCAGGGACAGAAGGCAGAGATAGCACCTGGCCTTGGGGTGCCCGCCCTCCGACGCCTCTGCCCGTGCACTTTGCTGCATGGCTTTTGCCTGAAAGGGTCCTGGGTGCTCGTAATTAAGGTGGCTGCTAATTGTGTTGATGGCGCTGGGCTCTGTCTCTCCAGTTGCGCTTCCTTGGTTCAGAGGTGGAATATAGCAGCTGGGCTGGGCTGCCTCAAAGCCCATCAAGGCCACAGGCTGCCAGCATGACTCATCCCGGCTTTCTCATCTGAGGGAAAAGGGTGCGTGATCTTAAACGCTGGCCTTGGCAACTTGATTGAGCTACCTTGGGCCAGAGGGTTATTCTGAAGATACACTCAGGAAAACACCCGAGGCCATGGACATGGGGAGGGAGACCAGGCTGGAAGGAGCGAAGAGGGGGCATGAAGAAGAAGAACGAGGAGAATGGGGTCTGGAAACAGGGGTGGGGAGCGATCCCACCCCCAGCCACTCAAGGATGGGAAGTGCGTCCCAGGGGAAGCGGGATTCAGGCGGAGGAGGACGACGGGTTGGGTGGGGGTTGCCAGGAGCAGCACGATGTCCCTCAAACCCCCGGGTTCCACTCTCCAGGCAGGCGCCCAACGTAGCCAGCTGACAAGGGCTCTTTCTTACTACAGCCTTGGTGTGCAGATCTTGGGTTCAGCCTGTGGAAATGTTCAGGGATGCAGGAGAGGATATATTGTCTGATTATATCCTTTTCCAACTTGTGTTAACAAGTTCACAATTTAGCAGAGTAACATTCCCCTTTTTAAACTTGCAGTGGATGCGTTTGCTCAGGCTCGCTAAAGCCTCTATAATAACTGTTCTGGTATTTTCCCCTTATTCCCTCATAAAAGATAAGACACGACACAGTCTTCTATAAAAGTATAAAAAGTTTTACTCACATATCATTCTGTTCACAATAGGATCCCAGAAGGCAGACTTAGCTTAGAAAAGTAACATACACTTGGAAACTATTCCATAAGGAGACAGTCCCTTTGTCATCTCTTGGCTGGAAGCCAAGAGAGCATCTTTGGCTAAGCAGATGTTGCTTCTTCGATGCATGTAGTCAAAAAGAGAGAGATGGACTTCCGGAGTTGGCGCCATCGGCAATGGCGGATTCCCTCTAGTTCTGAGGGAGTAGCTCCGCGGAAATCGGGTCTTGCCGCTACGGTGAAGCGGGGACCCCTTTGAAATCACAGGCGGGTAAAGCCTGTGACCGTGGGACTCGGCGGGCACCTTTAGCGCCCCCCCAATCTGTGAGGGAACCATGTAAGGGGCTCCGGAGCAAAACGGGGAGTCTGGCGCGGTGCTGAGAGTCAACTGCTTCTTCCGTGGAGTGAAGCCGCACAGCTGTTGCCGGAGAGCGCTGACCTTTTTCCTGTGACAATTCGGCTACTAAACAATTACCCGTGAGTAGGTCAAGTTTAAAGATCGGGGAATTTAAGGGAAAAAAGGATTAATTTGGCACTGAAGCGGGAAGGCGTAAACAGGAAGTCCGCCTTCCGTTTTCTGTATACAGATCAAAGCAAAGACTGTCTAAGCTAAGACCTGGAGAGTTGCGTTAAAAGGACTTAAATCCTAACGGCAAATCAAAAGAACTCCCTCCCTGAACTGCAGGAGAGGGGAGGGAAGAGGGGAAAGTATTTTTTGCCTGTAAAAAAAAAAAGGAAAAAAAGGAGAGAAAAGGGAATAAAGACCACTATTTAATCCTTGGGAACGGACTGCCAGGATCAATAGAATTGCTGTATTGAGAGTCGCACTGTTTATGGACAATGTAACTTTTTGACAGTTAACTCTGCAAGTGAGATACTTTTATTCTGAAGGGCTTCTTTGGACTTGAAACTGTTGTTTATTTTGTTGAAGGGGGACTTTGGAAAGTTGGAAAAGACACTTTATTGTAATACCATTGACTGTTACTGTGTCCCCCTAGTGGAACACTGAAATTGCTACAACTAGCTGGGGAATTTCCCACTTCTAACTGGCCAGGGAAATTTCCACTGCAAAACAAGCTTTGGCCGTGGGACTGACCTTGATCCTCAGATAAAGTGTTATGGCAAACTTGGCTCAGGAAAAAACAACAAGATCGGGCAAGGTTAGACTGCAGCAGACCAGTGCAGTATTGCAGCAACGCAGAGCATCTGCACCCGGCCCTTCTGCACCACAAGGGGAAGATCCTGCACAAGCTGGGTCAAAAGGAATGGCATCTGAAGAGGGATTTACTTCAGTATTAAGTAAAATCTATGAAACCTTGGAAAAATTAAGCAAAGAAGTTACTGAAGCAACAACTAAAATTGATCAAAATACCACTAGCATTAATAACTTGGGGCAGAAGGTGAACTCAAACACAGAATCTATTGAAAAACTGCTGCAAGAATCTACTTCGAATCGAAAGACAGCTGAGGAAGCAAAGGAAAAAGCATCGGCTGTAGAGGAAAAGATAACACCGATATGTAAGCAGCTTGAGGACCACCGGCCGCTTTTGTCTATGATTGAACTGAAGGAGAAACAGACTAATTTGAGGATCAGGGCGGTACCTGAACTTGAAAAAGACAGCCTAAGTGATTTTCTTACACAGGAATTTGCAGACTCCTGGAACTTGGAAGATAAGCAAGACTTCAAGATAGTAAGTGCTTTTAGACTTGGAAGAGGAGGGAGAAAGAACAGGGTGAGAGACTGTTTGATTACCCTCCGAACAAAAGAAGAGAGAGATAAAATATTGAATCTGCATTTCCAGCAGACTTTGGAGATACAAGAATCAAGAGTGGAGATTTTTAAGGACATTCCGAAATATTTATTGGCTCTTAGGGCTAACTACGGAGAGTTGGTGGCCCTGCTGAGAGGAAACAGAATTGTTTTCAGGTGGGAGTTTCCCCAAGGCCTTTCTTTTACCTTTAAAGGGAAAAAAATCAAAATAAGATCAGTGGAAGATAAAGAAAAAATTTTGAGAGAACACGGAGAAAACCTACAAAAGGAAGCTGAAGAAGAAGAGCCAAGAGTACTAAAACCAGGAATACTAGACTTAGTCTCACTACCTTTGGGATTGGACAAACTAGAGAAAGTGACACCACCGACAGAACAAGAACAATTACTTGGCGCAGTTGGAGGAGAAGCAAAATAACGACATCATGTCTCTGCAACTATTAAGCTGGAACATTCATGGTTTTAATTCCCGGAGAAAAGGAAAAAAGTTTTTCATTTGTTGAAAAAGGAACAATTGGACTTGATTTGTTTACAGGAAACTCACGTGATAAGGCTACACAGGAAAGTATTGATTAACAAAAGATTGGGCCAAGAGTTTATTTCATCGGATAAGGTTAAAAAGAGAGGAGTTGTAATTTATGCTAAAGAGAGCCTATCACCGAAATTCATTTTTAAAGATGACCAAGGAAGATTTGTGGCAATTGAAATTCAAATTCAAGGAGAGAAATTCTTGATAGTAGGAGTTTATGCACCAAACGAGGGGAAATCTGAATTTTTTAAGAAGTTGCATGAGACATTGTTGGACTACATGGAGTATAACATCATTATGATGGGAGACATGAATGGAGTGGTGTCCACAAATATGGATAAGTCACAAAGACAGGTAGTCACGAAAGACGGCAGACTGCCAAAAACCTTTTTTGACATGACTGACAACATGGACTTGATTGACATTTGGAGAACTAAGAACCCCCTGGGTAGAGAGGGAACTTTCTTCTCTGAAGCCAAAATGACATGGACAAGAATTGACCAAATTTGGATAACTAGAGGATTGGCTCCTAAAATTCGAAAAGCGGAAATTTGTCCTAAAACTTGCTCCGACCATAATACTGTGAGAATGGAGATGAAATTAACACCAATTGGTTCCTTTAGATGGAGGATGAATGACACCTTGTTTAGAGATGTAGAGGTTACCAAGAAGGCCCAAAAAATCTTGAGAGACTATTTTGAGATAAATTTGAATACCACGGTTGAAAAAAGAGTAATCTGGGACGCAAGCAAAGCGGTCATGAGAGGGTTTCTGATTCAACAGAATGCAATAAAGAAGAGAACTCAAAATGAGAAAAAAGATAAAATTCTGGAGAAAATAAAAGAAGGAGAGAAGAAATTAAGAGCGAAACCAAAGTCGCAAGAGATTCTGAGAGAAATAAAGTTATATCAAGTACAATATATGAAAATGATAAATCAGGAAATAGAATGGAAAATTAAACAGATGAGACAAAAGACATTTGAATCGGCTAATAAATGTGGGAAACTGCTAGCCTGGCAGATGAAAAAAAGACAAAAATTAAACACCATCACAAATTTGGAAGTGGAAGGAAAGAATATACAGAATCCATTGGAGATTAGAAAGTGTTTCCAGAGATATTTTAAACAACTATATACACAAGGGCTACAGAAAGAGACTGATATAGACCAATTTTTAAGAACAAATGGATTACAAAAAAATTCTCAAGAAAATAAGTTAATGCTGAACTATAAAATAACGGAACAGGAGGTTGAAGGTGCCATCCAGAATATGCAGTTGGGCAAATCTCCAGGGCCGGACGGTTTAACCTCAAAATACTATAGATCTTTGAAAGATTGGTTAATTCAACCACTAAAGGAGGTTTGCAATGAAATTTTGGAGGGGGGAAAAGCGCCAGAGTCGTGGAAGGAAGCTTACATTACACTTATACCGAAAACTGAGTTTGAAAAAACCCAACTTAAGAATTACCGCCCCATATCCCTGCTTAATGTGGATTACAAAATTTTTGCAGATATATTGGCTAAAAGATTGAAAAAAGTTTTAGTTGAGGAGATACATAAAGACCAAGCTGGCTTTCTCCCGGGCAGACACTTGTCTGACAACACGAGAAATATAATTAACATTTTAGAGAAGCTGCAAGTGAACATTAATACTAAAGCAGTTTTGATATTTGTTGATGCGGAGAAAGCCTTTGATAATATTTCTTGGAGTTTTATGAAGAAAAATCTTCAGGGGATGGGGGTTGGTCAAGGTTTTGAAAATGGTATAGGTGCAATTTATTCAGAACAAAAGGCCAAATTGATTGTTAACAACGTGGTGACAGACGAATTTAAGATGGAGAAAGGGACACGACAAGGCTGCCCAATTTCCCCTTTGCTTTTTATTTCAGTCCCGGAGGTTTTGCTAAATATGATTAGAAGGGACCATTTGATCAAAGGTATTCAGGTCGGAGCTAAACAGTACAAACTTAAAGCTTTTGCAGATGATTTAGTATTGACATTACAGGAGCCAGAATCTAGTACTAAAAGAGTATTAGAACTGATTGAGGAATTTGGTCAAGTGGCAGGATGTAAGTTGAACAAGTTAAAGACTAAGGTTCTTGAGAAAAATTTAACACCGTTTGAGAAAGAGAGGTTTCAGAAGGAGACGGGTTTAACACTAGTTAAGAAAGTAAAATACCTGGGGGTTAACATGACTGCTAAGAACTTGAATTTATTTAAAGATAACTATGAGAAATGCTGGTCAGAAGTGAAAAAGGATCTTGAAATATGGTCAAACTTGAAGCTTTCCTTGTTTGGTCGAATTGCTGTGATAAAAATGAATGTATTGCCTAGAATGTTATTTTTGTTTCAATCATTGCAAATTTTGGACAAAATGGACTGTTTCAAGAAGTGGCAGAGAGACATTTCTAGATTTGTCTGGCAGGGCAAGAAGCCCAGAATAAAATTTAAAATATTAACTGATGCAAAGGACAGAGGTGGATTTGCCCTGCCAGACCTTAAACTTTATTATGAATCAGCAGCATTTTGCTGGTTGAAAGAATGGCTGCTTCTTGAGAACACAGACATTTTGGATTTAGAAGGTTTTAATAACGTTTTTGGGTGGCATGCATATTTGTGGTATGACAAGGTTAAAGCACATAAAGCATTTAAAAACCATATTGTCAGAAGAACATTGTTTAATGTCTGGACAAGATATAAAGACTTACTTGAAAATAAAACCCCAAGGTGGCTATCACCGATGGAGGCGAAGGCTCAGAAAAAACTCAATATGGAGGCCAAATGGCCAAAATATTGGGAGATTTTGGAACAGGAGGGTGACAAACTGAAATTGCAGAGTTTCGAGAAATTAAAAGACAGAGTGCGAGATTGGCTTCATTATTATCAAATAAGGGAGGCCTACAATTTGGACAAAAAAATTGGTTTCCAGGTGGAAAAATCAAAACTGGAAACAGAACTGTTGGATCCCAAAAGTAAGATATTATCAAGAATGTATAACTTGCTGTTGAAATGGAATACTCAGGATGAAACGGTTAAATCTGCTATGATTAAATGGGCTCAAGATGTTGGACATAATATAATGTTTGCTGACTGGGAACAGTTGTGGACCACAGGTATGAAATTCACGGCATGTAATGCCTTAAGAGAGAATATTATGAAAATGATATACAGGTGGTACATGACACCAGTCAAGCTTGCAAAAGTATATCATTTGCCCGATAATAAGTGTTGGAAATGTAAAGAAAATGAAGGTACATACTTTCACCTTTGGTGGACGTGCCCAAGGATTAAGGCCTTCTGGGAGATGATCTATAATGAATTGAAAAAGGTATTTAAGTATACCTTCTTGAAGAAACCGGAGGCCTTCCTCCTGGGCATGGCTGGCCAATTGGTGTTAAAGAAGGATAGAACTTTCTTTATGTACGCTACAACAGCAGCAAGAATACTCATCGCAAAGTATTGGAAGACACAAGATCTACCCACCTTGGAATAATGGCAGATGAAAGTGATAGACTACATGGAACTGGCGGAAATGTCTGGCAGAATCCGAGACCAGGGAGAAGAGTTGGTGGAAGAAGATTGGAAGAAATTTAAAGACTATTTGCAGAAATATTGTAAAATTAATGAATGTTAAAATGATGTTGGATTGAAATGAAACGGCTTTAGCAACAAGGTTAAAAAGAATATGTAAAAATGGATTGATAACTAGATGAAAATACGAAGTTATAATATGTTAAGATATAGAATTAAGATAAAAACAAAGAGGGAAGGGATTTGCTGAATTAACCATGTGAACTGGAATACAAAAAAGGGAGGTGTGAGGAGGTCAGGAAACAAGTAAATGAAATATAAGACATGAAAATATTGATTTGTTTTTAATTGTTTTTTACTTTTCATGTATTTTGTCTTTGTATCTTTGTATCTTTTTTATTTTTATTTTTATTTTTTATTTTTTAATTCTGTAACTCTTTACTGTCTGTAAAATTTCAATAAATATCATTAAAAAAAACAAAACAAAAAGAGAGAGGTGGCTGCCCTGCCCTGTGCTTTTGTCGTTACCTGCAGAGGTGAGGCCACACCCACCTCTAGTCACATGCAGAGCAAGTCTGTCCCAGCCCAGAAGGAAACAGGAAGTTTACCTGCTGGCTGGACAAACATTCCTCCCCATGTGTAAACATGTTCACTCTAGGAATGTTGTACTTGACTGCTCTTGTGCTTCACATCCCACATACCCCTTCTCAGGCAATACAACATGCACAAAACGTAAATAATTTTATTCAACCACCCAGAGTCCCAGCTTGACACGTAGGTTCTGGAAACTCTCTCTGGCAGGGGCTTTGTCAGGATGTCAGCAGTCATCTCTTCGGTGCTGCAGTAAGACAGTTCCACAAGTCCATCCTGGATCATCTTGGGTATATAATGGTACTTCACCCCAATATGTTTTGTTCTCACTTGGAACTTCTCACTCTGCATCAGCTTTAGGCAACTCTGATTGTCCTCTAGCAAGCTGACAGGTCCCTTTCTCATCAACCCAAAGTCCTTGATGAGTTGATCGAGTTAGGCAACCTCTCTGCACGCTTCTGTTGCTGCAACGTATTCTGATTCCGTGGAAGACAATGCTACACAGCTCTGTTTATAACTACCCCACACAACAGGTCCACCCCCAAACATAAAAACATGACCACTTGTTGATTTATAGTCAGTATTGTCCCCAGCCCAATCCGCACCAGTATACCCAACCAACTTAGGATTTCTGACAGCTGGTAACTTTAATTTACAATTCATAGTGCCCTTCAAATACCGCACCACCCTTTTTACACCTGCCCAATCATGCTCAGTGGGAGAATTCACACCTTTCTGCTAAGAATCCCCACAGCATTTGCTAAGTCGGGTCTACATATGGTAACTAAATACAAAAGTTTACTAATCACCGACCTGTATTCACTGTTGTCTGGCAACTGCTTTGAATCCTACTGATTATTCAAGAAGTCAGTAGCCATGGGTGTAGCAACCGGGTGTGCGTCTTGCATCTGCATGCATACAATTAGTTTGTGCATCTTTTGCCTCTGACTGAGAAGAAATGAGCCATCCTCTTCTCTTTCCACTTGGATCCCGAGGTAGTACTGGACATCTCCTAGCTCCTTGACCTCCACCTCTTTGCTAAGGTGTTTTACTATCTGTGCATAGTCTTTTTCACTTGCTGTGGCAATAATCAGGTCATCAACAAATGCTAGAATATATGAGAATTGTCCATTATTTGATTTACTGTACAAGCACTTGTCAGCATTGCATTGCTTGTATCCAAGCTGCGTCAGCATTTTATGCAACTTTTGGTTCCAGGCTCTAGCAGCCTGCTTAAGTCCGTAAAGTCCCCTTTGCAGCTTGCACACTAAATATGCCTCATGTGGTTTTACAAAACCTTTGGGCTGTTTCATATAAATTTCCTCTGAAATCTGTCCGTGAAGAAAAGTAGTAGCAATTTCAATGTGTTTCACCCTCATTTGCTTGGAGGCTGCAATGCTCAAAAGCATTCTTATGCTGCTGTACCTCACGGTTGGTGCAAAAACCTCATCGTAGTCTTCACCAAAATGTTGTGAAAATCCCTGTGCTACAAGTCTAGCTTTGTAGCGTTGCACTTCTTCTGACCCCTTCTTAACCTTAAAAGCCCATTTACTGCCAATGGCCTTCTTACCGGGAGGCAGCTCAGTGAGTGTCCTGGTCTTGTTTTGATGCAGTGCATCCATCTCCTCCTGCGTGGCCTTCCTCCAGAGACTGGCTTCAGCAGCTGGCATCTCCTGTATCTCTTCCCATGTGGAAGGTTCCTGTGGAAGTGCTGACCCTGCAAAGTAGGACAGCCGTAATGGTGGGACACCTTTGTTGGTTCTGGATGAGCGTCTGACCTCTGGTTCTGCGACCGCATCAGCTTCCTCATCCTCCTCCAATGCTGGCATGTCCTCATCCAAGTCCTCCTCTTCATCTCTGGTGCCACCAGGGGTCTGGTCCTCTGCGTCTTCTGGTGCGTCGCCTATAACACTGGAAGGCAGATTAGTACTTTGTGGTGTTTCAAAAGTGAAGTATACAAATTCTTGAGTCCTTTCTGACTTGTTGGAAAAATCCACAACACTATTCTTGGTGTCAGCTTTGCCATGTTCATCAAAATAAACTGCATGGTGCACATTTGTCTTACCAGTTTGTAAGTCCATGATTCTGTATACTTTGCCTCCAGAAGCGTACCCCACAAGGATACCTGCTTGTGCCTTGGAGTCAAGCTTGTGCCTGTGTTCTTTGGGGACGTGGTAGTAACACAGACTCCCAAACACACGTATGTGCCACAAATTGGGAACTTTCCCATGCCAAAGTTCAAATGGTGTGCGCTCTGCTCCTTTGGTTGGCAATCTGTTCTGCAAATAAATTGCTGTGTTTGCTGCATCTGCCCACAGCTTTTGTGGCAAGGATGCATCTCTTAGCATGCATCTTGTCATATCCAAAATGGATTTAAACTTTCTCTCTGCTATGGTGTTCTGCTGTGGTGTGTAGGGAATTGTGGTTAGGTGTGCAATTCCTTCCTTGGCCAGGAGAGCCTGCATTTCACTTGAGCAGTACTCACCTCCATTGTCGCTCATTAACACAGCTGGAGCTCTTTGGAACTTGTTCTTGACCATGGCAATGTAGTCCTGGAACATGTCCACTGTCTCACTCTTTTCTTTGATGAAATATGCAACACAGTACTTTGAAAAATCATCAACAAATATTAGTGTCTATGTATTATTTCCCAGTGATGGAGCATTCATTGGTCCACATAAGTCAGTGTGTACAATGTCAAGCACTTTGGTGCTTCTGTGTTCTGTACAACGTGGAAATGATGGTTTTACAGCCTTTTCAGTAATACAGTTTATACACTTTACTGGAGCTCTGTTGCTCTCTGTTACCTGCAAACCTCTTACAAGATCTCTTCTCTGTAGATCCAGAATAACGCTGGTGTCTATGTGTCCAAGCCTTCTGTGCCATAGGTCCAGGTCTGCCTCATCCTTCTGGCTGGAATGTGCTACTTTTGCAGACTGGTTCTCTGGAAGATCAATCTCTTTTTAAAAAAAAATAATAATTTTTATTCATTTTTGAACATCAATTTATACAATATTAAACATCCAATCTACATAATCCCTTTTTTCCAGAACTTCCCTCAGCTTGTCTGTAAATTTTCCGTATTTATATCTTCATCACACATTTCTCATTATTGTATTGCTTTCAAACACCCTTAATTATATCTTATTTTTAAACAATATTTCTAACATTAATTTCACAGAGCTTCTTGAAAACCAACAAATGTTAATTGTTCATCACAAACATCTTTGATATACTCTGTAAATTTCTTCCAGTCCTCGGACAATCTCTGGTCACGTTGGTTCCTAATTCTCCCCATCAGTTTATCCATTTCTGCGTATTCCATCATTTTCATCCTCCATTCTTCTTTCGTGGGCATTTCTTCCTGTTTCCATTTCTGTGCCATCAAAATTCTGGCTGCTGTTACTGCATACAAAACTAATTTCATATCTTTCTTACTAATTTCATCTCCCAGTATTCCCAGTAAAAACGCTTCTGGTTTTTTAACAAAAGTATATTTCAACATTTTCTTTAACTCATTATAAATCATCTCCCAGAAGCCTTTTACCTTCTTACATTCCCACCATATATGGTAAAATGTTCCTTCTGTCTCCTGACACTTCCAACATTTATTGCAAACTTTATACATTTTACCCAATTTTACTGGTGTTATATACCATCTATATCACATTTTCATAACATTTTCTTTAATCGTAGTACATGCTGTAAATTTTATTTTTTATTTTTTAAAGTAATTTTTATTAAAGTTTTAAACAACAAAGAAATAAAAGAAAAACATACACAATACATATAACAAAAACACAAAAAACAAAAAAACAAAAGCAAGATTCAACAATAAAAATACCAGAAACATAACAATTAAAAACAATATCTCTGTTTCATTTCCGTTTTTTAGTTGCTTATTTTCTGGACTTCCTCATACCTCCCTCTTTTGTATTCCAATCCAAATTATTTGTCCAGCAGTTTCTTTTCCACTTTTTTAATCCCAATCTTTAATTTGATAAGATATTAAAATATATAACTTCAACTTCTTTAAACCTAATCCTTGGTCTTAATATCATATACCATTAAAATTTTCCCTCTTAATATCAAATTTCCATTTCTTTAAACATCTTTAATCTTAATCTTTAATCTTAGTCTATCATTAACTTTAACCTGTACAGCTGGAAACCACTTGTTTTCAGTCCAACATCACTCTAACATTCCTTAATTTTGCAGTGTTTCTGAAGATAGTCTTTGAATTTCTTCCAATCTTCCTCCATCAACTCTTCTCCCTGGTCACGGATTCTACCAGTCATTTCCGCCAATTCCATATAGTCCATAAGTTTCATCTGCCATTCCTCCAGCGTGGGAAGTTCTTGTGTCTTCCAATACTTTGCGATGAGTATTCTTGCTGCTGTTGTTGCATACATAAAGAAAGTTCTATCCTTTTTTAACACCATTTGGCCGACTATGCCCAGGAGAAAGGCCTCTGGTTTCTTAGGGAAGGTATACTTAAATACCTTTTTTAATTCATTATATATCATTTCCCAGAAAGCCTTAATCTTTGGGCACGTCCACCAAAGGTGAAAAAATGTACCTTCAGTTTCTTTACATTTCCAACATTTGTTATCGGGCAAGTGATAGATTTTCGCAAGCTTGACTGGGGTTATGTACCACCTGTATATCATTTTCATAATATTCTCTCTTAAGGCATTACATGCCGTAAATTTCATACCTGTGGTCCATAACTGTTCCCAGTCAGCAAACATAATGTTATGTCCAACGTCCTGTGCCCATTTAATCATAGCCGATTTTACCGTTTCATCCTGAGTATTCCATTTCAGCAGCAAGTTATACATTCTTGACAAATTCTTAGTCTTGGGTTCTAACAATTCTGTTTCTAATTTGGATCTTTCCACCTGGAAGCCAATTTTCCTGTCCAATTTAAATACCTCCATTATCTGATAATAATGAAGCCAGTCTCGCACTTTGTTTTTTAGTTTTTCAAAACTCTGCAATTTCAATCTATCTCCGTCTTGTTCCAAAATTTCCCAATATTTCGGCCATTTGACCTCCATATTGACCTTTTTCTTTTTCTTTTTTATAAATATTTATTAGGGTTTACAATACAAATAGATATAATAAACAAAATAACATATGTTCTAACATAATTTCACATCTTCTTTGGACTCCCTCGCATCTCCCGCTCCCACTTTCATCGTTATAAATTTTTACCAGCAATTTATCATCTTGTTTGCATTTATATCCCATCTATTTATTTATAGTCTAATAATTCTCGAAAAAGTTTATGTTTTCTCATTCTCACTTATCATCCTGAATCATCTAATTTAGTGGTGCTCAATTATTTATGATCTAGCATCCTGCTTAACATTCAATCAAATTACAATATTTTTGTAGATAAATCTTGAGTTTCTTCCAATCCTCCTCCATCCTCTCTTCTCCCAGGTCTCGGATTCTGCCGGTCATCTCAGCCAATTCCATATAGTCTATCAGTTGCATCTGCCATTCTTCCAGTGTGGGTAGATCTTGAGTTTTCCAGTGCTTTGCAAGAAGTATCCTTGCTGCTGTTGTTGCATACATAAAAAATGTCCGGTCCTTCTTTGCCACCCCTTGGCCGACAATACCCAAAAGAAAGGCCTCTGGTTTCTTTGTGAAGGTATACTTAAATACCTTTTTCAGTTCATTATAAATCATTTCCCAGAACGCCTTCACTTTAGGGCAGGTCCACCAGAGGTGGAAGAATGTTCCTTCACTCTCTTTACATTTCCAGCACTTATTATCAGACAGGTGGTACATTTTTGCAAGTTTGACTGGGGTCATATACCATCTATATATCATTTTCATTACATTTTCTTTCAAAGCATTGCATGCAGTAAAGTTCAACCCAGTACTCCACAACCTTTCCCAGTCCTCAAACATGATATTATACCCAATGTCCTGTGCCCACCTTATCATAGCCGATTTAACCATTTCATCTTGTGTATTCCATTTTAACAGCAAGTTATACATTCTTGAAAGTACCTTAGTCTTTGGTTCTAACAGTTCTGTTTCTAGTTTCGATTTCTCCACCTGGAACCCTAGTTTCTTGTCATTTTTAAAAACTTCTTTAATCTGAGCATAGTGTAACCAGTCTCGCACTTTATCCTTCATTTTCTCCAAACTCTGCAATTTCCAATTGTCTCCATCTTTTTCTAGTATTTCCCAGTATTTTGGCCATTTGGCCTCCATATTGGGTCTTTTTCGGGCCTTAGCCTCCAGAGGTGAAAGCCACCTTGGAGTTTTATTTTCCAGCAAGTCTTTATATTTTGTCCAGACATGAAACAGTGATTTTCTGACAATATGGTTCTTAAAGGCCTTATTGATTTTAACCTTGTCGTACCATAAGTATGCATGCCATCCAAAAGTATTGTTAAACCCTTCCAAGTCCAACACGTCAGTGTCTTCGAGAAGTAGCCAGTCTTTCAGCCAGCAGAAAGCTGCGGCCTCATAATACAACTTTAAGTCTGGCAGGGCAAAGCCCCCTCTTTCTTTCGCATCAGTTAATATCTTAAACTTAATTCTGGGCTTTTTGCCCTGCCAGACAAACTTAGAGATATCTCTCTGCCACTTCTGAAAACACTCCGTCTTATCCACAACCTGGAGTGTTTGAAACAAAAACAACATCTTTGGCAATACATTCATCTTGATAGCAGCAATTCGGCCTAGCAAAGAAAGTTTCAATTTTGTCCAGCTGTCTAAATCTCTCTTAATTTCTGACCAACATTTTTCATAGTTATCCTTAAATAGACTCAGATTTTTTGCTGTTATGTTTACCCCTAGGTACTTTACTTTTTTAACCACATTTAGTTCTGTCTCTCTCTGAAACCGTTCTGACTCTGTATCTGTCAAGTTTTTTTCCAAAACCTTAGTTTTCTGTTTATTTAATTTGAATCCCGCCACCCGACCAAAGTCATGAATCAGTTGTAATACTCTTTTCGTACTAGACTCTGGCTCTTGCAGGGTCAAAACCAAGTCATCTGCAAAAGCTTTGAGCTTATATTGTTTCTCTCCGACCTGAATTCCTTCCACCAACCGGTCCCCTCTGATCATATTCAGGAGCACTTCCAGAACCGAAATAAATAACAAAGGGGAAATGGGGCAGCCCTGTCGTGTTCCTTTTTCAATTTTAAACTCTTCTGTAACCACATTATTAACTATCAGTTTAGCTTTCTGCTCTGAATATATCGCCTCAATCCCATTCTCAAAACCCCGTCCCACTCCCATTTCTTTTAAATTTCCCTTCATAAATTTCCAGGCATATAGACTGCAATTTCAGTCTATCTCCGTCTTGTTCCAAAATTTCCCAATATTTCGGCCATTTGACCTCCATATTGACCTTTTTCAAGGCTTTCGCTTCCATTGGTGACAGCCACCTTGGGGTTTTGTTTTCTAACAAATCCTTATATCTTAACCAAACATTAAATAGCGCTTTCCTGACAATGTGGTTTCTAAATGCTTTATGTGCTTTGACCTTATCATACCATAGATATGCATGCTATCCAAATACATTATTAAAACCTTCCAAGTCCAAAATGTCAGTGTTTTCAAGGAGTAGCCATTCTTTCAACCAGCAAAAAGCTGCTGATTCATAATAAAGTTTAAGGTCTGGCAGGGCAAATCCACCTCTTTCCTTTGCATCGGTCAGTATTTTAAATTTTATTCTGGGCTTCTTGCCCTGCCAGACAAATTTAGAAATATCTTTCTGCCACCTCTTGAAACAATCCATTTTGTCCACAATCTGCAAAGTTTGGAACAAAAACAACATTCTAGGCAATACATTCATTTTTATCGCAGCAATACGGCCCAGCAGTGAAAGCTTCAAATTTGACCAAATTTCTAGATCTTTTTTCACTTCAGACCAGCATTTTTCATAGTTATCTTTAAATAAGTTCCCATTTTTTGCTGTCATGTTAATCCCCAACAAAAATTGGTCTAAATCTGTTTCTTTCATTGGCCCTTGAGTATATAGTCGTTTAAAATACTTCTGGAAACAACTTCTGATCTCCGCTGGGTTCTGTATATTCCTTCCTTCCACTTCTAAGTTCGTAATCGTATTTAGTTTTTGTCTCTTTTTCATTTGCCATGCCAACAATTTGCCGCATTTATTGGCCGATTCAAAAGTCTTTTGTCTCATTTGTTTAATTTTCCATTCTATTTCCAGATTCATCATTTTCATATATTGTACTTGATATAACTTTAATTCTCTCAAAATCTCTTGAGATTTGGGATTTACTCTCAGTCTTTTTTCACATTCATCTATTTTGTCCATTATTTTATCTTTCTTCTCATTTTGAGTTCTTTTCTTTATCGCATTCTGTTGTATTAAGAACCCTCTCATAACCGCTTTACTTGCGTCCCAGATTACTCTTTTCTCCACGTTGGAACTAAGATTTATCTCAAAGTAATCTCTCAGGGTTTTTTGGGCCTTCTTAAGAAATTCTTCATCTCTAAATAAGGTGTCATTCATCTTCCATCTGAAGGAGCCAGTTGCTGTTAGTCTCATTTCCATCTTAACAGCATTGTGGTCGGAGCAAATTTTCGGGCAGATTTCCACCTTTCTTGTCTTTGGTGCCATACCTCTAGTTATCCAAATTTGGTCAATTCTTGTCCAGGTCATTTTGGCTTCAGAAAAGAAAGTTCCCTCTTTAGCCAAGGGGTTTCTAATTCTCCAAATGTCCACTAAATCCAAGTTGTCTGTCATATCAAAAAAAGTTTTCGGTAGTCTACCATCCTTGGTGACTACCTGTCTTTGTGCCTTGTCCATATAAGTAGATACCACTCCATTCATATCTCCCATGAGAATCGTATTATAGTCCATATGGTCCATCAGGGTCTCATGCAACTTCTTAAAAAAATCAGATTTCCCATCATTTGGTGCGTAGACTCCTACAATCAGAAATTTTTCTCCTTGTGTTTGAATTTCAATTGCCACAAATCTTCCTTGGTCATCTTTAAAAACAAATTTCGGTGATAAATTGTCTTTTGCGTAAATCACAACCCCTCTCTTTTTAACTTTGTCCGACGAAATAAATTCCTGACCAAGTTTTTTATTTATCAACAATTTCCTGTGTAATCTTGTTATATGTGTTTCTTGTAGACAAATTAGGTCCAATTGTTCCTTTTTTAATATATGAAATACTGACTTCCTTTTCTGAGGGGAATTCAAACCCCGACAGTTCCATGTTAAAAGTTGCAGGGCCATGATGTTATTGTTTTAGTTCTCCTCCTACTGCACCTAGTGCCTGTTCCTCGTCCGTCGGTGGTATCCCTTCTTTCGAACGGTCTTTTGGTTCCGGAAATAGTTCTTTTTGTAAGTCTTCTCCGTGGTCTCTGCAAAATTTGTCTTTGTCGTCTTCCGATTTTATTTTCCTCTTCTTTCCTTTGTAGCTAAAAGACAGGCCTTGAGGGAGTTCCCACCTAAAGTTGATACCGTTCCTTCTCAGCAGGGTAACTAAGTCTTTATATTTTGATCTGAGATCCAGAAGGTATTTCGGAATATCTTTAAATATTTCCACCCTTTTCCGATGGATTTCCAGTGTCTTCTTGAAATGTAGGCCCAAAATCTTATCCCTCTCTTCTTTTGTTCGAAAAGTAATCAAACAGTCTCTCACCTTCTTCTCTCCTCTTCTCCCAAGTCTGAAAGCATTTACTATTTTGAAACTGTCTTTTGCCAATTCTGGATCCCAAAAGTCCAAAAATTCCTGCGTGAGAAATTCAGCTAGGTTGTCCTTTTCCACCTCAGGTACCGATCTGACCCGCAAATTCACTTGCTTTTCCTTCAAATCTATCATAGACAGGGTCAATTTATGGTCTTCCAGTTGTTTGTGCAGTGTTGGTAATTCCTCTTGAACCTCCTTAACCTCTGTAGCAGAAGTTGTAGCAATTTCTTTAGCCTCCTCAGCAATCTGGCGTATTGAGGCCGATTCCTCTAGTAATTTCTGAATAGTCTCTGTGTTAGTATTTACTTTCTGACCCAAATTATTTATACTTGCAGTATTTTGATTGATACTTATTGTATTTTGATCAATCTTGTCACATGCCTCTGCTACTTGTTGACTTATTCTGTTTAAAGATTCATTGACCTTGGCCAAAACTTGAGCAAAGGCATCATCACTTGTCGTACCTTTTACTTTTAGTTGTGCCGATGAGGCTGTTGTTGAGGTTCCAGAAGGGCCTGAGGCCGAAGATCTCCTTTGTAATCCTTCTTCTGTGCGAATAGTCCTTCCCGACCTTGTAGTCGATGCATCTGCTTTCTCTTTACCATCTGCCATTCCTTTAGATAATGCTCAAGGTCAGTCACGTAGTTAAAATCAAACAGTGGAAATTTCCAGCCAAGCAGTGTGAGAATTCCTCAAGCCAGCTACAGTTTCAATTATAACAAGTTGTAACAATTCCAAATTCCACTAGGGGGACACTGTAACAGTCATAAAAGTTCTTGGATACTTTAGTTTCTTTTTTAAGCCCCTCCAGTTTATTCAGGAAGAAAACAGTCTATACAAAATATTAACTTAGGACCAGGAGATATATATTCACATAGTATGTCCAGACTTTTATTTCCTGTGCAGGACTAGCTGTCAAAATATATTGCAAGACAGTACCTCTCTTTCTTTCCTAAGTTACCTCTGGAGATCCTTTCCCAGGGAATTGAATGATGGTTTAATCCCTTCTATTCCACTTCTTTATGAAGAAATCACATCCACAATTCCCCCCCCCCTTTTCCCTCAGTTTAAGGAGGGAAAAGTCCAGGTTGGATGGTTGGATTAAAGTCCACTATACGTGCTTTTCCAATGCTTCCGCTTTCAAGTTCAATGCTTTATTTTATCTACAAGGAAAGAGGCAGACTTCCTTTTATACCTCTTTCCGTTTTCGGCCAAATTCCAATTTGTACAGTTCCAATTAAATTATATCCTACTCACGGATCGTTGATTTCAAGTCCAAATTTCAAGGAAAAAAGGCAGCGCTCTCCGGTCAACAGCTTGCGGCTTCACACCACGAACGAGCAGACAGCCCACAGCACAGCGCTCTCCCCCGCTCCGCTTCCAAGCCCGTTGCCGGGCTTTTTACCGGGTTGGGGGGGCGCCAAATGTGCCCGCTGGGTCCCAGGCTCACAGGCTTCCCCCGCCTGTGATTTTTGAGGGTCTCCCGCTGCGCCGAAGCGGGATTCGACCCTTATTTTCGTGGCGCCGATTTCCTCTAGTCGAGGAAATCCGCCATCAACCGCTGGCGCCGCCTCCGGAAGTCCGTACATGCTGTAAATTTTAACCCATCCTTCCATAATTTAGTCCACTTCTCAAATTCAATATTATATCCGAAATCTTTGGCCCAACTAATCATAACCGATTTAACCTCTTCATCTATTGTATTCCATTCCAACAATATTTTATACATTTTTGATAAAATTTTCACTTCACTATTCAAAATTTCTTTTTGAAATCTAGATTCTTCTTCAAAGTAACCCCTCTCTGAAAACTCTTTTTTAAACATTTCGTTTACTTGAAAATAATGCAGCCAATCATTCACATATTCCTTTACTTCTTCATATGGTTTCAATTTCCACTTGTTTCCGTCTTTTTTTAATAATTTCTCATATGTTATCCATCTTCCAGTAATATTAATCTTTTTAACACTCATAACCTCTAATGGTGATAGCCAGTGTGGAGTCTTTGGCTCCAATAAATTTTTATACCTGCTCCAAACTCCAATCAAAGATCCTCTGAAGATGTGGTTTTCAAACCCTTTATGTATTCTTTTTTTATCATACCATAAATACGTGTGCCAACCAAACCTATTATCATAACCTTCCAAGTCTAACAATTCATTATTTTCTAACTTCATCCATTCTTTTAACCAGCAAAGACAAGACGCTTCATAATATAATCTCAGGTCTGGCAGGGCGAAACCTCCTCTTTCTCTTGCATCAGTTAATAACTTAAATTTAATTCTCGGTTTCTTGCCCTGCCAGATATATCTTGATATTATGCTTTGCCATTCTTTAAATATTGTCACTCCTTTTATTATTGGAATTGTTTGAAATAAAAATAGCATTTTCGGTAGCACATTCATCTTTATCGTTGCAATCCTTCCCCAGAATGATAATTTCATTCTTCCCCACACCTCCATATCCTTTTTAACCTTATTCCATACTGGTATATAATTATCATGAAATAAATCAATACCTCTGGTGGATAATGTAATCCCTAAATATTTAACTTTCTTCACCATTTCTATCCCTGATTGTTGCTGTAATCTTTCAGTTACATCTTGTTCAATATTTTTCGTAATTATTTTGGTTTTCTTTCTGTTTAATTTAAAGCCAGCCACATCTCCAAATTGTTCTACCTCTTCCAACACTTCTTCTACACTCTTCGTAGGATCCTCAATTGTAATAACTAAGTCATCCGCAAAAGCTTTAACTTTGTACTGATTTTGTCCTACTGACACTCCTTTAATGTTCACATTATTCCTTATAGATCTTAAGAAGACCTCCAGTACTGAAATGAATAACAGCGGCGACAGTGGACACCCCTGCCTTGTACCTTTAGTTATAGCAATTATCTCTGTTAAAACATTATTAACAATTAATTTTGCTCTTTGTTCCGAGTAGATTGATTTTATACCATTTAGGAAAGATTGGCCCATTTCCGTTAGTTCTAAATTCTTTAACATAAATTCCCAAGAAACATTGTCAAAGGCCTTTTCAGCATCCACAAATATCAACATCGCTTGTTTATCCTTCCTGTTATTCAGATACTCCATTATATTAATTATATTTCTTATATTATCTTTCATCTGTCTACCTGGAAGGAAACCTGCCTGATCTTTATGTATCATCTTATTCAAAATTCTTTTCAGTCTATTTGCTAAGATATTTGCAAATATCTTATAGTTGTTATTCAAGAATGAAATCGGCCTATAGTTCTTAACTTGTGTCAAATCCGCATCCTGTTTTGGGATAAAAGTTATATAGTTATATAGACTCCCCTGTGTGAGTGCCTGAGGGCCCTGCTCTTGCCACTTACCATCTGGCCTGGGGCGGGGCCTGAAGCCTCAAAAGGACTGCTCTGCTGCCCAGGAGGACTCCCCTGTGTGAGTGCCTGAGGGCCCTGCTCCTTCCTGCCACTTACCACCTGGCCCAGGGTGGGGCCTCACAAGGACGGTTGTTGCCACTGATGCTGCTACTGCCCAGGAGGACCCGGAGGGGTGCAGAGTTCTTTTTAACATGTTTTAAAATCTCCCTTTCCCTTTAGATTTTTTATATATGGGGGTGGGAGGGATGTTTGGGTGGGCTTGGGAATTTGTTAGATTTTGATGAATTTGTAATTTTTGCAGTTTTTATTTGTATTGTTTTATTGTTTTCTGGGTTGTTTTTGTTTTTTGTTTTTATTGTTTTAAGGTTTTATTGTTTTAGGCTGCGAAAGAATAACATTAATTGCCATCAATGGAGGCTACTATGAGGCTTGGGATTGCTACCGTGGAGGGGCGAGGGAGGTATGGCGGTGGGGGCAGATGTTATAGGCGAAGGGGATCGAGATATGGATATGCTCGTACCCCTTCCAATCTGCGCCTCATCCCGAGGGACGAGGGTAGGGTGCGCAAGGATTACTCACCTCCATCACTGGTGCTGTGCAATGCCAGGTCTATAGGCAACAAAACCGCCACCCTGCGAGATTTCTTTATCTCGCAGGGGGTCGACCTGGCTTGTGTGACGGAGACCTGGGTGCGCGAAGGGGCAACAGTTACCTTACGAGAGATGGCGCCCCCGGGTTTCTCTGTCCTCCACCAGTCGCGGACTGTGGGCCGGGGGGAGGGTTGGCATTATTAATCCGGGAAGATTGTCCTTTCAGGGCTCTACCATCGCCATCGATCCCCGGCATTGAATTGTTGATTTAAAGCAGAGTCTCGTGCCCAGCGGAAGGATGAGGAGTACGTGCTGCATACTCTATATTGCTTTATTTACAGTTCAAAGCTGGTATATTACAGAAAGACATCTTGCCTCTGCCGGAGCAGAAAATGCATCCTCTCTCCTCAACAGCTCGGAGAGAATCACACAGTGAAAAACAGGAAACCAGTGTACGTCACATCCAGCCTCCCTTTCCCGTGAGAAACTCCAACAGTACAGACTGTGGAATGTAAACACCTGTCTCGTGACAAGCCCTTTCGCTGCACAGTGAAGGAAAGCAGAAACCAACATCCTCCCCCTTTCTGTGAACATCACTGGGCAGCGTGTTCGTACAATATCAGTACAAACCCAACTTCTGCACATAGGTACAGTGTTGATCCCTTGATACAATCTTGGACAATACATCAGCAGGAATTTCATTACCTGGCATATAGGACACCGTTACGAGTCCCTTCTGAATACATTCCCTAGCATGCTGCAACTTTAATTGCAAGTGCTTCGTGCTTTGCTTACAACCTTCAGACTTCAGCAAAGCCAAACATGCTTTGTTGTCCTGGTAAACCTGGATTGGACATTTGACAGGAATTTTCATATCTTTGCACAATTGTACTAACCATTCACAATCCTTAAGTGAATACGATAGTGCATTCAGTTCGGCTTCACAAGTACTTAAGCTAACTGTTGTTTGCTTCTTGCATGACCAATCAAACAGACCTTGATTGTACATGTAGCAAACTCCAGACGTACTTTTCCTGTCTGTAGTGTCACTTCCAAAACTTGCATCTGCAAATATCTCAAGACCACCAGACTTCTGATTGTTAAATCTCAGTCTGTAATGCATAGTGCCTTTCAAATACCGCGCTATGCGTTTCAGAGCTTTCCAATCCTTGACACTAGGATTGTTGACTTGTCTGCTTAGCAAATTACAGCTAACAGCAATGTCTGGTCTTGAACATCTGGCAATGAAGTTTAGCTTGCCTAGCACACTTCTGTACAGTGTAGTGTCAGAAAATGCTTCTTCAGTGTCATCTACCTGATAACCTGTTGTCATCGGTGTGTCTACAGGGTTAGCATCCATCAGATTTAGTTTGCTTAACACATCAGCAATTTTCCGTGACTGGTGTACTAGAATGTTACCATCTTGATCTCTCTCTATTTCCAGAGATAGGTAGTTGTTTACCTCACCAAGATCTTTCATGTCAAAGTGCTCTTTCAGTTGAGCTAGGGCGTTATTGTACATTGCGACATCTTTCCAAAAGAATAATAAATCATCAACATAAAACAAACAGTACAGTTTCTTTTGCCCCTCCTCTTTGACAAATACACATGGATCAGCTTTCCCTTGCTGAAAACCTAGAGAAAACAATACTTCAGTGAGTTTTGTGTGCCAACACCGTGCACTTTGTTTGAGACCATAAAGGGATTTCTTCAGAGCACAAACAAATCCCTGTTTTACCTGTACGCCATCAGGTGGAAGCATATAAAGTGATTCATCTAGAGATCCGTACAGAAAAGCTGTGTTAATATCATGGTGACTAATGTGTAGATTTTCCTCTGCAGCTAGCTTGAGCATAAGCCTAATGCTTTCATATCTCACTGTGGGTGAATAGGTCTCGTGATAGTCTTCACCTGGTACCTGTGCAAAACCTCTGGCTACCAATCTGGCTTTGTGTCTGACTATCTTGCCATTTTGATCTGTCTTCGCTTTGAAGACCCATTTGCTTCCAAGCAGTTTCATTCCTGGAACTACTGGAACTAGCTCCCATGTTTTGTTCCTTTCTAAGGAATCAAGCTCAGCCTTCATGGCATTTAACCATGGCTCAGCTTCCTTTGAATCCAAATCCTGGATTTCTTGGAAACTTGAAGGTTCAAATACCTTCTTGGAGCTTTTAACAGCTGTTACTGCTATCGTAGCAAACTCATCAGCAAATCTCTTTGGAGGTCTGCCTTTTGTGGCTCTCTGTGACCTACGAATTAGCCTTAAGTCTTCAACACTCTCCTCTTCCTTCTTAGGAGAAAAACGACCTACTGTGAACAATGGTTCCTCCAATTCTTGATCAGAGCTTTCAGAGGGTCGCATAGAGGCTTTCGCACTCTTGAAATCCTCTGAATCACCCGATTCAGTTTCAGATTCAGACTCAGAACCTTCATCAGTGGGTTGTTGTGGTTGCTTTTGACTATCCTCAGTCTCATCACCGTCATCAGGATAACATTGGAAAATTCCCACATTCTCCCCCCACTTTGCATTGTACTCAACACTTCTCGTGAGCTTAATTGTCTTAGAGTCAGTCATCATTATTCTGTAAGACCCTTTCTGATAACCTAGAAAGATACCATGCAATCCACGCTTGTCTAACTTGGAGTTTTGTGGTGAGCGAACCCACATGTCAGAACCAAAAATCTTCATGTGTTTGATGTATGGCTTCTTGCCAAACATCTTCTCATAGGGGGTACAACCAATCGCTGAAGATAACCTGCGATTGTAACTGTAAACAAAACACGAGAGAGATTCGGCCCAATAACTCTCTGGAAGATTGGCATCATGCAGCAAGGTTTTTAACCCTTGAAGCAATGTCTGATTTGCCCGTTCCGCAAGTCCATTCTGCCATGGCGAGCGAGGACTAGACAAATCGTGTTGAATTCCTTTCTCAGTCAGAAAAGCTTCAAACTGCTGAGAAGTGAATTCTCCCCCGCGATCACTGAAAAGAGTCTTTATCTTCTTACCATGCACATTTTCCAACCAAGCACAGAATTCCTTGAACCTAGGAAAAGCCTCTGATTTCTGCTTGAGATTGTACACAAAAATATATCTAGAAAATGCATCAATGAGAACCATGAAGTATCTATTTCCACCCAAAGAGGGCGCTAGTGGTCCAACCAAATCAGCATGAACAACCTGGTATGGTTCTGTAGCTTGCCTACTAGACACCTTACCTTTCGCAGCCATTTTCACCTTGTTTGCTGCGCATGCTTTGCACTTCATGTGGTACCTGCAGGGTTTAATAGTCATACCTTCAACCAAGGCAGGCATTTTAGATACTGCCTCAAAATGCAAATGACCAAATTTTCTATGAAAATCGTGAATACATTCTGCATGCAAACTTTTGTTAGAACCTGCAATGCAACAAGTGTCATCCTGCACAACATCATCATAATACAAAACAAACAAACGATCAACATATTCAGCATGCAATACATAATCATTTTTCTTTGTGATGATGCACTTCTTGTTCTTGAAGGAAACGTCAATGTTCCGCTCATTCAGCTGTCCAACGCTGAGCAGATTATGTTTGGCGTCTGGCACGTAAAGCACATTCTGTATCGATAAGTCCAAACTGTGAAGAACAACAGTTCCGTAGCCTTTACTGGGAATAGTGTGGTCATCCGCCTGGTGAATCGCACCTTCCTGCGGTGTAAAAGACACAAACAGTCTCTTATCATTGCACATGTGGTGGGTTGCCGCTGAATCAACAACGAAGAAAGATCTAGACGTCTTCTGGACCTCTGCAACCTTTGGAGTGAAGCGTGAAACCATAGCCTTGTGCTGCGTTGTCCTAGACACCGGACCTTTGCCTTTGCCTCGGCCTTTTCCGCGCGATGAGCTATCGCTGCGCTGTTCTGTCTTGGCCCTGGGATATCTGCATTCCCTCTTCATATGGCCTAGACGTCCACACGAGTAGCATTTCACTGCCTTCAAAGCTTTGGCGCCATCTGGTGGTTCCACTGCACTATGGGATGACGTCTGTGAAGACTCCCCCTTGCCCATGCAGCTAGCACCCCGGCGATCTGCTTCATTTTGAATCACAGCAGTTACAAAGTCCACTGTCAGCTGAGCAGTTGGTTGCACAGCAATCTGGGTTGCAACAGACTCCCAACCTGAACCCAAAGATTGTAGTATCATGAAAGAATACACAGCCTCTGGAAAGTTGAGTCCTCTCTGTTGCAGCTCATGTCTCAGATTTTGCATCTCCATCAGATGTAAACGCACATCTCCACCTTCAGCAAGAGCCATATTATGCAGCTTGTTAAAGTAAAACATAGTGGACCCAGCTTCTGTCCTTAAGTGAGCTTCTCTCAAAGCGTCCCAAATTTCTCTGGCTGAGGTCTTATTACGCAATAGACAGAGCTCTTCTGGGGATACTATCAATGTAAGAGTTCCCCTTGCTTTGGAATCCTTAGCTTCCCATACATCTGTAACTGGAACTGGGGGGGTTTCTGTAATCACCTCAAACAAACCCTCTTTCCGCAGAATTGCCTCTGCATACAGAACCCAGTCCGCGTAATTTTTCTTGTTGAGCTTAGGAATCCCACAAGCATCCTGAAGGGCCATCATGACTCTGGCATTAGCCTTCAGCGTCATATATGCTGCTTTAAATCTTGCTGCGTCACTGCTGCAGCTGCCTTATTCCAAAAGCGCACTTAAAAGTTACTTTCGATTTCCCCAGCATAGTAACTTGTGCCTGGGAGCCTTTTGCCTATTCCCGGCAAAACGGCTTTGAAAGTTCAAAGTCCAGCCATAAAGCCATTAACTAGAAGCTGGCAGGCTGCCCGGAGCAGTAGCACATACCTCATCAATCACTTTTACGCGCAGAGCAGATTCCGTTCCGATCTGTCCCTCTGCATTCCGATCCGACTTCTGGAGCCCATAACCACGTGTTGATTTAAAGCAGAGTCTCGTGCCCAGCGGAAGGATGAGGAGTACGTGCTGCATACTCTATATTGCTTTATTTACAGTTCAAAGCTGGTATATTACAGAAAGACATCTTGCCTCTGCCGGAGCAGAAAATGCATCCTCTCTCCTCAACAGCTCGGAGAGAATCACACAGTGAAAAACAGGAAACCAGTGTACGTCACATCCAGCCTCCCTTTCCCGTGAGAAACTCCAACAGTACAGACTGTGGAATGTAAACACCTGTCTCGTGACAAGCCCTTTCGCTGCACAGTGAAGGAAAGCAGAAACCAACATGAATGTGTTGGCCTAGTGTGGGGCTCCGAGGAGAGCTTGGCTGTCTGGCTGGTGTACCAGCCACCTAGAGCACCAGCAGCCACCCTGTCAGGCCTATTGGAGGTGGTGGCCGGCTGGGCCTTGGAGTTCCCTAACCTATTGGTATTGGGGGACTTCAACATCCATGCTGATGCCACTCCCTCCTCACAGGCTCTGGACCTGGTGTCTTCCATGGCGACACTAGGGCTCTCCCAGTTTGCTTCGGGCCCCACACATCAAGCAAGCCACACGCTGGATTTTATCTTTGGCATAGGTATAGATGTGATCATGTCTCCTTCGATGAAGGTGCCATGGTCTGATCACTACGCTCTGAAAGCCAGGATTGACTTTCCACCCCCACCCTGCTTAGGTGGCAAGCCGATTTCGGCTCGCCCGCAGAGGCTGATGGACCCTGATAGATTCCGCCAAGCCCTGCGGGACCTTGCTCCCCCTGGCGACTCATTGACTGAGGTTGTTGAGGGCTGGAATATCCAGCTCCTGGCAGCCATCGATGAGATCGCACCTAAGCGCCCTCTGCGACCCCGCAGAAACCGGGCTCCCTGGTTTACCGAGGAGCTCCGGAAAATGAAGCAGGACCTCAGACGGCTAGAGCAAGTATGGCGGGGTGCCCGTGACGGAGCATCAAGAACATCTTATAGGGCTTTTATGAAAACCTACGAGATGGCGGTGAAGGCTGCTAAGAAGTCTTACTTCTCGGCCTCCATTGCATCCGCTAGCTCTCGCCCGGCGCAATTATTTTGTATAATCAGGTCTTTAACGTCCCCTGAGGGACAGCCAAATTTAAATAACAATTTGACACACAGCTGTGAGGCATTTGCGAGCTTTTTTGCGGAGTAGGTCTTGTTGCTCCGCCATGACCTCCCTGCCAATTTGGATACAATAACGGAACTGGAGGCCCCTCGACTGTCCTCAGGTCCAGTATTGGACCACTTCGACCGGATATCCCCAGCCGATGTGGACAGACTCCTCCAAGCTGGAAAGCCCACCACCTGTCCTCTCGACCCGTGCCCGTCTTGGCTGATTAGAGCGTGTCCAGACGAGGTGTGGGCCCTCCTGGGGGATATCATCAATTTGCCCCTTGGCACAGGGACATTCCCAGGGGAACTGAAGGAGGCAGTGGTGCGCCCGCTCTTAAAGAAAACATCATTAGATCCTTTAGATCAGGTTTAAGGTGCTGGCTTTAACCTTTAAAGCCCTATATGGCCTAGGACCCTCGTACCTACAGGACCACCTCTCCTGGTATGCCCCACAGAGAAACTTACGGTCTTCAAATATTTATTTATTTATTTATTTATTTATTTATTTATTTATTTATTTACGGCTATTAGCCCATAAAGTATGTACAAACATAAAAGCACAGAGGCATAAAGCCGGTATATTCGGCACCAGAAGGTGAAAACCAGAAGGTGAACACCATGATGCAGGGGTGGGTCATTGAGCAGAGCCAGGTAACAGCTTGGGGCCCGGATAGCTCCAAGGGACGGATCCCAGAAAAAGGAAAACTGAAGACGAGATCCGACATGCACTCTCTTCAAAACTGTCCGATTAGTTTTTGATGTTGTTGTTGTTTTTGGTGGTTTTTGTGTGTGAGATAACCGCATTCAGGAATCTCGCCACCTGCAGAGTTACAGAAGGATCTGTATCCTGCAAAAGTAGTGCGGCATGTGACTCAACAGGCCTGCCAACCAAGCGTAGTAAAGCAGGACCCAGGAATTTAGTCCTGGCTATGCTATGTAGGGGGCAGTTGAACATTATATGTGGGAGAGAATCAACAGTTTTCCCATCACACACGCATAGCGGAGACACCAAACCCTTGGAAAATCTGTGGCTCAGCAGGTTCGATGGAAGGACATTGAACCTTGCACGAATAAATGCAAGTCGGTGTGGTACAGATGAAAGAGATGACATGTATGATGGAAGGCCAAGTGGTGGGGTTATTCCGTGATACCTGGGGGAGCAGACACCCCCACCCCCGGCGAGGTTGTGTTGGTTTTCAATGTCTGCTAATCTTTGCTCAATAAGGCTTTTGGCTGAGCGTAAGTTCATCTTTAAGGAGTCCGCTGGAGAAATTCCGATGCTCAGAAGTTTGGCATGGATTTTTCCTACCCACGGATTGACAAAGTCGTCCCGCCAGAGGCACTGAAAAAGGTAATGGTCGGGAAGCCTATGCCAGCTGGACAGCCAATAACCAAAGACTCGCTTCCAGATGACAGTCTCCAATGATGCAATCCTTAACTCCAGACGTATGGCTGCGTTGCTCACACACATGGGGAGTTTCAGGAGGCGACGGAGAAACTGATTCTGCAATGTCCCCAACGATGTTAAATTGGACCCTGGGGCCCAGAGCGGGGCAGCATAACAGAGGGTGGAAACCACTTTTGCATGGTACACCTTCAATGCAGAAGGGATGTGGGAGGCTCCGTCGGCCGCAAAAAATTGGAGTAGAGTATAAAGTATTGTTTTCCCTTTGTTTAGTAAATACTGTATCTGTGGCTTCCAGCTTAGGTTGTAGTGAAAAAAGACTCCCAGGTATTTAAATTTGAAAACCTGTTCTAATTGGACTCCATCTAACTTCCAGCTGTAAGTTTTCCGAGACCTGGTAAAGACCAGGACTTTAGATTTCCCATGATTAATTGTCAGATGGTTGAGTTTGCAATAAGCCGCAAAAATCTTTAGAGCTCTGCATAAACCGACTCTAGAGTAGGAAAGGATCGCTGCATCGTCGGCATATAGGAGCAGAGGGCAGCGAAAATCAGCTAGGCGGGGGGCATGAATGTTGGCTTGAGACTCATTCAGAAAGAGCTTCATATCGCTAATAAACAAGTTGAAGAGGAGTGGGGCCAAAATGCAGCCTTGGCGCACACCTCTATTTATTGGGACCTCGTTGGATAGGTTTCCCGCCGGTGTGAGTCTCACTCTAGCCGACGGCCCATGGTGTAATTGGGTTATAAGCCATAACAGCCTTCTATCTATGCCCCATCTCTCTAATTTCTTCCATAGACAGTTTCTTGGGATACTGTCGAAGGCGGCCTTTAGGTCTATGAAAGCGACACATAGGCGCCCCCGACTCGGGGCAGAATATTTTCTGGCAAGATGATACATAATTACCATATGGTCAGTGGTCGAATAATTGTTCCTAAAGCCCGCTTGCTCGTGGCCAATCAAATTTGAGTCGTTTGCCCAATGGGACAGCTTAGACAGCAAAAATTTTGCATAGATTTTCCCGATGATAGACAAAAGGCTGATGTTCCGATAGTTCTCTGGGTCAGCAGGGGGACCCTTTTTATGGACTGGCACGATCACGGCCTCCTTCCATGACCTAGGGATAAGCCCCGTAGAATTAATTGCATCAAAGACTTTGGCCAGGATTTCAGCCCACCACCTCGGTTGCGCAACAATAGCCTCAGCAGGGACTAGATCCGGCCCAGGGGCTTTGCCCGTTTTCAGATCTAATATCAAGTTCATTATCAGGTCTGGGTCGGTAGAGGGCCACAAAGGTAGATGGTCGGCTCGGAATTCCGTGGATGAGTTGGATTCCTCTGCCAAGGAGAAATATTTACTCAAGAATTGTTCCCATGTGGGCGCAGGGATAATCATCAGTGGGTACTTCCTTCCTCTTTTGTTTATCAAAGCCCAAAATTCCTGTGGTCTGCGGGATCTAGAGGCCGCAATCAAGGCTCGCCAACGCTTTAGATACCACTCACGTTTGGCCAGCTTTAAAGTCTGTTTGTATGCTCTTTTGGCTTGTAAATAGGAGGATGGTAGAGCCTGGGCATTAGAGTTTTTGTATTCATTATAGATGGAACGAAGAAGGGATCTTGCTTGTTTGCAAGAGGTGTTAAACCAAGGGGCCCCAGCACTGCAATGCGCTACTTTCGCCTTTTGAGGAGGTGATGTAAAAAAAGTGGTAAGGTTTGTTGTAAGAAGGTTAAAAAGTTTCAAAACCGAATTGGAATCTTGTAAATCAGTAGTTATTTGAGGTAGATAGGCAGTGATTTCCCTATGGAAAAAATCCTGGTATTTTTGGGCCACAGCCTCCGACCATTTGATCCCTCTTATTTTGGTCGCTGATGAGGTTTCCAGAGGGACTGAGTGTTTATAGTCCTTCTGGTACCGGAACAATGACAAAGTGGTCACTATTGGGAGGTGATCACTGAAATGTTGGTTTTCAACTTGGAAGGAAAGTACATTGACGGCCAAATTTGCGGAGATCAAGAAGTAATCGATAACACTGTTAGATGCTGGTCCCAGGTGAGTGAACTCCCCCGGTATATCGGGGGGGAAGGTGCCGTTCAAGATTACTAGATTCAGGCGAATGGCCATTTGGTAAAGGGTCACTCCAGCTTTGTTTACTCTGTTGTCCTTTGAAGTTCTAATTCTAGCATGTTCCAAGTCAAAGTTGTCCAAACATGGGGGAGTCCACCATTTGGACTTGGTTAGTAGGTCCCAATTTGTGGCAATTCGAGCATTAAAGTCTCCCCCAATTAAGGAGTACGAGTTAGGGCATTTGGTATGACATGACAATAGGTGATTTTCAAATGATTCCCATCTCCAATCAAGATCAGGTGCTGAGCCTTCGGGGGGGAGATAAACATTAGTAATTAGTAATGAGGACTTCCCTTCTGCGATCAGTCCAGAAAGAGCAAAAGGCGGGGAAGCCCGTACCAGAGTGAATTTGACGCGAAGTTGGAGTGAGATCCCAATCAAAAGACCCCCTTTGGGGCGACCACCTTTCAAGGAAGGGGAGGCCGGAAGTGTTAGAAGATCAAAGCCGTCTATGGTAATCTCTTCCTCATCCCATGTTTCTTGGAATAGGATGATGCTAAATGAATTTATGTACTTCCTGAATTCGGGGTCTGATTTTTTGGTTCTCCAACCAGCAATGTTCCAGCTAAGTATTGATAATGTCGGGTCCTTGTGCTGTCCCGGTAATTGTCACTTTGAGTTGTTTAATGGGTTCTTGGAGGTAGAACGAGGACCCATAAGGAAATCAGTAATTTTAGTTTGTGCGGATAAAGTCTTCTTCTGTGTTGATTGAATCCGTGATTTGGTAACATTAACAGGCAGGAAGGGCTTTGCCGGGGAGGAAGAATTAGGCAAAGTTGGTGAGGTCGGATGCTGTTCATTGAGGTGAGTAGTAGCAAGTCTTTGATGGGCTATACTAGTAGATCCGTCAGAGTTATCAGTCTTAACCAGGGTAGCGCTAAGAGGTGTTCCAGTCATCACTTGTAGTTGCTGCGCAGCTGGAGAAGAATTATCACGCAGGTGTATAGAAAGACGTGAACGTGGGGATGGTACATGCATAGTCATTTCCTGGTGATCTTCAGACAGGGTAGATTCTAGCTCAGGCATTGAGGCAAAGGAATCATCAACTTCCATATTTTGATTGGACATAAGGTCTAAGACGGGAGTATTGAGTTTATCGACTTCCTCCACGGTAGAATAGTGCTGTTGGAGCTGTTGGTCAACAGGTGATTGCTGATTCAGATCAGTAGGGGGTAACAAAGTAGCAGGTTGAGAGATTATCAGGGCATTTGATGGAGACGCCTTGTGGGACGTGGAGCGCCTGTTCTCCTCTCTCATCGACATAGAGGGGTCCCCTTGCGATAAGAGTCTTTGTTTGAGTAGATCCAATCTATCGAGAATAGCCTGCTGTTCTTCTGAAGGGAGTTTTCCATAAGAGAAGATAAGGTTTCTCTCTTCAGGGATATTCCAATCTCCGCTTGCAATTGGATCATTCCTCAGTGTAGCTAGATGGGCACTTGAGGTCGCAGATGGAACAGGGGGTACCCGGCTAGGTGTTTTCCCCTTTATTATAGGAACAGAAGGAGGAAACGAGCGTTCATTGCCGGTTAAGATGTTGGCAAAAAGAGGTTTAACACTCGTGTCCTTAAAGACTCTTGTTGTTACAATCTCCCAGGGTGCCAGCCGATCTTTCTGTCTTGCAAGGAGATGTGGGATCCTTGCAGACTGGAAGGAGAGCATAAATTTCCTTGACCAGGGCGTGGCATTTAGGGGTACTACAGATATAAGATCTATCTGGAAAAAAGGAATATTTAACAAATCACGTAGGTACCCTTTAGCCATCCTCAGGTTATTCCACCTAAGTCTGGGGGCGTCACGGGAAAAAATGGCTAGACATATTTTATTAGGTTGAAAAATCAAGGATTGCCTATTCCTTTGGGACAGTGGCGGCCTGCATCTTGAGCTCTTAAGGTGAGATTTCTGGTCAGGTTGTCTCTTTAAGGCACTTACAAGCTGCACAGGAGACTGATGCAAATTAGATAGCTCAGTTGAGGAAGGTAGATGAGCCAGAAGGGCCCGTGAAAGTTTATTCAATGACAAAGAAATCCCCTCCAATTCCTTGAAAATGAAGCTTAAAGTCCTGATTACCAGTTGTATTTGATCAGGTACTAATTCATGGGCAGTTTGCCCTAATGCGTCCCGTTTCAATGACGGAGGTGTAATTAGGGTGTCAGGGAGGAGGGCTTCCCTATGGCTTCCATCCCCCGCTGGATCAGCTAGCTTTTCCGGCTCTCCTTGATCATACAGAGGCCAAAAGCGGTTGTATGTTTCGACCGCAGAAACAATTACTTGCTCTGTTTTGCTGCTATTGTTAGTAAATGGTGGGGGAGATTCGAGCTTCGACTGCTTTACTCTTGGAGGTGAGCAACCTTTCTCAGCAGATCTTGGTCGCTTGCCATGACCCATTTGTCGCTGTCTCACTAACTACGGAGGTTCAAAGTAGAGATAAATGGAGATAAAAGAGAGAACTTATCTTTTATGGGCGCAACTCCTCTGCTACTCCTCCTCCACTTCTCAACATAACCCAGTCTTCAAGGCGGCGTTACTAATCAGCGGCAGGCTTTCTCAGCAGAGGGTTTGAATATCCTTGTTGATACGTATATTGGCCCCAACAGGCCAACAGTAGAAGTAAAATGATTAAAAACTTCTAACAGAAGTAAAATAATTTAAAAGTCTAATAAAACAGCTATAAAAACGGCAGTAAAAGGCTATAAAAGGCTATAAAAGGTTTGTAATCCGGAGGGTTCATGTCAGGGAACTGCCATCGGAAGGAAGGGAGGTGAAAGGGCTCACACAGGTTGGGAGAGACTCAGCAGCTGAAGAGGGAACCAGTAGGGGGAGAGGAGGTGAGCTGAGGGAAAGTGAGCTGGAGGGATGGCTCAGAGACACTTCCAGCGAAAACAGTGGGGAGGTTTCAGGACCTCCTGTAGGGACACCCACTCCTCGCCGGAAACTGTCACGCAGAGAGTCCAGAAGACGTGTTTCCGTTAAGGAGCTTTTATGTTGGAAGCGATTCCGAAAGCAACCACTGTCGGAATCTGCCAGCGACTGACGGAGCCATGTTTAAGGGGCTCCGTTACAGACAGAGGTTTGCAAACTTGACCAAACTCTGAGGGACTTGGATTTTACACACAAGCAGCTCATCGTCCCATCACAGCATTCCGACAGTCTCCGTGAGCAGCTTGTGCAGGAGAAGGCATCATGAGCAACCCAGCCGGAACCGGAGAAGCAGGAGCTGGAGCGGGTCCAAGCCTGGAAGAAAGGTACCGGGCGTTGGAGGTCCAGCTAGCGCTGCAGACGGCGAGGCTCGAGGAGAGGAGGGCTCAAGATGCAGAGAAGGGGAAAACCACCCCACTCGCCAGAAAGTTGCCAGGATTGGTACAGAAGTTTGGGGGGGGGAGCCCAAGGACTATCATACCTTTAGGACAGAGATGCAATATGCCCTTAATCTGCAGTTTGATGACTTTCCCGACGAGGGATCGCGGGTGGCTTTTGTGATTGGGCATCTCGAAAAGGGGGCGAAAGACTGGGTGAGGCCCCTGATGGCAACGAATAATGACATCCTGAAGGACACGAGGAAGTTTTTTCGTGCCATGGATCTGATGTTTTCCAGCGATATTGAGCAGGGAGTGGTACGCAGACAGTTAATGGCGTGCAAACAGGGGAGCCGATCTGTTCGTGAGTACTGGACTGAGTTTACCATGTTGATCCATAAATTGGGGTGGGATCTATCGGCGGAACCCATTCAAATGCTCTTTGAAGAAGGGCTTTCTTCGGCTGTGAAAGACGAACTTTCCCGGGCGCCCAGGGCGGAGTCTATGGACCAGCTGACCAAATCAGCGCTGACCATAGGAGCGCGCCAAGAGGCGAGAGCCTTGGAGAGGCGGGAAGGGAAGGGGGAACGTTGGAGGGAGCTTCGCATTCCAGAGATTCCAGAGCCACCGTTCCCGCCGGGAGAGCCGATGGAAATTGGAACAGCGCGCGCGCGCGCAGTTTCAAAGCCCAGTGAAGAGCGGAAGAAGGAGGGGAAGGGCGCCAAGAAATGTTATCTCTGCCAACAGCCAGGTCATTTTGCCAGAGTCTGCCCCCAAAGAAAGGAATGGCAAGGAATGGCGGGAGCTGTTGGGGAGAGGGAGGAAAAGGTACCGGAGCAAGTAAAAGCCAACGCCTGGCTGCCACCGTCAGGGCACAGCAGCCAGGCCAAAGAGCAGTGAAAGTGCCCACGCCGGAACCTCCTAAACCCGCCCTAGTGATAGAGGTGTTACTAGAGCTGCCTAACGGACACCCACTAAAGATAAAGGCGCTATTGGACTCAGGCAGCTCCTGCAATTTCATGAGTAAGGAGTTTGCTGCTGAGCACCAGATACAGACTATCCCTTTAAGTAACCCTTTGCAGGTGACCACGATCGATGGAAGGGAGCTGCTGGGAGGAGAAGTCAGCCAGCAGACCGTCCCAATGATAATGAGGGTAGCAAGACACACTGAGCTAATAGCGTTTAATGTGGCTACCTTGGGAGGAGCTCCCATTATTTTGGGGATGAGCTGGCTAGCGTTACATGATCCGCTAGTGGGCTGGCATCAGAGAGTGGTCTCCTTTGGGTCAGCACATTGTCTAGAACACTGCAAAGAGCGGGAGGCTCAAGGAGGGGCCAGAGCCACTCTAGCAGGGACGGAAGTAACGGAGAAGGGGAAGGTTCCCCAACAATACGCCGACCTGAGCAACGTCTTCAGTGAGAGGGAGGCAGACAAACTACCCCCGCATAGACCCTTTGACTGTCAAATCAATTTACTCCCTGGGGCACAGCTCCCTGTAGGCAAGCTGTACGCCATGTCAGACAGAGAGATGCAGGAGCTAAGGGAGTTCATTGACAAGAACCTGAAGAGAGGGTTCATCAGAGAGTCCAGGGCGGTGGGGGGCAGCCCAGTGTTTTTTGTGGATAAAAAAAACACGGACAAACCTAGACTTGTAGTGGACTTCAGGGCCTTAAATGCAGTGTCAGAACCAGTGACTTTCCCGATGCCCAGAATTGATGACATTTTGACAAGGGTCAGGAAGGGAAAGATTTTTACTAAACTGGACCTGAGGGGGGCGTACAACCTGATACGAATAAGGAAGGGGGATGAATGGAAAACCACCATGTTCACCCCTTTGGGGGCATTTGAATATTTAGTTATGCCCTTCGGCTTACAAGCAGGCTCCGCGTGCTTTCAATCGTTTATGAACCACGTCCTGGGGCCTTTGCTTTACAAGAATTGTGTGGCCTTCTTAGATGACGTGTTAGTATATTCAGAGAATGAGGAGCAGCATGTAAAAGACGTCAGGGAAGTGTTGGGCAGACTGCAAGCCAATCAGCTGTGGGTGAAGCTAGAGAAGTGTCAGTTTCATGCCAAGGAGGTGGAATTCCTGGGGTACCGCTTGTCGGACAAGGGGTTGGCCATGGATCCTGGCAAGGTCCAAGCGGTACTGGAATGGAAAACACCGAAAACAAGGAAGGATGTGCAAAGATTCCTTGGATTTGGAAACTTCTATCGGAAGTTCATCAGAAATTTTGCCCACTTGACGGCGCCCATTACGGACTGTCTCAGCAGTAAGAGGAAATTCGTTTGGACGGCGGAGGCGGAGCGAGCTTTTGAGGAGCTGAAAAGGGCGTTCGCTTCGGAAGAACAGCTCCTGCATGTGGATTTACAAAAACCGATGCGAGTGGAAACGGACGCATCAGACGGGGCTGTGGGGGCGGTGCTTCTGCAGCCTGGCAAGGAGGAGTCGGAGTGGAGACCGTGTGCCTTTTTTTCGCGAAAGCTGAACAAATCTGAGAGGAACTACACGGTGTATGACCGAGAACTACTAGCCATTCATGAAGCGTTCAGGAGATGGAGGCATTTATTAATTGGGGCACAACATAAGGTGCAAGTGTGCACGGACCACAAGAACTTAGAGTATTGGAGAACGGCACGAGTGCTCAACCAACGGCAAGTGAGATGGGCCCAGGAGTTCTCCAAATTCCACTTTGAAATTTGTTATGTGCCAGGTCCAGAAAATGTTAGGGCGGACGCTCTCTCACGCAAACCTGAATATTTGGAAGGGGAGGGGGCACCCGAAGAGAGACATGTCATCCCAGAGGACCGCTGGGTGTGTGGGGCGGCATTGGTGGGGCAAAGAGAACTGGTAGAGGAAACAGAGAATGATGAATACGCCCAGAATAAGCTCAGAGGTCTTAGGGGTGAGGGAGAGGAACCAGGGGGTTTCGAGGAAAGAAATGGAGCTTTGTATTACAAAGGGGCACTGTATATCCCTGAAGGAGACTTAAGGGGGAGGGTACTCAAGCAGTTGCACGACAGCCCCACGGCGGGGCATTTTGGACAACAGAAAACCATGTGGTTGGTCACCAGGGAATTTTGGTGGCCTAAGGTGAGGGAAGATGTACGGGAGTATGTAAGAGGGTGCGAGCAATGCCAGCGAGCCAAAGGGGAGAGGCGGGCGCCGGCGGGGCTATTAGAACCCTTACCAACCCCAGAACGACCTTGGGAGGCAGTGTCGATAGATTTTATGACTGATCTGCCGAAGTCCAAGGGGAAAACAGCCATCATGGTGGTGGTAGACCTACTAACAAAGATGTGCCACTTTGTAGCCTGCTCGCATGCCGTCACGGCGGAAGAGACAGCGAAGTTATTTGTAGAACACATTTTTAGGTTGCACGGGGTGCCATTGAGGGTGGTCTCAGACCGAGGAAAACAATTTACTTCCAGGTTCTGGAGGAAGCTCATGAGCTTACTGCAGGTGGAGGTCAACTTTTCAACTGCCCGGCACCCTGAAACCAACGGGCAGGCGGAAAGAGCAAACGGTGTCCTCCAGCAATACCTGAGGTGTTATGTCAATGACAGAGAATGACTGGGTAGAAAAGTTGGCGCTGGCGGAATTTGCCTACAACAATGCCGAGAATGTGTCCACAGGGATGAGCCCCTTCTTGGCTAATTATGGGTGTCATCCCAGGGCTTTCCCAGGGGGAGAAGGGGAGAGATGGAGCGTCCCGGCAGCCGAGCATTTTGTAGAAGAAATGGAAGCAATCCATCGTCAGCTCCAACTCAACTTAGAAAGGGCGAAGGAAGAATACAAGAGGCAGGCAGACAAGAACCGAAGGGAAGGTGAAACCATAAGGGTGGGAGATAGGGTGTGGCTGTCAACCCAAGGGTTGCCGTTCAAAGGAGGTTGTAAGAAATTAAGACCCAGGAGATTGGGTCCCTTTGAGGTCATTCAACAGGTCAACCCAGTGGCTTTCAGGCTCCGGTTACCCAACCACATGAAACTGCACCCAGTATTTCACAGGTCGTTACTGTCACCGTATGAGGGGGGACGAGAAGGGATGGCCACTCGGGGACCGGTCATAGAAGAAAGGGAATGCAGCAGCCATGTGGCAGAAATCCTCGACGCCAGGTGGAAGGGGGATCAGGTGGAGTATTTGGTAGCGTGGGAAGGAGAACCGGAGTCAGAAAACACTTGGGTAATGGCAGAAGATATCAATGACGAGGTATTGATAGAAACGTTCCATCAAAGGTTCCCAAGGAAACCTCAGCCTGTGGAGAGGTTCCGGAGGGAATACTTTGGGACCAGCGATGAGGAGGAGGAGTTGGAAGGATTCCCGGACTCGGAAGGGGAAGGGGAGATGGACTCTGAGGAGGAGGAGTACTTCGAGACCAGGAACCGCAACAGGTGGAGAGAAGTGTTCGAGACATCGGAAGATGAAGGAAGTTCATTCCGGGGTTTTGCCTCCTCACCGCCCGTAGAGGAGGGGGCGGGAGGGGGTGAAGGGGGCCCTGGAGGGGAGGTGGATGTCAGGGAACTGCCATCGGAAGGAAGGGAGGTGAAAGGGCTCACACAGGTTGGGAGAGACTCAGCAGCTGAAGAGGGAACCAGTAGGGGGAGAGGAGGTGAGCTGAGGGAAAGTGAGCTGGAGGGATGGCTCAGAGACACTTCCAGCGAAAACAGTGGGGAGGTTTCAGGACCTCCTGTAGGGACACCCACTCCTCGCCGGAAACTGTCACGCAGAGAGTCCAGAAGACGTGTTTCCGTTAAGGAGCTTTTATGTTGGAAGCGATTCCGAAAGCAACCACTGTCGGAATCTGCCAGCGACTGATGGAGCCATGTTTAAGGGGCTCCGTTACAGACAGAGGTTTGCAAACTTGACCAAACTCTGAGGGACTTGGATTTTACACACAAGCAGCTCATCGTCCCATCACAGTTCACGAAGGAGAAGTTGTTACAGCCGCCATCTTCCTTCTCCACCAGCCTCTTCAAATAAAAACATCTTGAAGGTCCCAGGCCGCAGAGAAGTTAGGCTGGCCTCAACTAGAGCCAGGGCTTTTTCAGCCGTGGCTCCGATCTGGTGGAACACTCTGTCACAAGAGACCAGGGCCCTGCAGGACTTGACATCTTTCCGCAGGGCCTGCAAGACAGAGCTGTTCCACCAGGCCTTTGGCCAGGGCACAGCCTGACTCCCTCCCTCAGCAATCTTCGCGGAGCTCTGTCCCAATGGTTGCCAGTGGCTTGAATTAATTAATTTTATAATGAATGATTTTAGAGTGTTGTTTGTGCTGTACTTTTGTACTGTTTTATTGTTGATAGCTACCCTGAGCCCGGCTTCGGCTGGGGAGGGCGGGATATAAATAAAATTTATTATTATTATTATTATTATTATTATTATTATTATTAGGCCTCTTTCCATGTTTCCGGAATTTCAGCCCTTCTCAGTATATTATTCATCACTTCTTTTATTGGTACAAGCAGTATATGTTTCATCTCTTTATAATATCTTGCGCTGAACCCATCTGGGCCTGGTGTCTTCCCACTTTTCAATTCTTTTATAGCCATATAGATTTCCTCTGTTTCAATCAGTTCATTCAATTTGTGTCTGTTACTTTCGGTTATTTTCTGAACCTCCTTCTTCTTTAAATACTCTTCTATTTTCTTTTTATTACATCTCTCCATTTTCTTTTATAAGTCCCTGTAGAAATCCACAAATCTTTCTTTTGGATTAACAATCTCCTGGTCTTCTATTTTGATCTTATTTATCATGTTTTCTTCCTTCCTTTTCTTAATTTGCCATGCTAACCATTTTCCTGATTTATTTGCCCATTCAAAATTCTTTTGTTTCATTCTTTTTATATTCCATTCCACCTCTTTATTAATCATCATTGCAAATTGTGTTTGAAGCAGTTTTATACTCTGTTTCACCCTTACATCCCCGGGTCTAGTAATCAATTTTCGTTCATTTTCCATAATTTGTTTCAGGACTTCTTTTTTTCCTTTTTCTCTCATTCTATTTTTAATAGCATTTTGTTGTATAAAGAAGCCTCTCATTACTGCTTTCCTCGCATCCCAGACTGTACTCATCTTAGTTCCTTTATTTACATTATTTACAAAATAGTCGGTTAGACATTTATGAGCTTTTCCCACTATCTTCTGATCATTAAAAAAATTCTCATTTATTCTCCACTGGAAGGATTTCTCCTCATAACCCTTTAATATACCTTTAATCGGATTGTGGTCTGATAAAACTCTTGGTTGGATCTCTACTTTTGTGAACCTCAGAGATAATTCATTAGATATCCACATCTGATCTATTCGCGACAATGATTGGTTTGCTTCCGAATGATAAGTAAATTGTTTTTCTAATGGGTGTTTCAACCTCCAAATGTCAATCAAATTACAGTTTTCTACCATATCAAAAAAAGTCTTTGGTAATTTCCCCTCTTTTGTTCTGCTTTTCGCCTGCAGTCTATCCATTTCCATTGAAACCACCCCATTATTATTATTTTTTGATCCATGTATTCAAACAGTTTTTCTTCCAAACCTTTAAAGAATTCTGTTTTATTTCCATTCGATGCATATACTCCAATAATTATCAGTTTTTCTCCTTGCCAATTAATTTGTACAGCAATTAATCTTCCTTCCTCATCTTTAAATAATTGTTCTGCTTCAATTTTATTCTTAATATACAATACCACTCCCCTCTTTTTACTTTTACCTGATGAGATGAATTCATTTCCCAATTTCTTGTTAATTAAAAATTTCCTGTGAGTTTTTTTTCACATGAGTTTCTTGTAAACAAATAATATCCAAATTCTTTTGTTTTAGATATTGTCCAATTTTATTTCGTTTTTTTAATCATTCATTCCATTCACATTCCAAGTCCATAACTTCATCGCCATAGTGTCTGCCAATTAAATATTCTTTATTTTATATTACTTTACTTTTCCTCCTCTTCTTCTGTCTCTTCCTTTTCTTCTCGTTCCTCTACTTTTTTCCCTTTCCTTCCCTTCTTCCTTCTACCGCTTCCTTCTTCCTCCTCCAACTCCAATGAATCTTCTTCCTCTCCTCCTGCTCCTGCCCCTGCCACTTCCTCTTCCAATCCTTCTCTGGCGAGCTCTTTATATCTTCTAAAAATATTATCCACTTCATCTGGTTTCGTCAGTCTGTGCCTCTTTCCTTTGTATGTAAATGCTACACCTTCTGGGAATTCCCACTTGAACTCTATTCGGTTTTTCTTCAAAACTTGCACCAACTGTTTATAGTAATCTCTTTTTTTCAAAAGCCTCAACGGTACATCTTTAAAAATAATTATATAATTCCCATCAATTTCCAAACGTTTTTCTCTGTTTTTTTGCAGAATTAAGTTTCTCATTTCTCTATCTTTAAAGATGATCAGGCAATCCCCTGGAAATTTCTTTGCTCTGGTAGTCTTTATTTTAATTCGAAATCCGTTTTGAATTGTCTTATCCACCTCTTCTATTTGCATGTCCATCCATTGAGCTATTTCTGCTGTCAATTTCTCTCTGATCTTTTCACCTTGCACCTCTGGCACAGACCTAAATCTCAGATTCATCTCCCTTTGCCGAAGTTCGTTCATCGCGACCGCATCCCAAAGCTCATCCTGTGTCTTATTAACCTCTGATACTTCCGCTCTTATTCTTTCTTCATCTTTTCTAAATTCTTTCATTTCTAATTTTGTTCTTTTCATCCCCTCCTCCAGATTCTGTGTTCTCTTAAAAATTTCTTTCATTTGTCCTTTTAACTCATTTACTGTTGTGTCCATTTTTTTATCCACTTGCTCCAATTTGGTTTCTACCTGATTCCTTTTAGTCTCAATGTTTGACTCAATATTTTTAATATCAGTTTTTAACTCTGCAAACATTATTAATATTTCCGCTTTCCACTCAGGTTCTTGTTTGGAACTCTTCCTATCTCCCGGTGTTGCACCTTCTCCCTTCTTCTGTGTGTAAGACATTCTTTAAACTCTTAATACCTTTGTATAATTTAAACCCTCTTATCCAATGTACAGTAAACAATAAACAGTAAAATTAGAAAATCAATCTCATATACACCATTTACTAGCTTGGCTTGAACAAACACTTTACCATTTTTAGTCACATTACATTCTCCATTTCCAAACGTAATCTGGAAACCTTTTCTGTCCAAAGCGAATATGCTGAGTAAATTGCAGCTCAGTTGTGATACATACAAAACTCTAGAAAATGTGGATTCAATAGATTCATTGTTTATATTGAATTTCAGGTTCATGGAACCTGCACCTTTTGCTTTAACAATGTTGCCATCTGCAATCTCAATTTCAGATCCTTCTTCATCATTTATCTCATTAAAATAGTCCTTTTCAAATGAAAAATGTGAACTCGCCCCAGAATCAATAATCCACTTACTACGTTTATTTTCACGATTCTGGACAGCTAAATTCCTTTCTTGCAGTAGCAAAGTGCATTCAGATTTCCCCTTCTTTCCCCCTTTTGGCTGAAAGGGGTGGGGTTTCCTTGTTCTAGGAGCTTTGCAGTTCTTTGCAATGTGCCGTTCCTTGTTGCAATTGGAGCAAACCACTTTCTTGGGCATTTCTCTGGGCTTTGTAAATTGCCTAGATGCATAATTACTGTACTTGCTTCTAGCATTTCTTACTGGAGACTCAGCTCTCCCTCTGCAATCTCCCTTAAATGACTGGTCAGGTCTTTAAAAGTTAGACCTTCTCTGTGGTCCATTATGCTAACAAATGAATTGAACTTTGGTCCTAGGGATGATAGCAAAAATGATGTCTTTGTATCTTCGTCAAAAGGCTTAGGTGTAAGATCAATCCTTTTAATAATCTCAGTAAACTTGTTGATGTGCTCTGTGAATTCTTCTTTTGAATTCATCCTCAGTCTGGTTAATTTGCACATCAAGGTTCTGCGGGAGTTCTTGGTAGATTCTCCATACATGTGCTCAATTTCACTTAAAATTTGAGATGCATCATCTTTACTATTTATTAATGATAGATGCTCATCATGAAGTCCACTCAAAATTATATGTCTGGCTTCGTTGTTTTTGTCTTTCCAAGCTCTTATCTTGGCTAAATCTTCCTCAGTTGCTCCTGTAGGTTGAGGGTTCTCTACAGCATCCAAAACGTGTTTTGAATCTAGAAATGCTATTAAGCACTGCTTCCAGTGCACAAAATTGTATTCATTTAGCACAGGCATTCCTAGTTTTGCATTGTAGCCTTTTTAGACTTCGATTGGTGGGCTCTGCGTTGCTCCCGGACGGGAGGAAGGAAGTCAAATGACACCAAGGGTTGGTTCAGAGAAAGAGTTCTTTATTTCTGCTCTCCGGAGCAGCAGAAAGGCACTTGCATGGTCAGTCCACAGCAAGTCCAAAGAAATGAGAAATTTCATGTAGTATATATATCCTCCAGGCACCCTCTCCCCCCTTCCCCAGGAATCCCGCCACGTCAGCTTGTACACGCAGGTTGACATCACAGATGTTCCTGCTCCGGTACTCTTAAGCATAAAAGGGTTTTCATTCCTGTACTTCTGACCATAAAAGGGTATTCCTGTTCCTATACTCTTATCTTGGAGCAAAAGGTCACCAACTCCAAGAACACACTCTGGCGCTTTTCCCGGACTAGGTCTGTGCGTCAGAGTGTGGTAAGATAAGACCCAGACATGTCATCCCTACTCCACTGGAACAGCCAAGGTCGTCCATTGCCGTGACTGATAAAGGAGAGAGCTTTGTTTATACAGCTGTGTTCTTGTTATGCATATGCTCAACAGCTCAAGTTAATGCATTTTAGAAATGCTCTCTTGGAGAAAGAAGAAAAGGGGGGTTTTGGGTCCCGTTTCAAACTGACTGCACAGAAACCCATTCCTTCATTCTCTCCTCTTCTTTTGGACAGCCTTACAGCTCATCCCAAGGCACTGGCCGGTATTCTCGTGTCAGTGCTATAATCTGGGGCCGAATCATTCGTGACATCATTTTATGCATCATATTTTGCAGGAATTGCATTAAGCAGGATATACAGGAGCAGAAAAGAAGCAAGATTAGCAAGGGGCCTATCAGCATCATTAAAAGTCCTCTAAGCCACCCAAGGTTCAGAAGCCACTCAGTCAACCAAGACATGTTCCATCCGTTCCAGGTTGGGACAGGAACATGGGCTACTTTTTCTATTTCTGCTGCCAGGTGTCGAATAGCTTCACCATGGTCAGAGATGTTAAAGCAACAGGCTCCTTCTGTCAAATTTAACGCTGCAAAAAATCCGGCGGCACGCAGAATCGGGGCCGTAACTGAGGACTCATTCCAAGGCACAGGGAGGAGGGGTATTCCTCCCAAAGTATCTGTAGGTCCCAGAGTGCAGACCGTGCAATTGATTCGGTTTGCAGAATAGGCTACCATTTCTGCCATTTGCAGCCATTTATTGTACGTGTTGTGGGCACCCCATTCTCTCATTAGCCGCTGGGTTACCTTAAGTGGTGTGGGCGCAGCAATGGCCAGAAATAAGAAGACTACCATTCCGGCCAAAACCATGTCCCCCCACAGCCCTACCTGCATCATTTGGGCACAGGGATATATCTATTTCCTAATACCTTCTTCTTCTAATACCTGGGGTACCTCCCACAAAGCTATATACAAAGCTATATATTCAAAGGGAAAGAAAAAAAAGGATAGAAAACGTCCTCTTCTAGTCCACGCTGGATTCTTCTGCCGTGCGTAGAGATGCCAGCTTCCAGGGATGGCACCAGCAGGGCGGTCGTCTGGTGGGTGCCGAGCCGATGCGGTGAGGAGAAGCGTGAGGCGGCGTTTGTAGGGCGCCGAGAAATGGTGAGTCGAAGGGGTTGGTGTAGATCAGTTGTAGCAGTCCAATCTGATACTGCCTGGGGTTTGCTTCATCCTTCAAATCAGGCTTGCTGGAATATATTTCATCCATTACTTTTATGCAGTCAGGTGTTGGAGGCCCATCTTCTCCCATAGGTGGTAGCGTAACCGGGTTAAGAGTCTCAGTAACTCGAAGCTGCAACTGCGGGAGCATGAGCAGTGCTTGGCACTTCATCATCTTTGCTTGGGATAGAAAAATAAGTTCCTTTCATGTCCAACAATGCTGGCACAGCATGAGGAGTGACACACATGGTTTCCTGTCCAAAGGTGAACTTGTCAGCTTTTGTAATCAGAGTGGCAGCAGCCACTACTGTTCGCATGCAGGGAGGCAAACCATAAGTTGGCTTACATCATCATAAGTAGGCATATGAGTTTTAAAACACACCTTCAAATAGTCTAATTATTTTAGCGGGATCCTCTTCAGGGAGGAGGATCCCAATTGCAAACATCCGTGCTTGTAAACGGCACATATCACATAGTAAAGGTGCGTGGAGGCCGGTTGCCCTTGGCATTGAGCGGCTCCAAGGGGTCATACACCCGGCGGAGTGGGGCCCCCAAAAAATGGGGTTAGACAATGCAGGGTGTAATCCCACAGGAATGGGGTTTTTCTGCACCTCCCCAGTTTTTGTGTGTGTTTTTTTGTGACACTGACACAAAGGTGAAGTACATTAACAAGGTAACACAGGTGATAATCTAGCATCTGAATTCATTTCACAAACAGAAAGCTTAAAACCACATAAGTATTCGTTTGAGCTATTGTTGTCATCACAGCGAGTGTAAAGTCAGAATATTCACTGCAAAAGGGAGTTTTGTTGGGCTGCACTTGAAAGTTGATTGACCCCTCTTTTTAAAAAAATAAACTGTAGGACATTCCGACAGTTTCTGCCTATTATTATTTATCTGCAAGTCATTTTAATCTTGATATACATATTTACGTACTTAATTGACTTGGGACAGTGGTACAGTTAAAATCAGGGCACAACAATAGGTTAAGTGCTACCTGCTGTATGGCTGAATTTTCTTATAAGAAAACATCTGATAACAGTCAGAAAGGGTATTCCTATTAAACAGGAGGAATAAGCAATTCATGCTAACTAAATATAAACTGATTTCTGCATCTGTATATCACACACAGAAGGAGACAGAGTGCAACTCAACTTTGAGCACCAACTTTTTGCATATTTATCCAATTTAAGCATATGCAGAGCAGATTGGGGGGGGGGGTTGAGAGAGCAGGTACCAAGACACCATTTAGGGGAAAGGTTCCTGCTTGTTCCTTTTCATAATGTGAAACTAAATATCTGACCTAGAACAGGGCAACTAGGAACAGGGCAGAACATTTATTATTATTATTTTAAGAGCACAGATTTCAACTCTGAAATCGGTCAGAGCCGGATTTCAACTTCTCTAACACAGCTGTTAAAGTAACAACGGGGAGTTTGGCTGCATCCAAAGCAGCAGTAGCCTGGTGTCCACCTGCACATGTCCCCAATCTTTCATACAATATGCACTGGGAGCAAGGAACTGCACAGCAAAATGATGCCAGCACATACAATAATAAGTTGCACCTGGTACCACAACTGGGTGCAGGTGGACGTCAACTCAGGCCCAATATTTCGTGGCAGCCCCAAGTCCCATATCATGTTTCTCTCTGCCCTAAGGGTAGATTGTCTTTGCATGTATATTTTAAAGCTTTGCTTTTGAAACTGTAGACATTGTAAACACACAAATATTGGGTAAGATCTACCTACTAGATCTCTTATTTTATTTTATTTTATTTTATTTTTGGCCGCAGACTACTCCTGAACCATTAGGGCCCAACCGACTGCTTTGGTAAAGGTGTGGCAGAAGATTCTTTGCCCTCTGTCAGCGCCCTTGGCTGATGACCAAACACCCCCTGGTGTGGTGCAGTTGGTACGTGGAGGGGGCCAACTTACTCCTCCCGCCTCTTCTTTTGGGGCTGGCAGGCTTACTGCTCCAATAACAGCCAGAGAAGGAAAAAACAATAAAGGCACCCTTTTCCAAGAGAACATATGTCTTGGAGTTGCATATAATCCCCACCAGGTGTCAGCAACTGGCAGATATTACTCAGAAATTTCAAAATTAATGCCCAGATAATTCAAAGGAAGGGGGGGGGGTGGCCGCAAATATAAACTTGAAAGTCTTTTGATACATTCATATAAAGGTTCATTTACACCTTACATACTTCAGATAGAAATAGTTCTGAGGAAAATGCAATTACAATCAGAACACAAAATTCTTCCTCTTCCAATTCACCATGGTTCAGTAGCATACCAGTGATGAGTTCATCGTACAAACTTTCTCCGTTTACCTTAATACATAAATTTGCATGCAAACATTAAAAATCACTTTTCCTTCAAAGGAACCGTGCTCTTAGCTTTGAACAAAAAAGATTCCCTTCCCTACTACTACTTTTCTAGAAATCTTGGCCATTCTATTCCATGTAATATTAAAAGCTACAGGCCTGCCCATACATTCTTGCATGTGAGAGAAGGGGCTGCCATACATTCTTGCATACCTACTTACTCAAGACCACAGTGCTAGTTCATTTCTACACCCATTTTCCACCTTGATTCATGAATACAGACAGTGCTCAAGTAATTTGAAGAAAATTATTTTGCAGAAGCATTTTGACAGTAACATTGAACTTTGTTCGATATTGCCTTTCACCCAAGAGAAACCCAGAGGAATCACCTACTGGGTAACTGTATCAATAAGCACTGAGGTATTTGTCTGTCAACATCTTGATTCTGCTGTCACACTAATGCATTTGACAACTTTGGAGGTTAAATCAACCCAAAGAACTTCAATATCTCCCTTGCTCATATAAGATGTCTGTGTTGGAAGTAGGCTCGTCTACCCTGAGTATATGTGTGTCTCAGAACAGGAAAATTTCAAAGCATTGAATACTTTCCACAGCCTAATGTGAACAGGGAAATAAAAGTTATTTTGCCTAAGACCTCTCCTGGCATGTACACTCAGAAACCAAAAGAGCCATCTCAATTTTCGATTAATAGATGTCCAAGGAGTATCTTTCATGGGAGGGACATACTAAAAAGCACAAACAACATTCCAGGTCCCTACTCTTGCCGTTAATTTATGGATGGTTAGCTGTCCAGCCAGCCAAAAAGAGGGCTGCTCTATAATATATTATATTCTTAATTCAGAAGGACTTTCTTTCTTCCTGGAGTTTTTTTTTAAAATAAAACCAGGAGAATGGCACTATTTTGCCTCTTTCCACGCAAAGGTACAAAGTTTCGTGGTGAGAGAGCAAGGCAACTGCACCTTTCAGCATTGCAACAGCTGTGGATTAATTGTTTAAAAGCTGTTTTAGTAAATGCAATTCAGCTTTTACTATATTTAGTAAATTCTCTCTCAATAGAGAATTTCTCTCTCGGTAATAGCATCTGAATATATTAATTTCATTAATACTAATCAGCATAAACACTCAACCGTCTTTACAACCCACTACCCAACTTTTCTTTTGTTCCTAGATTCCTACTTCTCTCCTCTCTCTACCTCCCACCTTCTTTTCTACTTCCCTCTGTTGGGATTTCAGCCCCATTCTCAGGCTGTTCTCAGTGTGTGTTGGGAAGAGTTTCTCCTCTCTCTTCCGCTCTCGGGATGGAGCCGGGTTGAGTCATAAAACTCAAAGCTTGACTGCTCAGACATGCAGTCATTTGTGTTATTGTTATTATGCAGTGAATAAAGTAGTTATGGAACTACAAAACTGCCTTTTCCCTTCTGATGGTTTTGTAAGGGAAACTGGTATGCTTCCCTCATGAGAGAGAAGCTGCCTATTTTATCGGTCGCCCTGGACTGGAGGAAGATTCCTGAACGGCAGCCAGGGGTTTGACCACCGGACTTCACCTTTGGAATGTTTCGGGAGGCTGGCACTGCCCCCGGGCAGGCGATGTTCCAACAATTGGTAGCAGAGGATGGTTAACGATCTACGCTCTCTGAAGTTTTTGCCAAGTTTGCAGATAGAAGCCGATGCGGTCGTAAGTCAAGAAGTTGACTGTGAGAAGCCGATCGGATTTCTGGAGCTCTGCAAAGCTGCTGTTTGTTTTTGGATTAAAACACAGCCAAGTTCCTTTGTTCTGGGGGAGCGGAGAAAGCAAAAGCAGTCTGCAACTGTTTTTGTTTTTCCACTACCAGAGAAGCTGAAGAGCCAGGGAGAGCTCGACGCTGAAAAGGGAACTGTGAGTAAATCATTGTGCTAATGATTTATGAGGCAAATAACCTCAGAGAAGCAAGTCGCACTTGAGCTGTGATACACGTTCAAAGACTGCCGGAGGTTTTTACAGCTCACTGAAGAAGCTGTTTACGTGTTGCCAAGATGGACGCTTGGCAAGGGGATGGGAAGATGATGTGCCCGCTCCTGACTGATGATAATTATCAAAGTTGGGTCATTAAGATGCAAGCTGTTTTGCAGCGACAGCGTTGCTGGGATGTGGTGGACAATCCTATTCCCTTGGCCCCAGGCAGTCTTTGGAGAGACAGGGACACACAGGCCAAGTCTGCAATAATTCTCTGCTTATCTGATTCACAGTTAATCCATATTCAGGCTTGTCCGCATGCTAGGCAGATGTGGGAATCTCTGCACAGAGTCCATTTGAGAGTAGCTGCCGGGACTGCGCTTTTACACTTTCAGCAGCTTACAAATATGCGACTGAAAGAGGGTGGTAATCTGAGAGAGCATTTGATGACGATGCTGCAATTGCACCACCAACTGGCGGAAAGAAATTTTCCTCTGAATGAAGCTGTTTTTTGTTTTATGGTTATCAACAGTCTAGACAGGGTTGAGTCGTAAAACCCAGAGTGGAAGAGAGAGGAGAAACTCCTCCCAACACACACCGAGAACAGCCTGAGAATAGAGGCTGACTTCCTTTCCCATGCTGTGAGGCACCTGTGAGAGTTTGTGTACTGGTCCAGTAAACGCTTCCGCTGCGCCACCAGCAACAGCTCTCTTTGCAGAGTATTAATTAAGTCCAGTGCAGAGATTCTTGTTGCAGTACAAGCTTCAGAGTCTCAGCAGCAAAGAAATAACGACACAGGGAAGCCTGTCTTTCCAAAGACAGGTTTATTGCAGAAAGATAACAGAAATACCTCCGGAGCTTTCAGACATTTTTGCTTCACGCCCCACAGGCAGAGAAAACAAACACTCTTTATATACTGAGCAACTTAACAACTTAACGAGCTTGACTACTTAAAGTCACATGACATTGCTAACTTGCCAGCGTCTTAGGTTTCACACCCTAACACCCCCTCTCGCTGGCAATACAAAAAACAAAATTACTTCAGACCCATTTCTTCACAAAAGTTTTCATGCCGCTGAAACCCAAGTGGTTTTGTAAAACCATCAGCTTGATTTTCATGACTGGGACAGTAATTTAATTTAACAATTCCTGCTTTTACCATTTGACAAACATTTTGAAAGCGGATATCCAAATGTTTTGTACAACCTTTAAACTGCCCATTTTGTGCTAACTTAAGACATGGTTGATTATCACCCCATACAGTGATTGGAGTGATGGCCTTTTCATACATCTCTTGTGCCAAGCATTTGTAAAATTCTAGATCTCTACATAACTCAGATAAGGCACAGAACTCAGCTTCTGTTGACGACAAAGCAATTAGGTTCTGTTTCTTGGATCTCCACCCAATCAGAGAGTTACCAAATTTTATTACACAGCCAGACACTGATTTTCTATCCTTTAAATTTGCCCAATCACTATCTGCCCAACAAGTAATCTGTGCTTGTCCTTCCGAAAACAATTCAAGGCAAAAATCTTTGGTGTATTGTAAATATCTTAACACTCTTTGAATTCCTTTCCATGCATTTACACTAGGTTTCGAAGCTTCTCTGCTGAGTAAGTTAACAGCGTAAGCAATATCTGGTCTACTCCATTGCGAAAGATGAAGTAAGCTTCCCAGTGCTGACTGAAAGATTTCAGCACGCTTGAATTCAGCACTATCCTTGAACTCATTGTCTTTTACAAAACCCATTTCCATTGGTGTTCTAACACCTGCACACTCCGTCATGTTAAACTTTTTCAACATTTGCAATATCTTGCCTTTTTGATTCAGTAGAAAACTGCCATTTTTGGTCCTATCTATCTGAACACCAAGATAGACCTTCACATCACCAATATTCTTAACTTTGAAGTGTTTATTTAACTCTTTGGCTAGTTTTTTTACTTGTTCTTGTGTCTTTGAAGTATAAATCAGGTCATCTACATAAACAAGCAAAGATTCTTGAGCATCTCCTGAACTTCTGAAATATAAGCAATTGTCAGCCTTGCTCCTGCTAAAACCAATGCCTACCAAAACGTCATTCAAACATTCATTCCAATTATGAGCAGATTGCTTGAGTCCATAAATAGATTTATGTAGTTTCCATACCTGATTTGATTTACCAACTTTCAATCCTGGCGGTAGCTCCATATAGAGCTCTTCAGCCAAGTCTGAATGAAGATAAGCTGTAGAGACATCAAATTGATTCACTTTGAACCCTTTCTGAGCAGCAACTGCTAATAGTGCCCGTAGGGTTTCACTCCTTGAAGTGGGTGCATAGACTTCGGAATAATGTAACCCCTTTCTTTGCGTAAAACCTCGAGCTACAAGCCTTGCTTTGTACTCTGGTTTCCCCATCGCTGTTGTCTTTATCCTATACACCCACCTACAACTTACTGCTTTGGTACCTTCTGGCAGTTTGGTGATGGAAAACACACCCAGTTCTTTCATAGAATTCAACTCCTTTTGCATGGCCTCACGCCACCTACTGGCCTCCTCCTGGGGTAATTGTTCAACCTCCTCAAAACTTTCAGGTTCGCAATTTGCCAAACCAGCCCAAACACTAATAGCTTGGTACCTTTCAGGAGGTTTACCTTTGTTGGTACGCTTAGAACGCCTTAACAGTTCCTGCGATGTTCCTTCAGTTTCCCCCTCTGACCCAGAATCACTAGTCGTCACCTGTTTGTCACTAGTAGTTGTAGAACTTTCTGATTCTGACTTTACACGTCTCTCTTGCTGTACAGGTGAACTTTTAGAACTAGAAGATTCTGACTTTACAGACTTGGGTGAACTAGGCGATTTCTCACCCTTATCCTCAGACTCAAATTCCTCAGTCTGTTCTGGAACTAATACCTGCCCTGGGGCCTGAGTTTCATTGCTGTTCACCACATCAAATAGTATGTCAGGATTTCCATGAATTTTATTCCAACCATCCTGTTCACAAAATTCTGCACTTCTGCTGATTGTGATTTTCGTTTGATTGCCTTCTACATTCACAAATCTCCAACCTTTTGTGTTTGCTTGATAACCACAGAAAAACATTTCTTTAGACCTAGGATCGCCTTTCCTACGTTGTGCCCTAGGCACCAGCACATAAGCACGACATCCAAAAACTCTTAGATGATCAATTTTTGGTTTTTTCCCAAATAGCATGAAGTAAGGAGTGTTGCCTACTGTGCTATTGTACACTCTGTTAAAAGTATAATTCGCATACAGTGCAGCCTCAGCCCAAAAACGCTGTGGAAGTCCAGAATCAAACAGCAAAGCAGCAATGGCTTCCTGTAATGTTCGAAATTTTCTTTCAGCAACTGCATTCTCCTGTGGTGAATAGGGATTGGTAAGTCTATGAACTATACCTTTCCTTTTTAACCACGTCTCCAGCGTGTGGTTCACATATTCCCCACCACGATCTGATTGTATTTTACGTACCCTGGTGTCAAATTTACATTCGACTTCTTCAATCCAATCCATCAGGATGGAAGCTGCTTGTGATTTTTCTTTCAGAAAGAAAACCCAACTAGCCCTTGAAAAATCATCCACCAAAATTTGCATAAATCTCGCACCTCCAAGCAATTTGACTGGCATAGGGCCACACACGTCTGTGTGCACAAGTTCAAAGGGTTTCTTGCTTACTCTATCAGATCTAGGATAGTTACATGTCTTAACCTTAGCATGTTTACAAGCACAACAATCCAGAAAATTTGGACAGGGTTTAATGTTACACTCCTCAGCTAAATCTGGCATCTTGCTTACATACTTAAAGCATATATGAGCTAACCTTCTGTGTAGTAGATGTGCACAACCTGTATGAGGAGCTTTATTTACACACTTAGCTTGCGCTTCACCTGTTGAACATCTACCTGCTGCTAACTGCTCTTCATCCAAAACAAAAAGCCCATCCTCACAGGGAATTTTAACTAGCTCCTTCCCCTGTTTCGAAATGGTGCACACATCATTTTCAAACTCAACCTTAAAACCACTTTTTACCAGGCATGACACACTCAAAAGTCCATTCTTCATTCCTGGAAGAACAAAAACAGGAAGGTTAGTTTGCAAACAGTTAACATAAATTGTGCCTTTAAGGTTCATTTCTCGTTTACTATTGTCTGCTATAGTCACGGTTTTTGCAACTGGCAATGTCTTGCAGTTCATCAAGCGGCCACTAGATGTTGCTGGAACTAAACTGTGACTTGCTCCACTGTCAATTATCCACTTCAAGGTTTGTTGGCTCCTTTTAGAACTCTTTTGTGCTGCCATTGCAGATAGTCCCTTATCAGCACCTGCTCCCCCTCTGGATCGTTGATTCTTGTAGTTCTCACGTCGTCTTCCCCTGTAGCTCCGGAAACTGGCCCTGGACTGTTGAAATTCCTGTTGCTTTTCTGGACACTTTGCTATCAAATGAAACCTGCTGCCACATCGAAAACATGACTTGCTGGCCATAGCAGACACTTGTGAGGCTTCCTTACAGCTCTGCCTGCTAGTTTCCCCACGCTGGGAATTATCTGAACATCCAACCCTTGGGGTATTTGAATTATCAATACGTTTTCGATGATGTTGATATTCTTGCTCACACAATCTACCAGTCACATAATTCATATTCAGCTGGTCCTCTGGCAAAACCTGTAAAGTTAGTACGAAGTTTTCAAACCCTGCATGCAGGCTGCTAAGCAGAGTATAAACTTTAATATTTTCAGGAAAATTCACACCTAAAGATGACAGTCGGTTGAAATACTCAGTCATCTGTGACGTGTGTTCAACCACACTATCCCCTGGCTTCAGTTTCAACTCATACAAAGCACGTATAATGTTCACCTTCTCTCCGGGCGTGACTCTATGGTGAATTCGCCTAAGAGCTTCCCAAATTTCAAATGCAGACCTTAAATTTTCCACATGAGGTAATTGGGAATCGTCTATCGATACCATCAACATGCATCTAGCTTTAGTGTCCATTTTATCATGTTCCCTATTCTGAGCATGTGCAGCAGCCTGTTGCTCTGCTGTGGCATCTGCTGCAACAGCCACAAACGGCTTTCGCCTCTGGACATAGTCAGCCCACACTTCTTTGGCTTCCAACCAGACTTGAGCCCTCTTAGACCACTGCACGTAATTAGCAGAGTTCAACTTTGTAAAGGGAACCTGGAAATTTTCCACTGCCATTCTTGGGGTCTGCTGCTACTCCCTCTGTGTGCCCTTTCTTCTTTTTCCCCTTGGGATTTGTTTTACTCACTTTTCAGATGCCTCCAGCCTCCTCTGAAGCCTTTAAGAGCTGGATTTACGACCAAGCCGGTCTTCTCTCATCCGAAAGCTGCTTTCACTTTCTCTGCACACAATACAGCTGTAGAAACGTAGAAGGATCCATAACCTAAGAGAGTTTGTGTACTGGTCCAGTAAACGCTTCCGCTGCGCCACCAGCAACAGCTCTCTTTGCAGAGTATTAATTAAGTCCAGTGCAGAGATTCTTGTTGCAGTACAAGCTTCAGAGTCTCAGCAGCAAAGAAATAACGACACAGGGAAGCCTGTCTTTCCAAAGACAGGTTTATTGCAGAAAGATAACAGAAATACCTCCGGAGCTTTCAGACATTTTTGCTTCACGCCCCACAGGCAGAGAAAACAAACACTCTTTATATACTGAGCAACTTAACAACTTAACGAGCTTGACTACTTAAAGTCACATGACATTGCTAACTTGCCAGCGTCTTAGGTTTCACACCCTAACAGTAAACAGCTCCTGCTGTTTCCTGCCAGTGTGGCAACTGGTGGGGGCTGAAATCCCAACACCTTCTACCTTCTCCAGCCCAGACTACTTCAACACCTTCTGCATAACATTTGGGACACAATTGTTCCAGCCTTCTACAAATAAAATTATACACATTTCAAAAATATATCAGAAGAAAGGTAGTGCGAAAATCAATTTTGGTATCAAATAGTGTGCTAATCCTTATTCTAAACTGAGCTGAGATTTATAATAAATCTAACTTGCACACCCCTTTAAGTTTTAAAAGTACAAATTATAATTAAAACACATAATGTCCCGTGTTTCACGGGGGTCTTTGGAAACAGATTCATCATACAATCACAGTTAGTGAGATGCAATCTTGAAAAGACTCATGAGGTACGCACACAACACAGGTCTGCAAATATTGCAAACTCCCTTTGCTGCTACCTGTAAAAGTATGTCAAATTTACAGAACCACCTCTATGATAACAAAAAGAGGTCATATGTTTAAATGACCCAGGTACTCTTGCTCTTGCTCTGAGGGTTGGCATGCTATGTAATATTTGGTAATTTGTAATTTTCCTGAGTATTCTTTGGCCCCATTTTCTGTGTTTAACATACACACACTGCAAGGGGGATGATTTACTGCCTTGTCCCCCATAACCCGGGACACTCCGAATACCTAGTATTATTTTTCACTCAGTCACCTTTCTCCGCGTCCTGTTAGTGTTGGGATACAGCCAGGGAGACAAAGGCCACCGTGCCTCCACGTCGTCTCCCGGTCTTCCGTGGAACAGTATCAGTCAATTAGCGACACGAGCCTCAGAAATAGCTGTCCACATTCCAGGACTCGTGCACGCCCTTTTCGCAGAGTTTCCACAATGAAAGATGCACCCAGGAGAGCATATTATACAGATTTATTCAGCGTAGGTCAGAACAAAGGAAAAACATGACTGCCTGCCTGCGTGTCGAGGCAACAGAGAGAAACAAAAGCTATATACTAAAAAGAAACTTCCTGTGACCCGGAAGTATGCATGCCTGTGACACACAACAGCCTGCTCCCTGTTTAAGGTGGAACGGAAATATCCTAACATCTAGTGGTCTAGACGGACTCGCGTCTAGAAACCGCACTTCAAGGACCACACCTCGCTTCGTCAGTGGCTCTGAGCCCCTAACGTCTCATCCACTCAAAACATTCACTGGAGTGTCCCCATACACACACAAATACACATACATACAAACCCCATGCACCTCCCCCATCTCCAAAATTCCCTTTTACCAAAACCCTTTTACCAAACCGACGGCACTCTACTACTCCTACTAGGCAGGGCTGATCAGACCCCTGGCTCCCACAAAACAAACTGTGGAGCTTACCTTTCACCTGGATACCTATCCTGTGCGGCCACTGTCTCTTTCTCCCGTCTCTGCAGTGTCTCCACTCAGGGATGGGGTGGGGGCTCCCCCTAGAAATGGTAAGGTGCGCGCTTGGAGCCACCAACACCGAACGGAGCTGCTCGCTTTGCAGTGACGCCTCGGTCCTTCGTCTCTCATCCTCGGGGAACACATTTCCCGTCCAATGCACCAAAGAATGTAGCCTTTTTAGACTTTACCAATTGGTGGGCTCTGCGTTGCTCCCGGATGGGAGGAAGTAAGTCAAAAGACACTGAGGGTTGGTTCAGAGAAAGAGTTCTTTATTTCTGCTCTCCGGAGCAGCAGAAAGGCACTTGCATGGTCAGTCCACGGCAAGTCCAAAGAAATGAGAAATTTCATGTAGTATATATATCCTCCAGGCACCCTCTCCCCCCTTCCCCAGGAATCCAGCCACGTCAGCTTGTACACGCAGGCTGACATCACAGATGTTCCTGCTCCGGTACTCTTAAGCATAAAAGGGTTTTCATTCCTGTACTTCTGACCATAAAAGGGTATTCCTGTTCCTATACTCTTATCTTGGAGCAAGAGGTCACCAACTCCAAGAACACACTCTGGCGCTGTTCCCGGACTAGGTCTGTGCGTCAGAGTGTGGTAAGATAAGACCCAGACATGTCATCCCTACTCCACTGGAACAGCCAAGGTCGTCCATTGCCGTGACTGATAAAGGAGAGAGCTTTGTTTATACAGCTGTGTTCTTGTTATACATTTGCCATTCCTTCAGCATCACTATCAGAAGCTGCTCTAGCCATCTTATAATTCAAAAATTTGAAAAATATTCTAAATTCAAAAACTTGTCAAAATTCTAAAATCAAAATCTCAAAAATCTCAAAATACAAAACGAATCTTCACTACCTTGGGTCACTGTGAACTCTGAGGGAAGGGAGGGGTTGCTTATCCCCACTGCACAATAGAATAAAGGACCATGTGCTTACCAGTAAGTTCTCTCAGAGTGTGGTTCAACCCAATTGCAACCTCTGTACATAAACCTTAAGTTGTTCTCTGTTAACAACCTTAGACAACAGATCAGCAGGAATTTCATTTCCTGGCATGTAGAACACCTGAATGAGTTCTTTCTGAATACACTCTCTTGCACGATGTAACTTAATCCGCAAGTATTTGGTTCTTTGCTTGCAACTCTCTGAGTTCAGCAAAGCCAAACAGGATCTATTATCTTGATACACCTGTATAGGACATTTCACAGAAACTCTGATGTCCTTAAACAGTTGCATCAACCATTCACAATCCATGAGCGAAAATGACAGGGCATTGAGTTCTGCTTCACAGGAACTTAGGCTTACTGTCGTCTGCTTTTTGCACAACCAGTCACAGAGACAGTGGTTGTACATGTAGCATACTCCAGAAGTGCTTGTGCCATCTTTGGTGTCACTTCCAAAACTCGCATCTGCAAAGATTTCAAGACCTCCAGACTTCTGACCAGTGAATATGAGTCTGTAGTGCATAGTACCTTTGAGATAACATGCTATGCACTTGAGAACTTTCCAATTCTGAACAGCAGGATTGTTAGCATGTCTGCTAAGCAGATTAGTCCTTACAGCTATATCAGGTCTTGAACATCTGACAATGAAGTTCAACTTGCCTAGAATGCATCTGTACAGTGTAGTGTCAGAAAATGCTTCAGCATGTCGGGAAACAAGCCTTTATCAGGAGAAACTGGCAACTCTCCAAGCACCCGGCTTGATCTCCTGTTGACCTCCCTGTCTGCATTCCCCAGCAGGATACAGGCTAGGTCGTGATAGGCGATTCTTCTCGGCGTGAGAAGAACCCCCCCCCCTTTCCTGCCCCCCCGGCAGGGGAAAGAGATAGACAGAAACGTATTTACATTCCTTTATTTCTGTCTTTGCAGCATAACAAAAGCATGACTGCTCTCTTCAAACTCCAGCAGTCGAGAGACAAACAAAACCTGTACTTCCTGTACAAGAGCAAAAGGAAGAGCTCATATTACACTCTGAGCTAATTCCGGTGCATTGCCCTGTGAATTGACTGTCCCTCTGTTTCCCACGGAACAGTCCTAACATTCCATCATGTGCTGTTTTCAAGCTAGCAGCTCGTGGCTGCATTGCTTTTATATCGTAACATACTCCCCCATATGAATCAATGTGTGCTGCGAGCAAAGCTTGATCCAGAGAAGAAAACAAACAGTTGTTATACATATAACACTCCCCTGTTGTTTCAGTTCCACCCTTGGAACTATCCGCCACTGGTTTCCCCGGTGTACCTCTCTGGTTGTCTGACTTCCAAGGAATGAGTGCATCTGCATTACCTTGGCTAGGGAATGTAGTGTTACGCTTAGCAACTCCCTGTTGTGTCTTTGTCTCTGACTTAGACACACCTTTAACCTGTCTTGAGTTGTCAACAATAGTAACACATGCTACAGCTGAATTAGCAAACTCTTTGGACTACCTCTTGGGTGGTACACCCTTTGTAACTCTCTCGGACCTGCGTATGAGGTGCTGATCCTCTCTGCTCACTGGTTCAGTCTCAGGACTCTTTGGAGAACCAGTTCCAATAGTAAACACTGGTTCATCCTTCACTTGCGAAGGTCTAGCCATTGTGTGTGCTTTCCTCTCAATGACTGTGTCAACTGAGCTCTTTGAGCTTTCACTGTCACTCTCAGTACCACTGTAATCAGTAAAAACATCATCATCATCTGAATTGTCCACAGTGGGAAATGTGTGAACAATTACTCTCTCCTGTTCAGGAGCACTCTCTAGAAATTTTGTGAGAATCACCTGACCAGATTCAGACAAAATTACTCTGTAGAGACCCTTTTCATAACCCACAAAAATGCCTCTAGCATTCTTTACTCCACCTGGAGCATCAGATTTCACATGAGACCCAAAAACCTTAAAATGGGCAACAGAAAGTTTTCTATGAAATAGCTTTTCAAAAGGAGAACTTCCCAAACCTTTTGAAACCTTTCTCAACCAAGAGTAACAATAACACAATAACGATTCCGCCCAATACTCATGTGGCAAATGTGAACTCAGTAATTGTGCCTTCATGCCATTTTGCAATTCTTTGTTCACTTGCACACAGACACTTTTGTTCCATGCACCTGCTGAAACAGCAGTCTTGTGCCTTATCCCTTTCATAGAATAGAATCATAGAATCATAGAATCATAGAGTTGGAAGAGACCACAAGGGCCATCGAGTCCAACCCCCTGCCAAGCAGGAAACACCATCAGAGCACTCCTGACATATGGTTGTCAAGCCTCTGCTTAAAGACCTCCAAAGAAGGAGACTCCACCACACTCCTTGGCAGCAAATTCCACTGTCGAACAGCTCTTACTGTCAGGAAGTTCTTCCTAATGTTTAGGTGGAATCTTCTTTCTTGTAGTTTGGATCCATTGCTCCGTGTCCGCTTCTCTGGAGCAGCAGAAAACAACCTTTCTCCCTCCTCTATGTGACATCCTTTTATATATTTGAACATGGCTATCATATCCCCCCTTAACCTCCTCTTCTCCAGGCTAAACATGCCCAGCTCTCTTAGCCGTTCCTCATAAGGCATCGTTTCCAGGCCTTTGACCATTTTGGTTGCCCTCCTCTGGACACGTTCCAGTTTGTCAGTGTCCTTCTTGAACTGTGGTGCCCAGAACTGGACACAGTACTCCAGGTGAGGTCTGACCACAGCAGAATACAGTGGCACTATTACTTCCCTTGATCTAGATGCTATACTCCTATTGATGCAGCCCAGAATTGCATTGGCTTTTTTAGCTGCCGCGTCACACTGTTGGCTCATGTCAAGTTTGTGGTCAACCAAGACTCCTAGATCCTTTTCACATGTACTGCTCTCAAGCCAGGTGTCACCCATCTTGTATTTGTGCCTCTCATTCTTTTTGCCCAACTGCAATACTTTACATTTCTCCCTGTTAAAATTCATCTTGTTTCTTTTGGCCCAGTTCTCTAATCTGTCAAGGTCGTTTTGAAGTGTGATCCTGTCCTCTGGGGTGTTAGCCACCCCTCCCAGTTTGGTGTCATCTGCAAATTTGATCAGGATGCCCTTGAGTCCATCATCCAAGTCGTTGATAAAGATGTTGAATAAGACCGGGCCCAAGACAGAACCCTGTGGCACCCCACTAGTCACTCTTCTCCAGGATGAAGAGGAACCATTGATGAGCACCCTTTGGATTCGGTCAGTCAGCCAGTTACAAATCCACTGAGTGGTAGCATAGTCAAGACCACATTTTACCAGCTTCTTTACAAGGATATCGTGAGGCACCTTGTCAAATGCCTTGCTGAAATCAAGGTAGGCTACATCCACTGCGTTCCCTTCATCTACCAGGCTTGTAATTCTGTCAAAAAACGAGATCAGGTTAGTCTGACATGACTTATTTTTCAGAAATCCATGCTGACTATTGGTGATCACAGCATTCCTTATCCAGGAAATCCTGAAAATCCTGCAAAAGAAAAACTGGCTTTTCATCTGTGAAAAGACAATCAATGTTAGCATCATGAACATTCTTAACCTTGTCACAAAACTCTTTAAACCTTTCTAAGGCTTCTTGTGGTTTGTGCGTTATGTATATCCACACATAATGAGAGAAATAATCCACACACACAGGATAATATCTTTCATTGCCTCTAGATGGTGCTAGAGGACCAATCACATCAGCATACACTCGCTGAAAAGCTTTGGTTACTTGCGTTGTCTTCTGGACGTTTTTCTTCACACCTGCAAGAGAAATCATGTTAGACTCAGATGCATTACAATTTATGCAATCACTTTGATCAAAAGTCAACAAATACAGTCCATCTTTCTCTCTGGCGGAAAGATACAGCTCTCCATCTTTGAAGATTTTGCAGCTTTCTCTATCATAGGACAAAATCAGTCCTTTCTTTGTGATCTGCGAAACACTCAGCAGATTGAACTTTAAATCAGGAACCAAATACACATTGTTAATAGTCAAGTTCAGACTCTCAAGATACACAGTTCCAAACCCAGTCGCTTTCAGCTCCTGGTCATTGGCCTGTTTCACAGTGAAGCTTTGCTTCTTAAACGTCGAAAACAGTCCTCGGCGCGACGTCACGTGTTGCGTGCAACCCGTGTCAAGAACAAAAGCGTTCTCCATTGAAAATTCGGCTTTTGTTGACAGCAATGCTTTTGCAGGTTTCACCTGGGACTTGGTACGACTTTTGCCTGACACCTCAGGCTTTGCAGAGCTCCCCTTAGCTCCTTTCTGTTGACGTGGCTTCTTACAATTCCACTGAAGATGCCCAGACTGTCCACAATTGTAACAACGGACAACGTTCAAAGCAACAGCCTGTTCTTCACTAGCAGTAGCAGTGGGGGTGTCAGAACTCCGAGCTTCTCTCCCCCTGTCTTTGACATCTATTGCAGCAAGTCTGTCTCTCTCATTGAGAACCACCGAACAAATTCTCTCCACCGTAAGATCCCTGGCAGGTAGAGAACCCAACTGACTTGCAACTGTTTTATAAGTCCGATTAAGGCTGTTAATAATCATGAAGCAGAATATCTCTTCCTGAAGAGGGAAATTACGTTGCGCCATCTGCTGGCGTAAGAATTTCATCTCTGTCAGATGCGCTTGTACATCTCCATCAGGCGCTAGCCTTAGATTGGTCAGTTTTTCAAAATGCAGCAACGCTGAAGAACCAGCATCTCTTTGATGTATTCTATGCAGCGTTTGCCAAATCTCACGCACGTATTCCAAATCCTGAATATGCACGAGTTGATCATCTGAGATACACAGAATTATGGCTGTCCTGGCTCTCACATTCTGTGAATTCCAACCTGGCGTTGGTGCAGCAGGGATGGGGTTATCAATCACCCCAAAAATCCTCTGATTCTGAAGCAGGGCTTTCATCTTTACAGACCATGAGGAATAATTGTCATTAGTCAGTGGAGGTGGGTAAGGTAAGCCTCCCCCCTTCTTGGTATCCATTTTGAATCCAAGCCTCAGCTCTCACTCTCAAGCCTGTAAAATCCAAGAGTCTATTGGGTTGTTTACTGCCTTGCACTTGGCAGCTAAACACAGGCAGCTCCGGAAAGTCCCTCCAAGAGCAGTGAGACAACAGACAAAACAAACGCTGGAATTTTACCAGTGGTTTTTTTCAGCCTTTTACAGTCCCAGCCTCTCTTCCGTTGGCTAGTAAATTTCCACTTTCTTTCAAGCTAACTATCTCCGACGTAGCTGAAAAGATTGAAGTCTCGTTGCTTAGCAACTGGACTTGGCTAACCGGCTATAGCAAAGCTTATCAAGCCTCAGGAATGCGAAATATGCAGGCTGTTTCTCCGTGCTGTTTTCATCCAAAAGCAGACACTCAGTGAACCGAAGAATGCTTCAATTCGCGTTCACTCTCACAGCCATAAAATCACCATACCTTGAGGGAATCCGTTGCTTGTTTTATCAGCAAAAACGCCTGCTCCGGTGCTCAGCCGTCCTTTGTAGCTTCCATCCGCCCGCTACCACATTCTTTCTTTATCTCCTTGCAGAGGATGAAGTACGATCCATCAACCTCTCTTGCTGCTTTCATGGATCGATGCCATCGGCTCCGTGCTACCAGATGTCGGGAATCAAGCCTTTATCAGGAGAAACTGGCAACTCTCCAAGCACCCGGCTTGATCTCCTGTTGACCTCCCTGTCTGCATTCCCCAGCAGGATTCTTCTCGGCGTGAGAAGAACACACCCCCTCTTTCCTGCCCCCCCCGGCAGGGGAAAGAGATAGACAGAAACATATTTACATTCCTTTATTTCTGTCTTTGCAGCATAACAAAAGCATGACTGCTCTCTTCAAACTCCAGCAGTCGAGAGACAAACAAAACCTGTACTTCCTGTACAAGAGCAAAAGGAAGAGCTCATATTATACTCTGAGCTAATTCCGGTGCATTGCCCTGTGAATTGACTGTCCCTCTGTTTCCCACGGAACAGTCCTAACATTCCATCATGTGCTGTTTTCAAGCTAGCAGCTCGTGGCTGCATTGCTTCTATATCGTAACACAGCAGTGATTGAAAAACCACGAAAGGACCCTACAGAGGTGGGGTCATACAGACCAATTAGCCTATTAAATCAAGACTATAAGATATTTACAAAGATCCTGGCAAGGCGACTGGAAAAGGTACTACCTAAAATAATTAAGGAAGATCAATATGGATTTGTTAAGGGAAGATACATAGGCCATCCTATAAGAAATGTGTTAAACATATAAACAAGCAGGGTAAAAGGAAAATTGGTGGTCTTAAAATTGGATGTGTATAAGGCCTTCAACACAATTAGACATAAGTTCTTATGGAATATTATGCGGGACGTAGGATTAGGAGAGAACTTTGTGGAAGCAATCCAGGAATTGTATAGGGAAGGCTGTGGTCAGAGTGAATGAGGGGGTTTCAGATCAATTCAATATACAAAGAGGAGTTAAACAAGGATGTTCACTCTCACCACTACTATTTGTATTGGGTATGGAGTACTTGGCAGACAGAATACGAAACTCAGTAAGGATAAAAGGATATAAGAAAGGAAAGGAAAAAATCAAGTTAAACATGTATGCAGATGATATCCTATTATTATTTACAAACCCCTTAGAGGGTGTAAGAGAACTTATGATAATCCTGAAGGACTTTAAAGAGGAGTCGGGATTGGGAGTAAATTTGGAGAAGTCTGAAATTTTATTTTGGGTTGTAAATAAAGAGGAGAAGAAGGAAATTGCAAAAATGACAAAGATGGATATCAATAGGGAAAAAGTTAAATACTTGGGGGTAAATATTATTAAAAATATTACTAGGATTCCAGATGTAAATTACAAAGAAGCATGGAGGAAGATCAAGAAGGACATAAAATCATGGAAAAATAAGAATTTATCTATTCTAGGTAGGATTAGAGCACTTAAAATGTTTCTGGTACCAAAATTATTATATTTCAAGTAATTACACTACCCATTAGGAAAATATGGTTCAAAACATGGAATAAGGTATTTAAAAATTGGATTTTTGGAAGTAAAAGAGTTAGAACCCCAGACATAGTAAATTATTCATCTCAAGAAGAGATGGGATGGGAAATACCGAACTTAGACTTTTACTATGAAACATTCCAATTGAAAAATCTAATAGATATCGGATATAAGGATGGGATTAAATGGATAAGGCTGGAGAATGAAATAAATGAAGGAATAGGAAGAGAAGGGATATTTAATAGAGATATTAATACGGCTTTTAAGAAGACAATAGGACCAAGGAAAACTGCGTTAGGAATCTGGAAGAATTGGAATATGAAATGGATGCCAACATACTCAAGGTGGACGCAGTTAAAATATATGCAGGAGGGTCAAAGGGAACCGGGTTGGTGGAAGAAATTAGAATATCAGGGATTTTATAAATTAAAAGATATGTTCAATGAAGAAGGGAATTTAATTACAAAAAAAAGTTTTTTTTAGAAAAAATAGGAAAACAATATTGGCTGAAAGTGCAAGGACTTTATGATTTAATAAAAACGGAAAGAGCAGAGGAAACGATGAGGACAGAAATGAAAATAGATATGGTGCTGAACAAAAGACAAATAACGGAGAAAGGGATAGCAGGGATGTTATATAAACTGATGATAAGCGACAAAGAAAGAATGATAAGGATAATCCAGATTAAATGGGAGCAGGAAGGTATGATCCATCCAAACATGGCCCAAGAACTGATGAAGACTATAAACAATCTTAAAATAGAAAAGTATAAAGAATTAAGTAGAAATTTTTTATTAAAATGGTATAGAACTCCGACACAAATGGCATATATAGTGAAGGGGTTTAGTCCCAAATGCTGGCATTGTGGTCAGGAAAAAGGACTATATTCACACATGTGGTGGAATGTAATCTGGTTAAGGAATATTGGCAAAAGATTATAAAGGTAATTTCTGGATTATTTCAAATAAACATAGAAGTTAATAGGGATTTGTTATTTTCGGGAATACTGGGAAATAACCAAGTAATAAGTAATAAGTAAGAGTTGTACAAGATTATGATTTTAGCTGGAATGGCAGTTATTGCTTTGGGATGGAAAGAAAAGGCCAAATGGAATATGGAAAAATGGAATGATGATGTTTTTGAATATGTACAATCAGAAATAAATGCACAGATAGTGGCAGAGGATAGATGGGAAAATAAATGCCAAAGAATCACAAATAAATGGGCATTTTACAGGAAATGGATAGAAAGAGGGGAAGCCAACCCTAACATACAAGCTCGAATGAACAGACTGTGTACATGGATAAAGATATGAAGAAGGAAGGCCTGACCGGGGGGGGGGGCTGGAGTGGGGGGGGGGAAGTAAACCGGATGGTATTTTGAATTGATTTTGTTATGTAAGCCCTTTTTTAGAAACCATATATATTAATGTTATGCATTGTAGTATGAATGAATTTTGTTTTGTATTCTTTGTTTTATAGAATACATATAATAATGTTATGTTGCGGTTCGAGGACCCGACCCCCGCGATGTGAAATAAATACACAAAGACACGTGATATAAGGTTAATGGGCAAGAAAAGGCCACAACTTTATTGATTACAGCAGTGAAAAGGTATTGGCTTAGGCATTGGATGTCTAAAACAAGGGGGTTTATTCACCAGTAGGTGGAGCCTGTTGATGCTAATCCAACTATAGGCTCTCCCCTGATGTCACCGGGGGTCGTGCCATGGCCTCCCGCCAAGCAGGCATCGGACAGAGTACACAACCGCCAGATTCCTTTAACGGAATACCCAAAAATTGAAGGCATAGGCGATGGCCACATCCAGCCCTTCGACACACCACAACACATTATTCCAATGCCTAACCGCCACCCGAGCCAAGGACGGAGAGGAATGAGGCCGAGGAGAGGCTGCCGCCGCCACAAAAGGCTGCTGAACACGCCCCCTCGAAGGCACCTGGTTGGATGTCTGCCGAGGGGGCGTGGGCGCCAGCCAGGTGAGAGGAGGAGGCAGGGGGCTAATGCCCCCTGCTAGGGGCAGTGCTCGGGCTCCCGCCCACAACCACTCCCCTCTCTTCCAGGGAGGAGAGTCTTTACTAAGCAAATTTAATAAAACAGTAAAAGGGGGGGGGAGAGAAAAGAAAATGCTTCAGCATTTGTGTCTGCTGGGTTTGCATCAACCAAATTCAGCCTGGTTAATACAGCAGCAATTTTCTGTGTTTGGTGTACCAGAAAATCACCTGCTTGGTCCTTCTGCACCTGCAGAGAAAGATAGTTGGATACCTCACCAAGATCCTTCATGTCAAAGTGCTCCTTCAGCTGAGCTACGGTGCTTTGGTACAAAGCCTGATTCTTCCAAAACAAAAGAAGATCATCAACAAAACATAAACAATACAGTTTGTTTTGCCCCTCCTCCTTGACAAACACACATGGATTAGCTTTGCCTTGGTGAAAACCTAGAGAAAGCAATGTCTGGGTTAGCGGAGTCTATAACCTGAAGCGTATGTAACCCGAGATACCACTGTATTGAAATTCCTCAGCCCCAGCCAGCATTGCCAATGGGCAGGATGATGAGAATTGTAGTTAAGCAATGTATGGAGGGCCAGAGGTTACCGTCACCTGTTTTATCGGTTAGTGTGCTAAGATCTGGGCGCAAGCCCAATTCAGCTGACGGTACTTAACAAGGGGTTGCTTTAAACAAAACATTAGAGCTAATACACTATTCTGCTCCAATATACAAAACAGCCCCTTCTCTATAGAAAGCTAAAGAAAATACAAACTTTAGGGTTTGTAGATGGTTGTAAAGGTTGCTGAAAGGTTTCTTTTTCACTAGTTGGAAACAGCTTCCAGGCTATGCAGGACCAAGGTTGATTTGTAACTGTTACTGTCTGCCTGCTTGCCATCATGCATATTTGTAAACCATTTCTGCCAAAATATATACATCTGCAATAGTTTCTGGAAGCAGACCCTGCAAGAGTGCACACTCCATGAAATCCATATGGATAGTGTTATGGAATGGAGGGGGGGCATATGAACGAAGTCTTAAGAAGTCTCTAAGAGACGTAGAGCCCGAGGCGATGACCTCAAGGGAACCCTGCCACACTAGGACTCCCCTCGAGCCATCACAACGTTGCACCAAGCAACACACAAAACTCCAAAACCCCAAGAATAAAGCGCCATTTCTGACCCCGTATCCCGATGCTTTACACAATCGATGTATTTTATGAATGAACAATGTATTTGCATGAGGATGCGCTCTAGCCAATCCGATTGTGTTGAATGTAGCCCTTCAGCCAATCACAGCAATGCCATGGCTCTGCAGAGGCAGCTCAGCTCGAGCTGTTTTGCACGCTCCACTGAGCGCTGACAAGGTGATGACAGCTCCCGCTGCGAGAACAATGGACTGAGTCAATCGAAACCTCGTTACCCTGTTAATCCAATGAAAACTAGATACAATGTAGCAATGTCAGGCCAGGCCACTTCCGAAAAGAACCGTCTGTATTAAAAACGCCTAAAAACACTTGGAAATTCATAGCAAATCACTGGTTTCACCGGTTCTCTTCATTCCACCGCCAGTCTGCTTCATTGGCCAAGGACTTGGGAACCCCTCAGTCCCCACCAGAATTTCCCAAGCGGGAGGTCACGTACTCACAGGAAGGTACTTTACTCGTAGGTGACAATCGCTGGGCACAAGCTCTCCTCCGGACTTACCCAGGCGGCAGACTATGCAAACCAAAGTTCTATTCTCCTCTTGCAGTAGGTGCTTAGAATGTACTTCCCAAGACATATCCTGTATTTGCATGTTACCCCAACACATTCCTCCTATGTTAATCATGTATAATCTGTTAGGATATTTCCGTTCCACCTTAAAAGGGAGCAGGCTTTGTGAGTCAGAGTCTGCGTATTTCCTGTTCACAGGATGTTTATGTTTTCTGTTGCTTTCGTTTTCTCTCTGTGTCGTAGACACAAAAGCAGGCAGTCATGTTTTTCTGTGTTCTGATCAACGCTGAATAAACTTGTAAATAATGCTCTCCTGTGTGCAACTTTTGGCTGTGCATTATCTGCTGATAGAGCGTGCATGAGCTCTGGAATGTGGCAAAATATTTTCTAGAAACTCATGTCGCTGCATGCCTACGGGAGGTCGATGGATCGTCCGGCAGCCGGCTTGGGGGTCTTGATGGACTTTATCTCCCTGGCAGTATCCCAACAACAGGTTTCGGGCCCAGATTCACAGCACTTACAGGAGAGTAAGACTGCGACAGACTGCTGAAAGGTATGTGGAGGAAAAGCGAAAGTGAGGCTTTTCTGTTTGCCGCGGCAAGGGCCTTTGAACTCCGGCAGACTAATGGATCTGGAAGCCGCGCCAAAGGCTTCGTGATTTATGAGCTGCCGAGATAAGACGTTTTTGAAGGCATAAAGGCTCACGGCTCAAGTAGAAACCTGGAATGGAGTTTTTCCAAGCTTCTGAGGCTGCTGAGTGCCCAAAGCTAAATCGGCACAATTATGGGACCTGGGCTGTGTGGTGTGAGAGCTTGCTTCGACAGTTTGGAGTGTGGCATACTGTGTGTGAGGCCCCTCCAGTTCCTCTGACAGATAGATGGAAGGCCGAAAATTCAAAGGCGATAGACATAATAGTCTTGTCCGTCTCTCTGGAGGAAATTAAAACGTTAGCTGGCAATGTGACTGCACGTAAGATGTGGAATGCTTTGAAAGTAGCCCATCTGCCAATCATCCCAGCCCAGAGTTTGACTGCGTCGGAGGTCCTGGCTGTTTCCCAGAATGCGAGTGAATGCAGGGATGCCGAGGGCATCGGTTGCAAGCTGCAGGGGGAGCTGACTGTCACGTCATCCCAGGCAGCATTCCAGCCTCCAGGGGGAGCCAAGGAGTCGGCAGCTGAGAGCTCTGTTTCTCATGGGAGCCAAGGTCATCGCCTTTGCAGAGGCCGGAAGGGCAAAGGTAAACAGAGGCAGACGCCTGCAGATGGCCAGAAGCAGAGGGAGGGTGAAGAGCCCACGCCAGAGAAAACCAAGGTTTTGTTTGCTGGCACAGCCTCACCAAAGGCTAAAGGCAAGTCTGATGGCCAGGAGCAGGGGGGCAAGCTGCAAAAGCCCACGCCTTTGGAAAACAAGGTTTTGCTTGCTGCAAAGGCTGCTCCAAAGGCCAAAGCCAGGTTTGTTGTTGATTCAGGCTGTACCCGCCATGTCTCAAAGGACCGCCACCTATTTATCTCCTTCAAACCTCAAGAAGGTGAGATCCACCTGGCTGATGGAAAGACGTTGCGAATTGCAGGAGAAGGGACTGTGAAACTGGCAAGCCTGCACACTACCATCAAAGATGTACTATATGTTCCAGGTGCTGCAGACAATTTGCTCAGTGTCCCACAGCTTACTGCGCGTGGTTTTGAGATTTCCTTCAAGAGGAGCGTCTGTGTCATCAGAAAAGGCAAAGAGGACATTTTGCATGCAAAGTTTATGGATGGCTTGTTCTGTATAACTTATGATGACATTGGTGCTGTTGCGTCTAATGTTGATTCTTGTTGTGTTGCACAAACTAACAAAGTTCTTCATGCAGGATGCATTCACGATGCACACAGGAGGTTTTGTCACCTCTCTTGGAAGGCACTGGCCAAGATGCCAGAGATGGTTGAGGGTTTGAACATCAAACCCTGTAAGTTTCACATGAAATGTGTATCTTGTGCAGAGAACAAGGTGAAGGTTGCTCCAAAAGGCAAGGAGTCTAGCAGGCAGGCTTCCAAACCCTACCAGCTAGTGCACGCAGACCTGGTTGGTCCACTTGCGCCCTCTTTGGGTGGAGCAAGGTACTTCATGGTTCTAATTGACTCTTTTTCCAGGTACATTCATGTGTTTATGCTCGAGCAGAAATCGCAAGCGTTTCCTAAGTTCAAGACATTCTGTGCTTGGTTGGAGAATGTTCATGGTAAACGCATTGGTTGTTTGTTTACTGATCGAGGCGGGGAGTTCACTTCTCAGCAGTTTGAAGCTTTCCTGACTGAGAAGGGAATCCAGCATGACTTGTCAATGCCTAGATCGCCATGGATGAATGGGCTTGCGGAGCGAGCAAGTCAAACGTTGCTGCAAGGAATGAAAACATTGTTGCATGATGCCAATCTCCCTGATAAGTTTTGGGGGGAGGCTCTGTCGAATTTTGTTTACACTTTTAATCGCAGATTGTCATCACCTATTGGTTGTACTCCCTATGAGAAGATGTTTGGTAAGAAACATAACATCAAACACATGAAAATCTTTGGTTCTCACATGTGGGTACACACCCCACAGAGCAACAAGCTTGGGAAGCGTGGGGCACATGGTTTGTTCATGGGGTACGAAAAAGGTGCATACAGGGTGTGGATGACTGACTCTAAGTCCATTAAGTTCACAAAGAGTGTTGAGTACAATCCTAAGTGGGGGGAAAATGTGGGAATTTTCCAGAGTTACCCAGAGGAGGATGAAGGTGATGTCAAAGAAGCAGCTAAAGTTGAGGAAGCTGAGGATGATGATGACGATGATGATCAGAGTTCGGATTCCAGTTCAGTGGGCGGCGCTGCTGCTGATGTCGGTGATAGTGATGACACAGCAGACTACAAGAGCGCAAAGGCCTCAGTCAGACCATCTGATGCGTCTGACAATGATCTGGAAGAACCACTGTTCACCATTGGTCACTTTTCTCCTAAGAAGGAGGAGATGAGTCCAGAAGACTTGCGTCTAGTACGCAGATCTGAAAGAGCCACAAAGGGCAGACCTCCAAAGAGATTTGCTGATGAGTTTGCTAAGACAGCAACTGCTGTTCTTAGTAGCTCAGAGAAGGTGTGGGAACCTTCAAGCTTCATAGAGGTTCAGGAGTTAACCTCTAAAGATGCTGAGCCTTGGCTTAATGCCATGAAGGCTGAAGTTGATTCCTTGAATAGGAACCAAACTTGGGAGTTGGTACCGGTAGTCCCAGGGATGAAACTGGTTGGCAGCAAATGGGTCTTCAAGGCCAAGACAGACCAGAATGGCAAGGTTGTCAGACACAAAGCCAGATTGGTTGCCAGAGGTTTTTCACAGGTACCAGAACAGGATTACCACGAGACCTACTCACCCACCGTAAAATATGAGAGCATTCGGCTGATGCTCAAGATAGCTGCAGAGGAGAAACTGCATGTTTCCCATCATAACATTAATACAGCTTTTTTGTACGGGATTCTGGAGGAGGAGCTGTTTGTGCTTCCACCTGATGGGATGCAGATACAGAAGGGAATGGTCTGTAAACTGCGGAAATCCTTGTATGGTCTCAAGCAGAGTGCCAGGTGTTGGAACACGAAACTCACTGAGACGTTGCTTTCTCTAGGTTTTCTGTTGGGTTGAAATCACGACAGACGAGTGGTGGGTGTCAAAGGAGAGGCGTCTGCCGGGGCAAGCCCCGGGAACTCTCTTTTATTGAATATTACAAACATTGCCACAGGTGTGCTTGTGGCTGATTGGTTGATACAAACACAAAGCATCTTGTTGCTGATTGGTTAACATAGGTACAAGGCGGGAATAACATATTACATTAATCACTGATAGTTCAAAGACTGGGAAAGGAGCTGGAACTAGACAGGCATGAATCCTCCTAATTAAATTATAACTAAAGATTAATATAACATGACTAAAACAATTACTAATGATTGATCATAACATGAAAGTTCCGTATATGTGGTTAGCTATGCATTAAGAACAGACCATGTTGTTTTGTACATGAACTTGAAATGAACTGAAGAATGACAGAATGTCTGGGTGTGCTAAGCTTGGTGTGTTTGGAACAGTATGTGCAGAAGCGAGACTTCCCAGAATCCAAGAGGAAAGAAGCAAGAGTTCTCATAGTAAGCATAGCAAGATTTCATAGTAAGACTTCCCACAATGCCACAGTTATGTGCAGTAAGAGAAACTGCAGAAAGAAAACTTCCCTTCATCTCCCCCTTTCTTTTCTTGTTTGCGAGGCGTTCCAGGTGGATAAGGCAAAAATACTTCGGGATTAGTGGTGTGCCAGCGAATGCCCGAAATAAGCCTGCCAGGGTCGATGGGACAAAAATACTTCAGGATACGTGGTTTGCCAGCGCATGCCCAAAATAAATCCGCCCACATCTCCCCTAAGGTTTACTGTTGGTGTTGCCATTTCGCAATGTAAGCAGCAAGGAGTTTACTGGGTGGTTGAGGGGGGGAGAGAAGCCGAGAGAAAAGACTCATGAGGCTAGGAACGCATTGAAGAAAACAGCATAGTAAAATAAGAATACAAATTATGAAAATAGCATATTGAAAGAGACTACAAAGCCAAGTAAAGTTAGGCAGCCAAGCAGTAAGCCACTGGGTGAAAGAATCCCAGAGGCCAGAAAATCCAACGTCCTGTTTAATGTGATGTGTAAGATTTTGCAAATGAGTGATTTGGCTTTGAATGGCTCTAGAATTGTCAGTAATATTGAAACAGCACATGTCATTCACTTGTTCACAGCCATAATGATGAAGCATCAGCAAGTAATCTATCGCGGCGCGGTTCTGTAAAAGCCCATGCTGGAGTTCACTTTGCTCTTTATTCAGAAGGTGAAGGGCTTGAGAAGTATAGTTCAGCGCTTTTGCTGCAGAACAAGCTAGAGAATTAATATTTCTACTATTGCGTACAGCCAATCCAGGAACTCCTAGGAGAGAGACAGCTAAGGAGATATATTCAGATCTACTGGGAAGAGAAATTGAATCATCACAATCATTAGTTAATTCAATAGAGCGGCGATGTCGAGAAGGGGTCAAATGATACTTTTTGGGTAATACAATGGACAAACGGCTTAAACAACAGGGTGTTCCATGGCTGATGTTTGCAGGAATGTAATTAAATGTATAGCCAGGACACGACCAGAACCAACCCGCAGGTAGTTCTGTGTATTTATACAGATAGGAAATATTTACATAATCAGAGCAGTGGAAATTATCAGTGGCCATTTTCACGCAGTTGGCTTTTGTGCAATTCACCATACGGGCGCAAGTGACATTAAAGGAAGCCACGTATGGGGTCGATAAATCAATGGCCAGAGATGGGCGGCGGCGCACTTGGTTACCCCAGACATAATATCCGGAATAACCAAGGGTGCGGAGAGAATCATTCGTGGGTAGGGATGAGAAAAACCAGGTATCATTTTGTATATCAAAAGGGTCATGGCAAACAGGGATAAGGCAGGAGCCAAGAATTTCCCCTATAGATACCTGTTGGGTAAGGCAAAAGGAAGAAATATTGAGTGTCTTTGCAAAAGATTCCCACACATTTGTAGGTGCGTGGGTGTCACTAGTAGGAGTGGAAGCAGAAAGAGGCAAAAACAAAACACTGAGAATGAGCACTATCATGGAATTAATGTTAAGGCAGGAAATAACACACAGAAGCAAATTCTCAGGGGTTGCTTCAAGCTGCTTTTCCTTTCTAAGCTGTTCAGCCTGACATGAGAGTGATTTTATTTGGCCCCATGTCACAGGTCCATTATGATTTCCCCGCTTGCGAGTCCTGGGGGGGCTGGGCGTTGCAGCCTGGGCGATCCGTAGTTTGTGGTCGAACTGCGGTATCGGATTCGGAAGGGACTGTCGCCATGCCATGGTATAGGCGGATGCAGCGTGCGGGGACCCAGCGAGCACCCTGTGGCGTAGAAACTGCAGCGTAACCCTTTCCCCAGGTGATCAGTTTTACAGGTTCACTCCACTCGTTGGAGGGTAATATCTTATAGCGGACCAGTGGGGCTGGGAGTATCTCTGTTTGTTGAAAATGCTTCTGCAGGCGAGTATAAGATTGATGATCCTGTATGGAAACATTCAAATGGTTGAGAGTAAAGAGAACACTGGCCAGCCAGCCTTCCTATTCGGAAAGTGAGGCTGGGACACCGGCCTTCTTTTCCTGGCGTTTTAAAGCAGTTTTTAAGGTACGATTAGCACGTTCGACGATGGCTTGGCCTTGAGAATTGTAGGGGATGCCAAATAAATGGTGAATATTCCAAGTTTCACAGAACTGAGCAAAGGTTTTTGCACAGTACGCTGGGGCATTGTCAGTTTTCAGGGAATGAGGCTTGCCCATGACTGACATGGTACGAACAAGATGATTGCAAACATGCTTAACTTGTTCTCCCCTTTGAGGGGTGGCCCAAATAAAGCCAGAGAACGTATCAACACAAACATGTATGAACTTCCAAGGTGAAAAAGGGGCGAAGTGAGTTACATCCATTTGCCACAACTGGTTGGATGCCAGCCCACGGGGATTAACACCAGGGCTGGGGTGGCCAATCTGATTAGAGCATTGAGGGCATTGTTGAATAATTGCACGTGCCGCTTCCAACGGGATTTGGAACTGGCGGCTAAGGGCTTTCGCATTTTGATGATGGAAAGCATGACTTTCAATAGGGGAAACAGGCAAAGCTCTAAGCAATGAATCCGCTTTTGCATTGCCCTCAGTGATGAAGCCAGGGAAAGGTTGGTGAGAGCGAATGTGCACCACAAATAGAGGGTGGGAGCGAGTGGAAAGAAGTAATTGTAAGGATAGGAAAAGGCTCAATAAATTGTCATCCAACAAAGGACTTACATAACTGCCTTGTAGACGAGTTATGACATTTGCAACATATAGGCTGTCCACGACCAAATTTAAAGGCTGCTTGGAGAAGTGGTGCAGAGCTTTAACAGCAGCTGCTAACTCAGAACGCTGGGCAGATTTTTGTGGAAGAGTGTAGAGGCTGTGCCATTCCTCATCTTGTTGCCAGGCAGCCACCCCCCTGGAGGGGGATCCGTCAGTAAAGACAGTAGGGGCGTCCAAAGGGACAGGAGATAATATGGTTGAGAAAGACAGGGAAAATTGTTTGCTCATTTGCAGGCGAGGGTCGGCTGGGATATGGCAATCCACTTGGCCAACAAAATCGGCTAAAGCGCACTGCAAATCCATGCTAGTGGAGAGAGCAGTTTCCCATTGTTCTAAAGGCATGGGTACAATGAGTTGGCCGCAGTCAGTGCCAAAGAGGCTTTTGCAGCGGCGGCGTCCCTTGCTGATGAGCTGAGCAAGGAGATCCACTAAAGGAGTCACCGTGTTCTTTGGCGTATGATGTAAATACAGCCATTCAATTATGTGAACTTTTGATGGGCCTAACTGAATAATGGCCGCAAAAGGTTGGACAGAATCTGTCATTATGACTACATCAGGCAAAACATTAAGAATCGCTCGATCAACCCAGTGGAGACGCATGATTTCCTTTAGCTGGGCAACAGTCTCCTGCTGAGTGGGAGTCAAGGTGATTTTTTCACCAGGAGATTGATGGCCTTTTAAGGCTGAAAAAAGCGGCCGTAGAACTTCAAGGGGAATTTTAAAATAGGGTCTTATCCAGTTGATATTGCCCAGCAGTTGCTGCAGCTGGACATATTTCATTGTTTTTGGAACATGAAGTTCAGGGACAATAGGAATAGAATAGCTAGCTATCATTTTATGTCCCAAATAATGAAAAGGAGAGGATTCCTGAACCTTTTCTGGGGCAATTTTCAAACCATAACGTGACAAACAGGCTGTCATATCCTGTTTCCAATGAGGGGGGAGGCGTGGCCCACTAATAAGCACGTCATCCATATAATGACAAATTAGGAGGTGTGGATGCTGCAAACAAAAGGGCTGAAGGGCTTGGCTCACATAATGTTGGCACATGGTAGGGGAATTCAGCATTCCTTGTGGTAGGACTTTCCATTGGTACCGTTCCGTGGGCTGACTGTTATTTAACACAGGAACAGTGAAAGCAAATAATTTACGATCTTTTTCCTGTAGGGGGATGGAGAAAAAACAGTCTTGCAAATCTATTATAGCCAATTGATAAGAATGTGGAATTTGGATTAGGCAGACCACATTGTAAAGGCCCCATGGGTTCAAGGATTTGGTTTATTTTCCTTAAATCCTGGAGAAATCTCCATTTGCCACTCTTCTTTTTTATGACGAAGATGGGTGTATTATAGGGGCTAACTGAAGGCTCAATATGGTCTGCCGATAATTGTTCATTCACTAATTGTTTTAAAGCAAGTAGCTTTTCTCCTGTTATGGGCCATTGTTCCACCCATACAGGACTGGTAGATTTCCAGCTGAGGGGAAGTGCAAGCTTACTCATTAAATTGAATGGTAGCTTGTAATTGCTGTAGCAAGTCTCTTCCCCACAGATTGAGGTGGATTTTCAGCACACAGGGCTGGATGTAAGCAATGGTTTCAGAGCTATCAGGCAGAGAAACAGGCAGCCACTGTACGCTTTTGGAAGAGGTTTGGGGGCCACCCACACCCCAGACAGCAGAGGCAGACTCAAGGGGCCACGTGGGGTCCCAGCAACTACTGGAAATTACAGAAACGTCTGCGCCTGTGTCAATCAAGCCTTCCAGCACAATACCATTGATTTTATACTTACGAAGAAGTTTCTTCTCACCAATCCTCTGGACTACAGCTAACAGCTGTGGAGGGAAAGAAGAGAGCTCGTGCAAATTAGTATCCATAATAGAAGCAGTAGGATGAGAAGGGAGCACCACCAAATGTGCCCAAGACTCACCCTTTTTTAATTGCATGGGCATATGGCTCCAGAGTTGAACCATTATTGTGCCCACATAGTCAGGATCCAGAACTCCAGGAATAACCTGGATTCCTTCCTTTGCCGCAGAAAATTTGGGTAAAATTAAACCTGCGACTTTAGGAGGCAGGGGGCCTGCCAATTGAGTGGGCATAAGCACAATTTCACCAGGTAAAACAGAGTCTTTGGTCTCCTGATTGATCAAATCAATGGCAAATTCAGAGGGTGTGTTTTTTGAAAAGTTTGCAGCAGCAGAAATTAAAGGTGGAAATCTCTCTAATTGCCCTGGCCCGAGAGTGGGGCCGGAATGGAGTTTCCCGAACTCCTGCATTGATTAGCCCAATGATAGCCTTTGCCACATTTCGGGCACTTTTTAGAAGGTTTAGCCTTAGAGGCAGCACCATCCTTGTGTGCCCCCCCGCCAGGGGCTCTGCATTGCTTGGCAAAATGGCCTGGGCGCTTGCAATTAAAGCAGTTACCAGTAGGATTAGAGGTTGCTTGGATTGCGCCGGCAAGCAAAGACATCGCATGGCTCTGGCTACCGACATCCGCACAAGCTTGAATCATATCGGCCAGGTCATATTTAGGGCGATGTATGATTGACTGCAAAGCTTTCTTGCAATCAGTGTTTGCGTTTTCAAAGGCCAATTTTTTCATCAATTCATTTTGAGCAGTGGTGTTATCAATCTGCCTAGTGACTGATTCTTTCAATCTATCTATAAACTGATGGTATGGCTCCGAATGCTGTTGCTTAATATTTACAAAGGAGCTCAGCGGTTGCCCAGAAACAGGGACTTTCCGAAAGGCGCGTTGTACACAGGTCGCGGTGCGAACAAAATGTACAGGTGTCAGTGTTGCTTGGGCAGTTATATCAGCAAACTGACCAGCACCATAAAGTTCATTGGCAGTATGTTGAGGATCAGACAGGGCTGAAGCGCTATGTTTAAATTCACTCTCAAACACCACATACTGAGCAGGGGACAAAAGCATGCGCATCAGGTCTTTCCAGTCCTGAGGTAGCATAATGTAACCAGTTGCTATGCCTTCTAGCATTCCCGTCACATAAGAGGATTTCATTTTTTTTTTTAATACATATTTATTCAAGTTTTTCAATACATAAACATATTTAAACAAATAACATTGATTATTTGACATCTTTTCATCGTTACTTTGGACTCCCCCACGCCTCCCGCACACACTTACATCGTTAAAGAATTATTTCCAAACAAATTATCATTTTGTTCATAATCTTGGATTTGATCATTAGCGTATAGTTTAAACTTAAGTCTAATTTAGTGGTAGACAATTACTTCTACTCTGACATCCCAATCAACATTCAGCCAAATTACAATACTTTTGCAGATAAGTCTTGAATTTCTTCCAGTCTTCTTCCATCCTCTCTTCTCCCAAGTCTCGAATTCTGCCGGTCATCTCAGCTAATTGCATATAGTCCATCAGCTGCATCTGCCATTCTTCCAGCGTAGGTAGATTTTGAGTTTTCCAGTTCTTAGCAATCAGTATCCTTGCTGCCGTTGTTGCATACATGAAAAATGTTCTGTCCTTCTTTAACACACTCTGGCCGACAATGCCCAAGAGGAAGGCCTCTGGTTTCTTAGTAAAGGTGTACCTAAACACCTTTTTTAACTCATTATATATCATCTCCCAAAAGGCCTTCACTCTCGGGCAAGTCCACCAGAGGTGAAAAAAAGTTCCTTCATTTTCCTTACATTTCCAACATTTATTGTCAGACGAATGGTATATTTTGGCCAATTTGACTGGGGTCATGTACCATCTATATATCATTTTCATTACATTTTCCTTCAAAGCATTACATGCAGTGAAGTTCAGCCCAGAGGTCCATAACCTTTCCCAATCTTCAAACATAATATTATACCCAATATCCTGTGCCCATTTTATCATTGCCGATTTGACCATTTCGTCTTGTGTGTTCCATTTCAGCAACAAATTATACATCTTTGAAAGTACTTTAGTCTTAGGTTCTAACAGTTCAGTTTCCAACTTTGACTTCTCCACCTGGAATCCTAACTTTTTGTCATTTTTAAAAACTTCTTTAATCTGAGCATAGTGTAACCAGTCTCGCACTTTATCTTTCATTTTCTCTAAACTCTGCAATTTCCAATTGTTACCATCTCTTTCTAATATCTCCCAATATTTTGGCCAATTGGCCTCCATATTGGCTCTTTTTCGGGCCTTAGCCTCTAGGGGTGACAGCCACCTCGGAGTTTTATTCTCCAATAAGTCTTTGTATCTTATCCAGACATTAAATACTGCTTTCCTGACAATATGGTTCTTAAAGGCCTTGTTTGTCTTAACCTTGTCATACCATAAATATGCATGCCATCCAAATGCATTATTAAAACCTTCTAAATCTAATACATCCGTATCTTCAAGAAGTAGCCAATCTTTTAGCCAGCAGAAAGCTGCCGCTTCGTAGTACAGCTTTAGGTCTGGCAGGGCAAAGCCCCCTCTTTCTTTCGCATCCGTTAATATCTTGAACTTAATTCTGGGCTTTTTGCCCTGCCAGACAAATTTGGAAATATCTTTCTGCCACTTCCGGAAGCACTCTGTCTTGTCTACAATCTGTAGTGTCTGAAACACTACATTGCCGAGGCGGCGCGATCGGCAATGGCTGCCCGATCCTGGTAAGGAGAGGGAAGCTCCGCTGAAAACGGGTCGTCCGCTACGGCGAAGCGGAGACCCACTAAGGGAAACTACAGGCGGCAGAAGCCTGTAGTCTCGGGACCCGGCGGGCGCCAGAAGCAGCCCCCAAAACGTTGAAGGGACCCCGTAAGGGGCTCCGGATCGCGGAGGGGGTAGCGGCGCTGTGGGTCGTTGCGCAATCAACGGAGCGAAGCCGCGTTGCTGTTGCCGGTGAGCGCTGACCTTTCTTCCTGCAATCTTTAAATTCGGAAAGCTGCAACCCGTGAGTAATCTGGACTTTAAGAATTTTTGGAGACCTTTAAAAATTAGAATTTGGCTGAAAGCGGAGTGACGATAAACAGGAAGCCCGTCTTCCGCTAACACTGAACTTGAAAGCAAAGAACAGGAGGAGTGGAGACTAAGAGCGATGCTTTAACCAATTGCTGGCACCTATTTAAAATAGCTACCTGGGCAGAAAGACTTTAAGCTGTTGGCTTTTGGATTTATTTGGGAACAAGGATATCTTTCTTCTGTTGAACCAGTGGATTACAAATTAAATAAGAACCCCAGGTGCTGGAGCTGCCTGAGTAACTGAGCACCAGTCTGCAACATTGGATACTTTGAATTCAGACTTTGAAACATTCTGAGCTGGAACTTGTTATTTTGAAACATCTGCAGTCTAGGCACTGTTTGAAACACTGTTTTGCCTCACGTATACTCTGTAAAAATTCAACTCTGTGGAGGTCGTTGGATGTTGAATTAGATCTATAAATTTGAATTGGACTTGACTTTCTCCCTTAAGACATTTTAAGCTCCCTCTAGAGGATTTTGGACTTACAGCAGTGACTTTGTTTTACTTTCCTTTTCCCGGCCCTCTGTTTGACTGTTGCATCTGGGCTTCTACTCTCTCATGGGAACAACTCAGTTTGACCTTGGTTTTTAGATAACTTTGGAATGAGTGGAACAAGGAAAAGGGGAAGAACCAAACAAACAACCTTAATTTTATCTGCGGCCTCACAGCGTAGATCATCTGTGCCTGCTTTGCCTTCCACTTTGCCTCCTGAGATAGAGGCGGCTTCCCTGTCACAGGCAGGGGAGGGAGAAACGGAAGAATTACAATTGGAAGATATGGCCTCAGGAGTGAGTGCTTCTGTTTTAGACAAAATTTTTGAAAAATTGGAGGCTTTGGATAGAAAGGCTGATTTGCAAACGGCTAAAATTGACCAGAATACAGAAAGTTTGAATAGATTAACTGGACAAGTTGCACAGAATGTCCAATCCATTGGAGAGTTGAAGGAGGCTGTAGGTGAAAATCGGAAATTGGCTGAGGATACTAGTCAAAGATTGGGAGAACTGGAGAAAGAAGTTAGACCACTCAGCAAACAAGTTGGAGAACATCAGATTCACTTTTCGATGACAGAGCTGCGGAACAGGGAGGCCAACTTGAGGATACGGTCAATACCAGAAGTAGAAGAAGACAATTTAATTGAGTTTTTGACCAAAGAATTTTCCAAGTTTTGGAAGTTAGAGGAAAAAGACTTTAAAATAGTATCTGCTTTCAGGCTTGGAAGACTTAGGAGGAAAGAGAAGCCCAGAGATTGTTTGGTTATACTGAGATCCAAGGAGGAAAGGGACAAGATTTTGGGCCTGCACTACGGAAAGTCACTGGACATTCTGGACAAGAGAATTGAAATTTACAAGGACATCCCTAAACAATTGTTGGACCTTAGATCTGACTACACGGAACTAGCAAGATTGCTGAGGAGCAACTCAATTATCTTCAGGTGGGAGTTTCCTCAAGGATTATCTTTTACTTTCAGAGGGAAAAAGATCAAAATTAGAACATTGGAGGATAGAGACAAGTTTCTGGAAGCACACGGAGAAGATCTTCACAAAGGACTTGGAGCACTACCAGGGCCCGAACCTTCAGGGGAGCCTGCGCCCTCGGACCCTCAAGGACCGGAGAACAAGGTACCACCCCAGCAAGAATAACCAGATTTATTCAGGATGTCTCTGCAGCTTCTGAGCTGGAATATAAATGGCTGCAACAGTCCGGAGAAAAGGAGAAAATTTTTTCACATTTTAAAAAAGGAACAATTGGACATTATTTGTTTACAAGAAACACATGTGATTAGGCTCCACAGAAAAGTGTTAATAAATAAAAGACTCGGCCAGGAATTTATATCTTCTGACACAGTTAAAAAGAGAGGCGTAGTGATTTATGCAAAAGAGAACCTTTCACCTAAATTTCTGTTTAAAGATGAAAAAGGAAGAATTTTGGCAATAGAAATACAACATCAAGGAGAAAAAATTTTGATATTAGGAATCTATGCCCCAAATGAAGGAAAATCGGATTTTTATAAGAAGTTGCATGAGACTATGCTGGATTATCTGGATTACAACAACATCATCATGATGGGAGACATGAATGGAGTCGTATCAACCAACATGGATAAGTCACAGAATCAAAATGTTACTAAAGAGGGAAGACTACCAAAGACTTTTTTTGAAATGACTGACAATATGGACTGGATTGATATTTGGAGAGTGAGAAACCCCTTGGGAAGAGAAGGAACATTCTTCTCTGAAGCCCAACTGACTTGGACAAGAATCGACCAAATATGGATAACTAGAAGTCTGGCACCTAAGATTAGAAAGGTGGAAATCTGCCCAAAGACATGCTCCGACCACAACGCACTGAGAATGGACATGACACTGATCCCAACCGGCTCCTTCAGATGGAAGATGAATGACGGCCTGTTTAGAGATCAAGAGATTGTAAAGAAGGCCCAAAAAACTCTAAAGGACTATTTTGAGGTTAATATGAACACCAGGGTGGAAAAAAGAACTATATGGGACGCAAGCAAGGCCGTGATGAGAGGGTTCCTGATACAACAGAATACCATAAAGAAAAGATCACAGAATGAAAGGAAGGACAAAATTTTGGAAAGAATTAAAGAGCTAGAGAAGAAGTTAAGATCTAACCCAAAGTCCCAGCCGATTCTACGAGAAATTAAACTTTATCAAGCACAATACTCTAAATTGATAAACCAGGAAATAGAATGGAAGATTAAAATAATGAAGCAAAAAACTTTTGAATCGGCTAACAAATGTGGAAAACTGCTAGCTTGGCAGCTGAAGAAGAGACAAAAACTAAATACGGTAACAAACCTAGAGATTGAAGGAAGAAGCATCCAGAACCCTGGAGAGATCAGAAAGTGTTTTCAGAAATATTTCAAAAAGTTATATACTCAAGGGCCACAAGATGAAATTGAGATTAAACAATTCTTGGAGAAAAATGGATTAGCAAAGCTGTCAGAAGAAAACAAAACAATTCTGAACGGTAAAATAACACGACAAGAGATTGAGCAGGCCATCCAGAACATGAAACAGGGCAAATCGCCAGGGCCAGATGGGCTGACCTCCAACTACTATAAGACATTGAAAGACTACCTGATACAACCATTGTTGGAGGTCAGCAATGAAATTATGGAGGGGAAGAGGGCGCCGGAATCATGGAAAGAAGCTTTTATCACATTGATACCAAAATCGGAAACTGAAAAGACACAACTAAAGAACTACCGTCCCATCTCCCTTTTAAATGTGGATTACAAAATATTTGCAGATGTCTTGGCACGTAGATTCAAGAAAGTTCTAAATGAAGTAATTCATAAAGACCAGGCAGGCTTTCTCCCAGGTAGACATATGTTTGCTAATACAAGGAACATTATAGATATACTGGAACTTTTGCAAACAAACATAAACACTAAAGCAGTTTTAATCTTTATAGACGCGGAGAAGGCCTTTGACAACATATCCTGGAAATTCATGAAGGGGAACCTAAAAGAAATGGGAGTGGGACGGGGGTTTGAGAATGGGATTGAGGCAATATACTCAGAACAAAAGGCTAAACTGATAGTTAACAATGTGGTCACAGAAGAGTTCAAAATTGAAAAAGGTACACGACAAGGCTGCCCGATTTCCCCACTACTATTTATCTCGGTTCTGGAAGTGCTCCTGAACATGATTAGAGGGGATCGGCTGGTGGAAGGGATCCAGGTCGGAGCGAAACAATATAAACTTAAAGCGTTTGCAGATGACCTAGTTCTGACATTACAGGAGCCGGAATCTAGTACGAAAAGAGTATTACAATTGATTCAAAACTTTGGTCGAGTGGCGGGATTTAAATTAAATAAACAAAAAACCAAGGTATTGGGGAAAAATTTGACAGATACTGAGTCGGAACGGTTTCAGAGGGAGACAGAGTTAACGGTGGTCAAGAAAGTGAAATACCTAGGGGTAAACATAACAGCAAAAAATCTGAGTTTATTTAAAGATAACTATGAAAAATGCTGGTTAGAAATTAAGAGAGACTTGGATAGTTGGTCAAGATTAAAACTTTCTTTGTTAGGCCGAATAGCTGCCATCAAGATGAATGTATTGCCAAAAATGTTATTTTTGTTTCAGACACATAAGAGGATTTCAGACCAGAATCAGCAATGGCTTTCCTTAATTCTCTCATTACAGAATAAGGAAGCGATTCATAATAAATCTGCTGTTGAGCAGTTCCAGGGTTTGAATAAGAGATAGGGAAAGCAGACGGCATTTCACCTGGCCACTCGGACTCCTCCTCTAAGGACAGGAGCCCTTTCTGCCTTGCCAAAGAGAGCGCAGCGCGCACAGCTCCTATAGAGCAAACAGGGGCTGTGGCAGACGGAGAAGGGATGGGGGGGGAGGAATCAGGCTGAGGTGGAGGGATGGGGGGGAGGATGCAGGCTGAGGTGGAGGGATGGGGGGAGGATGCAGGCTGAGGAGGGTGAGACGCAGGGAGGGATTGGCTGGGCGAAGGAGGTAAAAGTTTCGGGTAAGGTGGGGGATTGTCTGCGATGGCGAAAAGTGCGGGGGCCGAGCGAGACGCCTGTGGTAATTTAGCAACGGCATCAGCACATTTCTGCCAAGTGAGCAGACAATGAATCGGAGCCCTAGGTTCTGCAAAAAGGGTCTTTCCGATCTTTTGCCAAGTCTCTACTTCCAAAGAACCCTTCTCTGGATAGGAGGGGTATTGGCAAGAAATCTCACATAGCAATTGTTCAATTTCTTTTAAGGAAATATTAACACCCACCTCCCGCTGTCTAACTAAATAAAACAATTCTTTAGCATGTTCTTTCTGGAATTTAGTCAATTCCCCTCCCATACTCACGAAGTAGCGCGCTGAGACTTTTCCAGTCGGGTGAAGTATGAGGTTTGGCTGCGTAAGGGATCTGGCACGTCGGGGGTCACCAGATGTTGGGTTGAAATCACGACAGACGAATGGTAGGTGTCATGTGAGAGGCGTCTCTCCGGGGCGAGCCCCGGGAACTCTCTTTTATTGAATATTACAAACATTGCCACAGGTGTGCTTGTGGCTGATTGGTTGATACAAACACAAAGCATCTTGTTGCTGATTGGTTAACATAGGTACAAGGCGGGAATAACATATTACATTAATCACTGATAGTTCAAAGACTGGGAACGGAGCTGGAACTAGACAGGCATGAATCCTCCTAATTAAATTATAACTAAAGATTAATATAACATGACTAAAACAATTACTAATGATTGATCATAACATGAAAGTTCCGTATATGTGGTTAGCTATGCATTAAGAACAGACCATGTTGTTTTGTACATGAACTTGAAATGAACTGAAGAATGACAGAATGTCTGGGTGTGCTAAGCTTGGTGTGTTTGGAACAGTATGTGCAGAAGCGAGACTTCCCAGAATCCAAGAGGAAAGAAGCAAGAGTTCTCATAGTAAGCATAGCAAGATTTCATAGTAAGACTTCCCACAATGCCACAGTTATGTGCAGTAAGAGAAACTGCAGAAAGAAAACTTCCCTTCATCTCCCCCTTTCTTTTCTTGTTTGCGAGGCGTTCCAGGTGGATAAGGCAAAAATACTTCGGGATTAGTGGTGTGCCAGCGAATGCCCGAAATAAGCCTGCCAGGGTCGATGGGACAAAAATACTTCAGGATACGTGGTTTGCCAGCGCATGCCCAAAATAAATCCGCCCACATCCACTTCCCTTCAGTTTTCACCAGGGCAAAGCTGATCCATGTGTGTTTGTCAAGGAGGAGGGGCAAAACAAACTGTATTGTTTATGTTTTGTTGATGATCTTCTGATGTTTTGGAAGAATCAGGCTTTGTACCAAAGCACCCTAGCTCAGCTGAAGGAGCACTTTGACATGAAGGATCTTGGTGAGGTATCCAACTATCTTTCTCTGCAGGTGGAGAGGGACCAAGCAGGTAATTTTCTGGTACACCAAACACAGAAAATTGCTGATGTATTAACCAGGTTGAATTTGGTTGATGCAAACCCAGCAGACACACCGATGGTGACAGGTTACCAGGTAGACAGTACTGCTGAAGCGTTTTCTGACACAACGCTGTACAGATGCATTCTAGGCAAGTTGAATTTCATTGCTAGATGCTCAAGACCTGACATAGCTGTAAGCTGTAACCTGCTTAGCAGACATGCCAACAATCCTACTGTTCAGGATTGGAAAGCTCTGAAGCGCATAGCCCGCTATTTGAAAGGGACTTTGCACTACAGGCTGAGGTTCACCAGTCAGAAGACTGGAGGTCTTGAAATCTTTGCAGATGCAAGTTTTGGAAGTGACACCACGGATGGTACAAGCACTTCTGGAGTATGCTACATGTACAACCACTGCCTGTTTGACTGGTTGTGCAAAAAGCAGATGACAGTGAGCCTAAGTTCCTGTGAAGCAGAACTCAATGCTCTGTCATTTTCACTCATGGATTGTGAATGGTTGATGCAACTGTTTAAGGACATCAGAGTTTATGTGAAATGTCCTGTACAAGTGTATCAAGACAATAGATCGTGTTTGGCTTTGCTGAACTCGGAGAGTTGCAAGCAAAGGACCAAGTACTTGCAGATTAAGCTACATCGTGCAAGAGAGTGTATTCAGAAAGGACTCATTCAGGTGTCAGGAAATGAAATTCCTGCTGATCTGTTGTCTAAGGTTGTTAACAGAGAACAACTTAAGGTTTACGTACAAAGGTTGCAATTGGGTTGAACCACAGGTACTACAGGTTACACGTAAAGGGGGAGGATGTTAGGATATTTCCGTTCCACCTTAAAAGGGAGCAGGCTTTGTGAGTCAGAGTCTGCGTATTTCCTGTTCACCGGATGTTTATGTTTTCTGTTGCTTTCGTTTTCTCTCTGTGTCGTAGACACAAAAGCAGGCAGTCATGTTTTTCTGTGTTCTGATCAACGCTGAATAAACTTGTAAATAATGCTCTCCTGTGTGCAACTTTTGGCTGTGCATTATCTGCTGATAGAGCGTGCATGAGCTCTGGAATGTGGCAAGATATTTTCTAGAAACTCATGTCGCTGCGTGCCTACGGGAGGTTGATGGATCGTCCGGCAGCCAGCTTGGGGGCCTTGATGGACTTTATCTCCCTGGCAGTATCCCTTGGTTTTCTCTGGCGTGGGCTCTTCACCCTCCCTCTGCTTCTGGCCATCTGCAGGCGTCTGCCTCTGTTTACCTTTGCCCTTCCGGCCTCTGCAAAGGCGATGACCTTGGCTCCCATGAGAAACAGAGCTCTCAGCTGCCGACTCCTTGGCTCCCCCTGGAGGCTGGAATGCTGCCTGGGATGACGTGACAGTCAGCTCCCCCTGCAGCTTGCAATCGGTGCCCTCAGCATCCCTGCATTCACTCGCATTCTGGGAAACAGCCAGGACCTCCGATGCAGTCAAACTCTGGGCTGAGATGACTGGCAAATGGGCTACTTTCAAAGCATTCCACATCTTACGTGCAGTCAGATTGCCAGCTAACGTTTTAATTTCCTCCAGAGAGACGGACAAGACTATTATGTCTATCGCCTTTAAATTTTCGGCCTTCCATCTATCTGTCAGAGGAACTGGAGGGGCCTCACACACAGTATGCCACACTCCAAACTGACGCAGCAAGCTCTCACACCACTTTGCCCAGGTCTGATAGTTGTGCCGATTTAACTTTGGGCACTCAGCAGCTTCAGAAGCTTGGAAAAACTCCATTCCAGCTTTTTATTTGAGCCGTGAGTCTTATTCACTTCAGAGACGTCTTATCTCAGCAGCTCATTAATCACGAAGCCTTTGGCGCGGCTTCCAGATCCATTAGGCCAGCCGGAGTTCAAAGAGACTTTGCCGCGGCAACGAAAAGCCTCACTTTCGCTTTTCCTCCACATACCTTTCAGCAGTCTGTCGCAGTCTTACTCTCCTGTAAGTGCTGTGAATCTGGGCCCATAACCTGTTGTTGGGATACTGCCAGGGAGGTAAAGTCCATCAAGGCCCCCAAGCCGTCTGCCGGACGATCCATCGACCTCCCGTAGGCACGCAGCGACATGAGTTTCTAGAAAATATCTTGCCACATTCCAGAGCTCATGCACACTCTATCAGCAGATAATGCACAGCCAAAAAGTTGCACTCAGGAGAGCATTATTTACAAGTTTATTCAGCGTTGATCAGAACACAGAAAAACATGACTGCCTGCTTTTGTGTCTACCACACAGAGAGAAAACGAAAGCAACAGAAAACATAAACATCCTGTGAACAGGAAATACGCAGACTCACAAAGCCTGCTCCCTTTTAAGGTGGAACGGAAATATCCCCTTTTCTGATGGAGTGGTGATGTTTTGCGAACTGTCTGCTGGGATAAGATAGGAACTTTTAAAAGTCCTTGTCACCCCGTTCTCAGGGTTCAATTCCTCTTTGAACCTGTTGCGCAATAAACTTTGGTCTACGCTATTTGCTCCGGTTGGTGGCTGGTCTCCTTCTTTGTTCCGCAGGGACCCACGGGCTCTGAGCAGCCTCCCACCTGGATTTTTCCGTAACAACAGAAACTAGACTAACCCTCTTGAGAGAAGAAAGGTGGGTTTGCTCCCAATGTTGTAATCTAAATAAGCACATCTTCCCACAAGTGAATAGAAGCCACCTATCTGGGGGGAAATAAAGTGGTATGCTGAGAGACATTGTTACGGTGGAGAGCAAATCTGTTTTCAACAATCCTAACATCCAGAGAAAAACCAGATGGCAGCTTTTTTTTACTATGTCCACAGAACTCAATGAAAGGCACCAATGGTTTTGGACTGGTTCAGTAGAAGCATGTTGAAATCTGCAGATGGCACAAAATTCAGCGGCAGTAAATCAGAAAGAGGGGCAGTCTTTAAACAGCTGAAGAGAATGGGATAAACTTCAACTGAGCATCCAAGTATTAACATCCTTACGGTAAGGACCTTACCCAACCCTAGTCACATGTAAACACCATTTTAAAGCATGGCTTGATGAGCTAAAAGATGAATAGGAGTACACATTCAAAAGCACATCATATTGGAAACAATGCAGTTCAGTACTAACCCTCAGATATGCACCAGCTTTATTCCCAGTTCATGATCCAGCAAGAGACAAACATACAAGAGCTGATTTACATGTATTTTTCTTCTTTGCTGGATTGGGGCATAAGCACTGAGCCCTATCTTTGTTCGTACCTTTATTCAAACGGTTCAAGGCTTCTTCAATGGAAAGTCGGTCATCTTCTGTCTCTTCTGGTTTGTTTACTACCAGTAGCCAGCAAAGCTTGTTCTGGTACCTTAGAATTCTTGTGTCTCTTCATTTTTCCCAGCATCAGGGTCTTTTCCAGGGAATCTTCTCTTTTCATGAGGTGGCCAAAGTATTGGAGCCTCAGCTTCACGACCTGTCCTTCGAGTGAGCACTCAGGGCTGATATCCTTCAGAATGGAGAGGTTTGATCTTCTTGCAGTCCATGGGACTCTCAAAAGTCTCCTCCAGCACCAGAATTCAAAAGCATCCATTCTTCGGCAATCAGCCTTCTTTATGGTCCAGCTCTCACTTCCATACATCACTACTGGGAAAACCATAGCTTGAACTAAACGGACCTTTGTCGGCAAGGTGATGTCTCTGCTTTTTAAGATGCTGTCTAGGTTTGTCATTGCTTTTCTCCCAAGAAGCAGGCATCCAATGTTTCTCATGTGCCTGACGTATGGTTTCTTACCAAACATCTTTTCATAGGGAGTACAACCTATGGGTGCAGAAAATCGTCTGTTAAAACAATAAACCAAACAATTCAGCGACTCCGCCCAATATTCCTCAGGAAGATTGGCATCATGCAACAAGGTCTTCAGTCCTTGTAGCAAAGTCTGGTTTTCCCTTTCGCAAAGTCCATTCTTCCATGAAGATCTTGGATTTGCAAGGTCATGCTGAATCCCCTTCTGACGTCTCCTTCCATCGGCCCGTCCTCTGACATAAATCAGGGACCCGGACTTCAAAAGCCAGGGCACACTATTAGCAGAGTGTACTGCGCACACAGAAGTAGGCGTGAGGCTTGTGAAGTCATTCTACAGCTACAGATTTATTAAACATAAATCAAGACAAAGAAACATGTTGTCTCTCTCTCATGTCATCTCAGAGAGAACAGCAAAAGCAAAAGCGATGCACAAACGGAAGTTCCCAGCATACTGTGCTGGAGTGTAAACAGACATGTGACATGCAACAATCTCATGCCTGTTCCTTAAGGTGGAATGGAAATGTCAACATCCTCCCCCTTTCCGTGTAACCTGTGGTGCAGTATTTCAACCCAACTGCAACCGCTGTACATAAACCTTAAGTTGTTCTCTGTTAACAACCTTAGACAACAGATCTGCAGGAATCTCGTATCCTGGCATGCAGGACACCTGAATGAATCCTTTCTGGATACACTCCCTTACACGATGTACCTTTAACTTCAAGTATTTAGTTCTTTGCTTGCAACTCTCTGAGGCTAGCAAAGCCAAACAGGATCTGTTGTCTTGATACACCTGTGCAGGACATTTCACAGTAACCCTGACGTCCTGAAACGGTTGCATCAACCATTCACAATCCATGAGTGAATATGACAGTGCATTGAGTTCAGCTTCACAAGAACCTAGGCTAACTGTGGTTTGCTTCTTGCACAGCCAGTCAAACAGACATTGGTTGCACATGTAGCATACTTGTGCCATCTTTGGTGGCACTGCCAAAACTCGCATCTGTAAAGATTGTGAGGAGAATCAGAACTTACAGGGTTAAACAGTTCTGTGTGACGTCTCACATTCTGAGGCGTGGTTTGGTTCACATACGGGAATCTTTCTTTGTGTGTGAGTTTCCTTTTGTTTTTGGCTGAGAGACGAAAGAATGTCCGCTCTCTCGCCTGGCTGATTTATGATGTTTTTCTTCTCATTAAAGGCTGTTAGAGATTAGCAAGAAGCCTGCGTTCAGTCTGATTTATTATCCACACACAAGGCAACACTTTCTACCGCTGCAGAACTCTGCTAAGAACTCTGCTAAGAGCTCAAGTTTTTCCTATCGGCACAAGCGTCCATCGGCACAGGGGAAGTGTGCCGGGCGCCATCTTATCTCAGCAAAGATTTCATTTTTTTAAATTTTTTTTTAATAATTTTTATAAAGGTTTCAATCAAAAATTAAACAACAAAGAAAGAAAAGAAAAACATAAAAAAGATACACAAATACACAATACAAATCTCAGAAAAAAAATAAAAGAAAACACGAAAAGCAAAAATCAACAATAAAAAGAAACATAACAATTAAAAACAATATCTCTTTTCCATTTCCGTTTTTGAATTTACTTATTTTCTGGACTTCCTCATACCTCCCTCTTTTGTATTCCAATCCAAATTGTTTGTCCAGCAATTTCTTTTCCACTTTTTTAATCCCAATCTTTAATTTTAATATAATATTAAAATATATAACTTCAACTTCTTTAAACCTAATCTTTGGTCTTAATGTAATATAACATTAAAATTTTACCTCTTAATTGTCAAATTTCCATTTCCTTAAACATCTTTAATCCTAATCTTTAATCTTAGTCTATCATTGACTTTAACCTGTACAGCTGGAAACCGCTTATTTTCAGTCCAACATCACTCTAACATTCTTTAATTTTGCAATGTTTCTGAAGATAGTCTTTGAATTTCTTCCAATCTTCCTCCACCGACTCTTCTCCCTAGTCACGGATTCTACCAGTCATTTCCGCCAGTTCCATATAGTCCATAAGTTTCATCTGCCATTCCTCCAGCGTGGGAAGTTCTTGTGTCTTCCAATACTTTGCGATAAGTATTCTTGCTGCTGTTGTTGCATACATAAAGAAAGTTCTATCCTTTTTTAACACCATTTGGCCGACTATACCCAGGAGAAAGGCCTCTGGTTTCTTGGGAAAGGTATACTTAAATACCTTTTTTAATTCATTATATATCATTTCCCAGAAAGCCTTAATCTTTGGGCACGTCCACCAAAGGTGAAAAAATGTACCTTCAGTTTTTTTACATTTCCAACATTTGTTATCGGGCAAATGATAAATTTTTGCAAGCTTGACTGGGGTTATGTACCACCTGTATATCATTTTCATAATATTCTCTCTTAAGGCATTACATGCCGTAAATTTCATACCTGTGGTCCACAACTGTTCCCAGTCAGCAAACATAATGTTATGTCCAATATCCTGTGCCCATTTAATCATAGCCGATTTTACCGTTTCATCCTGAGTATTCCATTTCAGCAGCAAGTTATACATTCTTGACAAATTCTTAGTTTTGGGTTCTAACAGTTTTGTTTCTAATTTGGATCTTTCCACCTGGAAGCCAATTTTCTTGTCCAATTTAAATGCCTCCATTATCTGAAAATAATGAAGCCAGTCTCGCACTTTGTTTTTTAACTTTTCAAAACTCTGCAATTTCAGTCTATCTCCGTCTTGTTCCAAAATTTCCCAATATTTCGGCCATTTGACCTCCATATTGACCTTTCTCAAGGCTTTCGCTTCCATTGGTGACAGCCACCTTGGAGTTTTGTTTTCTAACAAATCCTTATATCTTATCCAAACATTAAATAGCGCTTTCCTGACAATGTGGTTTCTAAATGCTTTATGTGCTTTGACCTTATCATACCATAAATATGCATGCCATCCAAATACATTGTTAAAACCTTCCAAGTCCAGAATGTCAGTATTTTCAAGAAGTAGCCATTCTTTCAACCAGCAGAAGGCTGCTGATTCATAGTAAAGTTTGAGGTCTGGCAGGGCAAATCCGCCTCTTTCCTTTGCATCCGTTAAAATTTTAAATTTTATTCTGGGCTTCTTGCCCTGCCAGACAAATTTAGAAATACCTTTCTGCCACCTCTTGAAACAATCCATTTTGTCAACAATCTGCAAAGTTTGAAACAAAAACAACATTCTAGGCAATACATTCATTTTTATCGCAGCAATACGGCCTAGCAGTGAAAGCTTCAAATTTGACCAAATTTCTAAATCTTTTTTCACTTCAGACCAACATTTTTCATAATTATCTTTAAATAAATTCCCATTTTTTGCTGTCATGTTAATCCCAAGGTATTTAACTTTCTTAACCACTGTTAAACCTGTCTCATTCTGAAACCTCTCTCTTTCAAACGGTGTTAAATTTTTCTCTAAAACCTTGGTTTTTGACTTGTTCAATTTAAATCCTGCCACTTGACCAAATTCTTGAATCAGTTCTAAAACCCTTTTAGTACTAGATTCTGGCTCCTGTAACGTCAATACTAAGTCATCTGCAAATTATCTCAGCAAAGATTTCAAGACCTCCAGATTTCTGACCAGTGAATCCGAGTCTGTAGTGCATAGTACCTTAACACATCAGCAATTTTCTGAGATTGGTGTACCAAAAAATCACCTGCCTGGTTTTTCTCTACTTCCAGAGAAAGTAGAGACTCTGCTTGAGACCATATAAGGACTTCCGAAGTTTACAGACCATTCCCTTCTGTATCTGCATCCCGTCAGGTGGAAGCATATACAGCTCCTCCCCCAAAACCCCGTACAAAAAAGCTGCATTAACATCGTGATGGGAAACGTGCAGTTTCTCCTCTACAGCAATCTTGAGCATTAGCCGAATGCTCTCATACTTGACGATGGGTGAGTAGGTCTCGTGGTAATCCTGTCCTGGTACCTGTGAAAAACCTCTGGCGACCAATCTGGCTTTGTGTCATACTACCTTGCCATTCTGATCAGTCTTGGCTTTAAAGACCCATTTGCTGTCAACCAGCTTCATCCCTGGGACTATTGGAACCAGCTCCCAGGTCTTGTTCCTTTCCAAGGAATCAAGTTCAGCCTTCATGGCATTTAGCCTTGGCTCAGCATCCTTTGAGGTTAAGTCCTGGAGCTCTTGGAAGCTTGAAGGTTCCCACACCTTCTCTGAGCTACTAACAACAGCTACTGCTGTTTTAGTAACCTCATCATCATACCTGTTTGGAGGTTTGCCCTTTGTGGCCCTTTCAGATCTGCATACTATACGCAAGTCTTCAGCACCTATCTCCTCTTCCTTAGGAGAATAGTGGCCAATGGTGAACAGTGGTTCTTCCAATTCAGTGTCAGACTCATCAGATGGTCTGAGTGAGGCCTTTGCGCTCTTGTAGTCTGCTGTGTCATCGCTGTCACTGACATCAGCACTAGCACTGCCCACTGAACTGGAATCCGAACCCTGATCATCATCCTCAGCTTCCTCTGCTTCTTCAGCTTCAGGGTGACTGTGGAAAATCCCCACATTCTCCCCCCATTTAGCATTGTACTGAACACTTCTGGTAAAGCGTACCGTCTTTGTGTCAGTCATCAGCACTCTGTATACACCTTTCTCATACCCCACAAATACGCCATGCACACCACGCTTCCCGAGCTTGCTGCTCTGTGGAGTATGGACCCACATGTCAGAGCCAAAGTTTCTCATGTGCCTGACGTATGGTTTCTTACCAAACATCTTTTCATAGGGAGTACAACCTATGGGTGCAGAAAGTCGTCTGTTAAAACAATAAGCCAAACAATTCAGCGACTCCGCCCAATATTCCTCAGGAAGATTGGCATCATGCAACAAGGTCTTCAGTCCTTGTAGCAAAGTCTGGTTTTCCCTTTCGCAAAGTCCATTCTTCCATGAAGATCTTGGACTTGCAAGGTCATGCTGAATCCCCTTCTGACGTCTCCTTCCATCAGCCCGTCCTCTGACGTAAATCAGCGACCTGGACTTCAAAAGCCAGGGCATGCTATTAGCAGAGTGTACTGCGCACACAGAAGTAGGCGTGAGGCTTGTGAAGTCATTCTACAGCTACAGATTTATTAAACATAAATCAGGACAAAGAAACATGTCGTCTCTCTCTCATGTCGTCTTGGAGAGAACAGCAAAAGCAAAAGCTATGCACAAACGGAAGTTCCCAGCATACTGTGCTGGAATGTAAACAGACATGTGACACACAACAATTCCACATGCCTGTTCCTTAAGGTGGAATGGAAATTTTGAACCAGTCAGTTGTTCCATATCCCATTCTAACTGTAGCTTCTTGTCCCACATACAGATTTCTCAGGAGACAGATGAGGTGATCAGGCACTCCCATTTCTTTAAGAATGGAGAGCTATCTTTGAAAACAAACAAACAAAGGTGCCTTAGGCACATCAATGAACACAATAACAACAGGGCAATAGCATTATGACGGAACCAGTGTCTCAGTGATGCCCCCCCCCCGAAAAGTCTTCTTTGGAAGAGTTCATAAAATATTATACAGATATTTCGGTTTGGTTTTGCTTTTGTTGTTGTTGTTCAAAGTGGAATCAGAGGAGACAGACATGGAGCCCATCAACAACAGAAAACCATAAACAGCTCCTTTCTTGCCATAGGCCAAGACACGTAGGAGGGGAGGGGGGAGGGGTTTGAAAGCTTGGCTCCCAAGTTTCAAGTGAATAGTTAGTTTATGGTGTTCAAGTATAGCATGCTCCATAGCCTACCTCTCTTCACCTCAAACAGCCCTTGAAAAAATATTTGAACCATTCCTTCCTTCCTTCCCACCAGCACTCCGCTCTCCTCTCGTGCCATTCCCCAGCCATTCAAGGCCCACCTACCTCTTGGTCCTTCCCCACTCGTACCGTCAAAACCAGCGCTGCCAAAAATCTCCCTCCTCAGTAGCTGCCGTTCAGTTCAAAAAATATTTCCCTGCGCTGGAGCAAATCGTGATTGGGGTGGGGTGGGGGCGGGGCCATTGTAAGAAGGAAGGAAGGAAGGAAGGAAGGAAGGAAGGAAGGAAGGAAGGAAAGGGCTGCGCTCGGGAGAAGAGAAAAGGCTTGGGTTCCCCTTTGGCTGTGTCACTTCCCACCGTTGGCAGGAGCGGCGCTGGTCTCAGGATGAGCATGCATGAACTGCTCGTGCCCCCCTCCTTTCAGACGCAAAACGTAGAGGGAGGGGGGATGTTCTCACCCAAAGTGTAAGCGGGGAACGGAACTGAAGAGCCGTGCATGCTCACAAATGAAAGGGAAGGGTGGGGAGGAAGAGTGGGCTTTTGGTTTCACCATTGGCTGTTAGTGGGTCAGAGGAGGAGGGGCTCATTTTACAGTCTCTCCGTCAGGCGGAAGGAAACCTTGTTTTTTTCTGTCATTGTACAGTATTCGCTGTCATTTTTTCCTGTCGTTATTTCACAAATAAATCAAGCAGTTTGCACCATTCTAAAATCCAGAAGAAGAATCCCATGTGTCAATAAGGCCCTCGCCTAGTTCCACAGAGCGTTCCCCACATAGTAGAGTTGCGGCTTCCTTCTGAGTAAACATATTGAAATAAAAAAAATTAAGGTTATATATATATATAACCTTAAATTTATATATATATATATATATATATATATATATATATATATATACACTGCATATATAAACCACATGTCTGAAACCCCACAGAAAAAGTCCTGAAACCATTTTGTCCCTCCCACATTGACCTCAAATATTTCTCTGCAAGGTCGAAGGAAAAGGGAAAAGCCTCCCCATTGTCTTTTTGTTCACAAATCCTGTCTTAAGGGTATGTCTGTGTATGAATAGGGTGAGCCTGTGACCTGGCTCAGGAACTAAGTATTTGTCCAGACAGCAGGAGCACTGGGTCACGGAGCAAGGGACGGGCTGACACTCCTGCGATGCCACCCCATAGCTGGACGCATCTGTTTGGGAAAATATAAAGATTTGAAAAACAAACAGACATGCTCTGAACCGACGAAGCTGGAAAAAAACCTGCAGAATGTACAGTCTCTGGTGTAAAAGACTGAACTTCAAAGAGATCCTCATCATGATGTTTGGAATCTGGAGGGGCTTGGTATGTTTTTTCTTCTTCTTCTAACATTAACAATTCACATTGCATGCCAAGCCTCATTAAGAACCTAAATTGCTCTTCAAAAAGTGAGTACAGATGGACTTTTATATATAATTGGGACTTATTCGCAGCCGCTTTTCTTTTAAGTTTTGAAATGCCCGTTAAAGACGAAAACAAAGAACAAAATGGCGCCTACCCACTACGCACTTATGGAATATCTGAAATACCTCCCTGATTAAGAGAAACAGGAGCTAACCGATGGTTGGTTATAAAGATTAGAGACAATATTAAATATGCAACTGTTTGCAAAAAGAATTTTTTTCCCATCATGAGCGAGAGAAAATGCTAAATGGATGTCTGACAGCCCCCCTCCAGGGCCCGGAGGAAGGACTTGGTGGATTCCAAAGGCTAATTGAAACAAAAGAAGTGCCATGGTCAGATCACTTCCTGGTGCAACTGGACTTCTCCGCGACCCTTCCCCTCTGCAGGGAGGTGGGACCAATTTGGATGGTCCGCCCCCACCACTTAATGGATCCAAATGGTTTCCAGAGAGTGGTAGGGGATGCTTTATCCCATGTTGATGGCCTTTCAGCTGATTCCCTGGTGGCCCGCTGGAATGCGGAGTTAACCAGGGCTATCGACTGTCTGGCTCCGAAGCGCCCTCTCCGATTGCATGGAGCCCGGACAGCCCTGTGGTTTTCTTCAGAGCTGAGGGCGATGAAACAATCGCTGAGACGGCTAGAGCATCGGTGGCAGAAAACTCATTCCGAATCTGACCGGACACAGGTTAGAGCTCAACGTTGAGCCTACCAAGTGGCGATAGCGACGGCGAAGAAGACTTTCTTCACCGCCTCTATTGCATCTGCAGAAAATAGTAGCAGGAGACTCTTTCAGGTGGTCCGCAGTTTAACGGAACCACCTTTGCCACTGGGGCCTTGTAAAGACCCCAAGATCTCCTGCAACGATTTTGCAAAGTTTTTTGCAGATACAATCACTCATATTCGGAAGGAGCTAGACACCACTGTGGGAGCAGGGCTTCGGCGGGAGAGTGCTAGAGCCCTGTCTGGTCAAGTTGCATGGAATCAATTTCAATCCGTTACCCCCTAGGATGTGGACAGGCTGCTTGGACGCGTGAAACCAACCACCTGTCTCCTTGATCCTTGCCCATCCTGGCTAATATTTTAGTGTATTTTGGTTTCTGTAGAAGCCGCCCAGAGTGGCTGGGGAAACCCAGCCAGATGGGCAGGGTACAAATAATAAATTATTATTATTATTATTATTATTATTATTATTATTATTAATCGTCATGTCTGATATATGGCTACATAGCAAGTAGTTTGCTTAAGAATAAATCAACAAGGAGTCTTTGAAGGAGGTTTTCATAATAATAATAATAATAATAATAGCCACTCTGGGTGGCTTCCAACAAAACACTAAAATACAATAACCTATTAAACATTAAAAGCTTCCCTAAACAGGGCTGCCTTTAGATGTCTTCTAAAAGTTTGGTAGTTATTTTTCTCTTTGACATCTGGTGGGAGGGCATTCCACAGGGTGGGCGCCACTACTGAGAAGGCCCTTTGCCTGGTTCCCTGTAACTTGGCTTCTCACAGCGAGGGAACCGCCAGAAGGCCCTCGGCACTGGACCTCAGTGTCCGGGCAGAACAATGGAGGTGGAGACGCTCCTTCAGGTATAGTGGACCGAGGCCATTTAGGGCCTTAAAGGTCAGCACCAACACTTTGCATTGTGCTCGGAAACGTACTGAAAGCCAGTGTAGGTCTTTCAAGACCGGTGTTATATGGTCTCGGTGGCCGCTCCCAGTCACCAGTCTTGTTGCCGTATTCTGGATTAGTTGTAGTTTCCGGATCACCTTCAAAGGTAGCCCCACGTAGAGCGCATTGCAGTAGTCCAAGCGAGAGATAACCAGAGCATGCATCACTCTGGTGAGACAGTCTGCGGGCAGGTAGGGTCTCAGCCTGCGTACCAGGTGGAGTTGGTAGACAGCTGCCCTGGATACAGAATTGACCTGTGCCTCCATGGACAGCTGTGAGTCCAAAATGACTCCCAGGCTGCGCACCTGGTCCTTCAGGGGCACAGTTACCCCATTCAGGACCAGGGAGTACTCCACACCCGCCCGCCCCTTGTCTTTCAAGACCGGTGTTATATGGTCTCGGTGGCCGCTCCCAGTCACCAATCTAGCTGCCGCATTCTGGATTAGTTGTAGTTTCCGGGTCACCTTCAAAGGTAGCCCCACGTAGAGCACATTGCAGTAGTCCAAGTGAGAGATAACCAGAGCATGCACCACTCTGGCAAGACAGGACCAGGGAGTCTTCCACACCCGCCCGCCCCTTGTCCCACAAAAACAGTACTTCTGTCTTGTCAGGATTCAATCTCAATCTGTTAGCCACCATCTATCCTCCAACTGCCTCCAGACACTCACACAGGACCTTCACCGCCTTCACTGGTTCCGATTTGAAAGAGAGGTAGAGCTGGGTATCATCCGCATACTGATGAACACCCAGCCCAAACCCCCTGATGATCTCTCCCAGCGGCTGCATGTAGATGTTGAAAAGCATTGAAAAAATTAAATATGAAAGAAAATTGGGCTACCTATAAAACTGTATTAAAGGAAGAAAACGGAGAATTGGAATTAAAGGATTACACAGAAATTAAAGCTCATATTAGTGATTGGTTCCAATATATTCAAATTAAGTATAGCTTAGCGAAAGACAAAAAGTTAGGATTTGAAAAAGAAATATCAAAATTCGATAAATACTTAATACAAGAAAAATAAAAAAAAATCTAAATTGTATAATCTGATTTTAGAGTGGGAAACAAAGGATGAATTGGTTAAAGCATCAATGATTAAATGGGCGCAAGATATTGGGAAAAATATTATGTTTGAACAATGGGAAAAAATTGTGGAAAGAAGATGAAATTCACTATGTGTTACATACTGAAAGAAAATTACCTTAAAATGCAACATAGATGGTATTTAACACCTGAAAGAATAGCAAAAATGAATAAAAATTGTAGCGATGTCTGCTGGCGATGCAACATGGGAAAAGGTACTATGATACATATATGGTGGAATTGTTTAAACATCAAACAATTTTGGGAAATAATATATAATGAAATGAAAAAAATGTTTAGATATTCATTTAGGAAAACACCAGAAGGTTTTCTATTGGGAATAGTACCAGGAAGCCTAAAGGAAGAAGATAAGACCTTATATTTATACGCAACAGTAGCAGCAAGGCTATTGATTGCGAAAAACTGGAAAAGTGGTATAATACCGACAAAAACAGAGTGGCTTGCCAAATTATTGGTGTATTACAATATATCCAAAACAATGGAAGAAATTGGAAGGATTTCAAAAGAAAAGATAGATAGGGACTGGAAGGTGTTTAAAAGATACATGCAAAATCATATCGAAAAATCAGAACTCCTATCAGAATAAACAAGTTCCACTTCAAATACTGAAATATCAAATAAGATGGATAACAATGTGTAATAGAAAAACAAGTATGAAATTAGGCTAAAGGTGTGTGAAAGAAAGTAACAGAAGTGGAAAGAAATTGTAATTGAGTAGATTGGAAGTCAAACACAAAGGTGGGGTGAGGGGTGGTGGATGTTGATGGGGAAAGGAATTATTTGTGGGATTGAGTGTAAGTATGTTTGAACACTTTTAAGGATTGTATGAAATGTATGTTTGTAAAGGGAAGTTCTCCTTCTGCACATAACTGTGGCATTATGAGGGAAGTATTTCTTCCTTTCTCTTGCATTCTGGGAAGTCTCGCTTATAATCTTTTCTCTGCTTCTGCACACACTGTGCAAACCTGTTCTAAACACCAAGACATTCCCTCATTCCTCAGTTCATCTTAAGTTCATGAACAAACAATATGACCTGTTCTTAATGCATAGCTGACCACATCTACGGAACTCGATTATTATATTCTTTCATGTTATGATCAATCATTAGTAATTGTTTTAGTTATGCTATATCAATCTTTAGTTATAATTTAATTAGGAGGCTTCATGCCTGTCTAGTTCCAGCTCCGTTTCCCAGCCTTTAATCTATCGGTGATTAATGTTTATATGTAATTCCTGCCTTGTACTTATGTTAAGCAATCAGCAACAAGTTGCTTTGTGTTTGTATCAACCAATCAGCCACAAGCACACCTGTGGCAATGTTTGTAATATTCAATAAAAGAGAGTTCTCGGGGCTTGCCCCGGCAGACGCCTCTCATATGACACCTGCCACTCGTCTGTCGTGAATTCATTCCAACATCTGGTGACCCCGACGTGATCTGCCAGATCCCTTACGCAGGCAGCCCTCATACTTCACTCGACTGGAGAAGTCTCAGCGTGCTACTTCATGAGTATGGGAGGGGAATTGACTAAATTCCAAAAGGAGCATGCTAAAGAATTGCTTTATTTAGTTAGACAGCGAGCGGTGGGTGTTCATATTTCCTTAAAAGAAATTGAACAATTGCTATGTGAGATTGCTTGCCAGTGCCCTTCCTATCCAGAGACTGGTTCTTTGGAAGTAGAGACTTGGCAAAAGATCGGAAAAACCCTCTTTGCAGAACCAAGGGCTCCGATTCATTGTCTGCTCACTTGGCAGAAATGTGCAGATGCCGTTGCTAAATTAGGACCCCAGGCGTCCCAGGCGTCTCCCTCGACCCCTGCCCTTCTAGCCATTGCAGACAATCCCCCACCTTACCCAAAGCTTTTCCCTCCTTCTCCTTCGCAGCCCGGCCAGCCCCTCCCTGTGTCTCAACCGTCTCAGCCTGCATCCTCCCCCCCATCCCTCCTTCGCCTGCCACAGCCCCTGTTTGCTCTACAGGAGCTGTGCGCTCTGCGCTTTCTCCGGCCAGGCAGAAAGGGCTCCTGTCCTTAGAGGAGGAATCTGAGTGGGCTGGTGTAATGCCGTCTGCTTTCCCTATCACCTATACAAACCCTGGAACTGCTCAACAGCAGGTTTTTTATGAGGCACTTCCTTATTCTGTAATGAGGGAATTAAGGAAAGCCATTACTGATTCCGGTCTAAAATCCTCTTATGTAACAGGAATGCTAGAAGGAATAGCAACTGGTTACACAATGCTACCTCAAGACTGGAAAGACCTGATGCGCATGCTTTTATCCCCAGCTCAGTATGTGGTGTTTGAGAGTGAATTTAAACATAGCGCATCAGCCCTGTCTGATCCGCAGCATACAGCCAATCAACTTTATGGCGCAGGTCAGTATGATAATATACCAGCCCAGGCGACGCTGACACCTGTACATTTTAGTCGCACCGCGACCTGTGTACAACGCGCCTTTCGGAAAGTCCCTGTTTCAGGGCAACCGCTGAGCTCCTTTGTTAATATTAAGCAACAGCATTCAGAGCCATACCATCAGTTTATAGATAGATTGAAGGAATCAGTCACTAGGCAGATTGATAACACTACAGCTCAAAATGAATTAATGAAAAAATTGGCCTTTGAAAACGCAAACACTGATTGCAAGAAAGCATTGCAGTCAATCATACATCGCCCTAAATATGACCTGGCCGATATGATTCAAGCTTGTGCGGATGTCGGTAGCCAGAGCCATGCGATGTCTTTGCTTGCCGGTGCAATCCAAGCTACTAATAGACCTACAGGTAATTGCTTTAATTGTAAGCGCCCAGGCCATTTTGCCAAGCAATGCAGAGCCCCTGGCGGGGGGGCAAACAAGGATGGTGCTGCCAACAAGGCTAGACCTTCCAAAAAATGCCCGAAATGTGGAAAAGGTTATCATTGGGCTAATCAATGCAGGAGTCCGGGAAACTCCACTGCGGCCCCACTCTCAGGCCAGGGCAGTTAGAGAGTTTTCCACCTTTAGTTTCCGCTGCTAAAAACTTTTCTAAAAATACACCCTCTGAATTTGCCATTGATTTGATCAATCAAGAGACCAAAGACTCTGTTTTACCTGGTGAAATTGTGCTTATGCCCACCCAATTGGCAGGCCCACTGCCTCCTAAAGTCGCAGGTTTAATTTTACCCAAATTTTCTGCGGCAAAAGAAGGAATCCAGGTTATTCCAGGAGTTCTGGATCCTGACTATGTGGGCACAATAATGGTTCAACTCTGGAGCCATATGGCCATGAAGTTAAATAAGGGTGAGTCCTGGGCGCATTTGGTGGTGCTCCCTTCTCATCCTACTGCTTCTATTATGGATACTAATTTGCACGAGCTCTCTTCTTTCCCTCCACAGCTGTTAGCTGTAGTCCAGAGGATTGGTGAAAAGAAACTTCTTCGTAAGTATAAAATCAATGGTATTGTGCTGTAAGGCTTGATTGACACGGGCGCAGACGTTTCTGTAATTTCCAGTAGTTGCTGGGACCCCACGTGGCCCCTTGAGTCTGCCTCTGCAGTCTGGGGTGTGGGTGGACCCCAAACCTCTTCCAAAAGTGTACAGTGGCTGCCTGTTTCTCTGCCTGATAGCTCTGAAACCACTGCATACATCCAGCCCTGTGTGCTGAAAATCCACCTCAATCTGTGGGGCAGAGACTTACTACAACAATTACAAGCTACCATTCAATTTAATGAGTAAGCTTGCACTCCCCCTCAACTGTAAATTCTTTGCTTTTACCGTTCCTGTGTTAAATAACAGTCAGCCCACGGAACGGTACCAATGGAAAGTCCTACCACAAGGAATGTTGAATTCCCCTACCATGTGCCAATATTATGTGAATCAAGCCCTTCAGCCCTTTCGTTTGCAGTATCCACACCTCTCAATTTCTTTCTAATCGCTCCCACCCTCTATTTGTGGTGCACATTCGCTCTCACCAGCCCTTCCCAGGCTTTATCACTGATGGCAATGCAAAAGCAGATTCCTTGCTTAGAGCTTTGCCTGTTTCCCCTATTGAAAGTCATGCTTTCCATCATCAAAATGCAAAAGCCCTTAGCCGCCAGTTCCAAATCCCGTTGGAAGCGGCACGTGCAATTATCCAACAATGCCCTCAATGCTCTAATCAGATTGGCCACCCAAGCCCTGGTGTTAATCCCCGTGGGCTGGCAGCCAACCAGTTGTGGCAAATGGGTGTAACTCACTTCGCCCCTTTTTCACCTTGGAAGTTCATACATGTTTGCATTGATACATTCTCTGGCTTTATTTGGGCCACCCCTCAAAGGGGAGAACAAGTTAAGCATGTTTGCAATCATCTTGTTCGTACCATGTTAGTCATGGGGAAGCCTCATTCCTTGAGAACTGACAATGCCCCAGCGTACTGTGCAAAAACCTTTGCTCAGTTTTGTGAAACTTGGAATATTCACCATTTATTTGGCATCCCCTACAATTCTCAAGGCCAAGCGATTGTTGAAGGTGCCAATCGCACCTTAAAAACTGCCTTGCTTCGACAAGAAAAGAAGGCCGGAGTCCCAGCCTCCCTCTCTGAAAAGGAAGGCTGGTTGGCCAGTGTTCTCTTTACCCTCAACCATTTGAATGTTTCCATACAGGATCATCAATCTTATACTCGCCTGCAGAAGCATTTTCAACAAACAGAGATACTCCCAGCCCCACTGGTCCGCTATAAGATATTACCCTGCAACGAATGGAGTGAACCTGTAAAACTGATCACCTGGGGAAAGGGTTACGCTGCAGTTTCTACTCCACTGGGTGCTCGCTGGGTTCCCGCACGCTGCATCCGCCTATACCATGGCGTGGCGACAGACCCTTCCGGATCCGATACCGCAGTTCGACCGCAAACTGCAGATCGCCCAGGATGCGACGTCCAGCCCCCCCCCCCCCCCCCCAGGACTCGCAAGCGGGGAAATCGTAATGGACCTGTGACATGGGGCCAAATAAAATCACTCTCATGTCAGGCTGAACAGCTTAGAAAGGAAAAGCAGCTTGAAGCAACCCCTGAGAATTTGCTTCTGTGCGTTATTTCCTGCCTTAACATTAATTCCATGGTAGTGCTCATTCTCAGCGTTTTGTTTTTACCTCTTTCTGCCTCCACTCCTACTAGCGATACCCACACACCAACAAATGTGTGGGAATCTTTTGCAAAGACCCTCAATATGTCTTCCTTTTGCCTAACCTTACTTGGCTTCGTAGTCTTTTTCAATATGCCATTGTCATAATATGTATACTAATTTTGCTATGTTGCTTCCTTCAATGCGTTCCTGGCCTCATAAGTCTTTTGTCTCGGCTTCTCTCTCCCCCTCAGCCACCCAATAAACTGCTTGCTGCCTACTTTGCGAAATGGCAAGTATGTTTTGCGAAATGGTAAGTATGTTTGAACACTTTTAAGGATTGTATGAAATGTATGTTTGTAAAGGGAAGTTCTCCTTCTGCACATAACTGTGGCATTATGGGGGAAGTATTTCTTCCTTTCTCTTGCATTCTGGGAAGTCTCGCTTATAATCTTTTCTCTGCTTCTGCACACACTGTACAAACCTGTTCTAAACACCAAGACATTCCCTCATTCCTCAGTTCATCTTAAGTTCATGAACAAACAATATGACCTGTTCTTAATGCATAGCTGACCACATCTACGGAACTCGATTATTATATTCTTTCATGTTATGATCAATCATTAGTAATTGTTTTAGTCATGCTATATCAATCTTTAGTTATAATTTAATTAGGAGGCTTCATGCCTGTCTAGTTCCAGCTCCGTTTCCCAGCCTTTACTCTATCGGTGATTAATGTTTATATGTAATTCCCGCCTTGTACTTATGTTAACCAATCAGCAACAAGTTGCTTTGTGTTTGTATCAACCAATCAGCCACAAGCACACCTGTGGCAATGTTTGTAATATTCAATAAAAGAGAGTTCTCGGGGCTTGCCCTGGCAGACGCGTCTCATATGACACCTGCCACTCGTCTGTCGTGAATTCATTCCAACAGGTTTGTATGCTTGTATATGTGTATTAATGATGAACTATTTTAACAATAAAAACTTCTTAAAAAAAAAAGAAAAGAAAAGCATGGGGGAGAGGACAGAACCCTGAGGCACCCCACAAGTGAGAGCCCAGGGGTCTGAACACTCATCCCCCACCACCACTTTCTGAACACGGCCCAGGAGGAAGGAGCAGAACCACTGTATAACAGTGCCCGCAGCTCCCAGCCCCTCTAGACGGTCCAGAAGGATGTTATAATTGATGGTGTCAAAGGCCGCTGAGAGATCCAGCAGAACTAGGAAACAGCTCTCACCTTTGTCCCTAGCCCGCCGGAGATCATCGACCAGTGCAACCAAGGCAGTTTCAGTCCCATGATGAGGCCTGATCCAAATGGTCCTCTTCTTCCAGGCGTGCCTGGAGTTGTTCAGCAACCACTCGCTCAATCACCTTGCCCAAGAATGGAAGATTTGAGACTGGGCGATAGTTGGCCATATTGGCAGCATCTAAAGATGGTTTTTTAAGAAGCGGTTTAATAACCGCCTCTTTCAGCGGGTCTGGAAAGGCTCCCTCACAAGGAGAAGCATTCACCACCCCGCGAAGCCCATCGCCCAGCCCTTCCCAGCTAGCTTTTATAAGCCAGGATGGGCAAGGATCAAGGAGACAGGTGGTTGGTTTCACTCGTCCAAGCAGCCTGTCCACATCCTCGGAGGTAACAGATTGGAACTGATCCCATGCAACTTGACTAGACAGGACTCTAGCACTCTCCCACCCCAGCCCTGCTCCCACGGTGGAGTCTACCTCTTCCCGAATCTGAGAGACTTTATCTGCAAAAAACTTTGCAAAATCATTGCAGGAGATCATGTGGCCCGTACTGGGCCCTGATGTAGCAGGTGGTTCCACTAAATTGTGAACCACCTGAAAAAGTCTCCTGCTGCAATTGGAGTTTTTTATTTTAGTTTTTTATTTTTATTGGATTTGATATGTTAATTAGATGTTCTTATTGGAAAATTAATAAACGCTTTAAAAAAAAAGGGGAACTAAGTATTTCTCATTACAAAAGACTGGCCAGGCTCCCCAGGGTATCCAATCAAGTGAGCATTAACAGGGAACCTGCCAGACAGGAGGTAAACAACACACTCAGATTTCTGTTGTAGACCGCCCTTTCTGTGATGTAGGTATGATGTATCTGGGGGGTGGTCTTGGACCTGAATGAACTGCAAGCCTGTCCTACAGTCCTCCCAAAACTCTCTTTTGTGGCTACACTCTGCAGGAGGTAATTGGTAGTAGAAGTTGAGCTGTCTGCAAAAGTGACTGAATCAGTGAGAAGGCTGATCTGTAATGAAATGCTGACTTTCAGGCATCTCTTGAAGACCTTTTTTATGCCAACAGCTCTGTGCTGCCATTTAAACATTTATTGAGCACCCAGACATTTTAATTATTTTGACTGATTTTAATGTCCACCGCCCACTCGCTTTTGTACATTGCTGTATTTTATGACATGTCCTAGCTTCTGAGAAGCCTTTCACTCAAACCAGTTAGACATGACATGAATTAGTAGTTTTATCCTTGCAGCTGCCCCAGTTCTTCTCATTCTGCACAACTAGGGGGATTATTTGATGAAATGCCCCTTAACTACTTGGTTTCTGTTCTCCATGCTGCTTTAATGTGTTTCTTTTCATTATCTCCACACTCCACACTCACACACCCCGCCCCTCAACAGCTCACGCAGGAAAACAGTAAATTACACTTCTCTCTCCACCCGGCATGTATGGAACAGACCCTGACGAATCAAATGACAAGGCATAATTAATCCCTCAGCTGAACTGAACAGGGAGCAGCAGCTGGGGTAGAACATGCAAACAAGAAATTATTAGTTCAAGGTACAGAAGCCCCAGAACACCCCAGCCACATGGAGTTAAGAATAGCAATTCCAGATTAAAGGGCTTGCATCTGAGACATTTGTTCCTTCCTTTTTTCCAAGACAGGTGATGTTCCTACGAATACATTGGAAATTTTGAAAGGACCGTGGGCATTTTTCCTCTGCAGCTGAAGATTCAGAGCTATCTGAAGAGGGGGAAATACCAGGTCTTGCTCAGCTGGAGATGCCTTATTTCCTTTGAAGATATAATCTGATGAGAATTTTAGGCTGCCGGGGGTGGGGCAAAATCTGAGGATGGGGAAAATGATATCACTAACAGTCACATGGGAAGCTGCTGAAAATGCACATGGAGAAACAATGGGTCCTTGTACTGAGGGGACTGTTTGACCTGCAGGAGGAAGCCAGTTGTTGAAAGGGAACATGGCTCTGAGAAGGAGCTTAGAGGGAGATTTCAACATCCAGCTGGAGCCATCAATGGCAATTCGTCACTAGTTCGGCGTTGGGGACTCTTTTTCAGTCTTAAGGGCCATATTCTCCTCTGGGAAGCCTTCCAGGGGCCGTGTGCCTGTGGTGGGAAGGGCCACAGGTGAAAGTGGGTGGAGTGATGAATGTAAACTTTGCTTTCCTAAGGGAGGTTGGTTTCTACACACATTCAACTCTTCACTCTCTGTCCTTCACGACTCAAGGGTGCAAGGGGAGGGGTAGTATCTCGGGGGGGGACACACGTTGTGCTCCTTCTGGGGTAGTTTGTCCACCTTTGGTCACTACAGCTCTCACCTGTGTCTCTTAGAAACTGTCAGCCTGCAGCAGCAGCCACACCCCAGGAATGGCTTCAACTGGCAGGCTAACCAGGTGAGGGGAGTTGATGGGTCTCAAACCCTCAGTGAGTTAGGGGCTTCCCCTGCATGCAAAGATAGTGTTGGGTACTGGCTAGAGGAAGAGGAATGGTGGGAGACTACAGTCAGGGAACCCCCCAGAGAAGCATCACAGTGGGAAGACTCTGCAGGAGACAGGGAAGAAGAAGAAGAAGAAGAAGAAGAAGGAGGAGGAGGAGGAGGAGGAGGAGGCTGCAACAGATCCCCAGGCACCTGCCATGTCCACTGTTCCCTTCTCCCCTCCTCCTCTGTCCCCAGGAACAAGGGAGGCATTACATGTAGCAGAACAAAAGGCACAGAGAGCCCCTCCATGACTGTTGGGCAGTCAGCCGACTGGGGAGGAGCCTTAGGATAGGGAAGCCATATTTCTAAAAGCAGAAACCAAGACACCCCGAAAGCTGTGGAGCTATTTTTAGGAAGACCCCCAAATTATTGAGCTTCTTAAAGGAAGACCCAGAAGCTGTTGATGTATTATAGCCCTACCTTAGGAGGAGGCTAAGATCCTCCGTTCTGGCAACTGGGGCTAGTCCTGCCTGTGGAGTTTCTCTGTCTGGTTTTGTCTCTCTGAATAAAGAGTCCACCTTACTGTTCATCTCTGAGTTTTGATGCTGAACTGCAGCTGAATCAGCCCTGACAGCCAGGCTCTGGACAATTGATCAGATGAGACCACTAGGGGGTTCAACAGTCAAGAAGGTGGCTTCTGCCCGTGCTGTAGAGGGAAGTGAAGAGCAGTGGGGCTCATCCACCTGGGCAGGTAGCTCATTTAAGAGAAGGAAGTCCCTGATCCTAAACCTTATTGATCCATTTAGCCCAGTATTGCCCACTTCCACCCTGAGTGGCAGAAGCTCTCCAAGGCCTTGGGCAGAGAAAGGCTGCTACCTACATTGAGCTTCTAACTGCAGGTGCTAGGGACTGCACCTGGGACCTAGAATCATAGAATCATAGAATCATAGAGTTGGAAGAGACCACAAGGGCCATCGAGTCCAACCCCCTGCCAAGCAGGAAACACCATCAGAGCACTACTGACATATGGTTGTCAAGCCTCTGCTTAAAGACCGCCAAAGAAGGAGACTCCACCACACTCCTTGGCAGCAAATTCCACTGTCGAACAGCTCTTACTGTCAGGAAGTTCTTCCTAATGTTTAGGTGGAATCTTCTTTCTTGTAGTTTGGATCCATTGCTCCGTGTCCGCTTCTCTGGAGCAGCAGAAAACAACCTTTCTCCCTCCTCTATGTGACATCCTTTTATATATTTGAACATGGCTATCATATCCCCCCTTAACCTCCTCTTCTCCAGGCTAAACATGCCCAGCTCCCTTAGCCGTTCCTCATAAGGCATCGTTTCCAGGCTTTTGACCATTTTGGTTGCCCTCCTCTGGACACGTTCCAGTTTGTCAGTGTCCTTCTTGAACTTTGGTGCCCAGAACTGGACACAGTACTCCAGGTGAGGTCTGACCAGAGCAGAATACAGTGGCACTATTACTTCCCTTGATCTAGATGCTATACTCCTATTGATGAGGCCCAGAATTGCATTGGCTTTTTTAGCTGCCGCGTCACACTGTTGGCTCATGTCAAGTTTGTGGTCAACCAAGACTCCTAGATCCTTTTCACATGTACTGCTCTCAAGCCAGGTGTCACCCATCTTGTATTTGTGCCTCTCATTTTTTTTGCCCAAGTGCAATACTTTACATTTCTCCCTGTTAAAATTCATCTTGTTTCTTTTGGCCCAGTTCTCTAATCTGTCAAGGTCATTTTGAAGTGTGATCCTGTCCTCTGGGGTGTTAGCCACCCCTCCCAGTTTGGTGTCATCTGCAAATTTGATCAGGATGCCCTTGAGTCCATCATCCAAGTCGTTGATAAAGATGTTGAATAAGACCGGGCCCAAGACAGAACCCTGTGGCACCCCACTAGTCACTCTTCTCCAGGATGAAGAGGAACCATTGATGAGCACCCTTTGGGTTTGGTCAGTCAGCCAGTTACAAATCCACTGAGTGGTAGCGTAGTCAAGACCGCATTTTACCAGTTTCTTTACAAGAATATCATGGGGCACCTTGTCAAATGCCTTGCTGAAATCAAGGTAGGCTACATCCACTGCGTTCCCTTCATCTACCAGGCTTGTAATTCTGTCAAAAAATGAGATCAGGTTAGTCTGACATGACTTCTTTTTCAGAAATCCATGCTGACTATTGGTGATCACAGCATTCCTTTCTAGGTGCTCACCGACTGTTTGCTTAATGATCTGCTCCAGAATCTTCCCTGGTATTGATGTCAGACTGACTGGGCGGTAATTATTTGGGTCCTCTCTTTTCCCCTTTTTGAAAATAGGGACAACATTTGCCCTCCTCCAGTCTGCCGGGACTTCGCCTGTTCTCCAGGAATTCTCAAAGATGACTGCCAGTGGTTCTGAGATCACATCTGCCAGTTCGTTTAATACTCTTGGATGCAGTTCATCTGGCCCTGGAGACTTGAATACATCTAAACTAGCCAAGTACTCTTGTACTATCTCCTTAGTTATTCTGGGCTGTGTTTCCTTTGCTGAATCATTTGCTTCAAATTCTTCAGGTCGGGCATTGTTTTCTTTATCGGAGAAGACTGAGGCAAAGAAGGCATTGAGGAGTTCAGCCCTTTCTGTGTCCCCTGTTTGCATTTCACCATCTTCTCCTCTGAGTGACCCCACTGTTTCTTTGTTCTTCCTTTTGCTACGAACATACCCATAAAAGCCTTTTTTGTTGCTTTTAACCTCTCTAGCAAGCCTGAGTTCATTCTGTGCTTTAGCTTTTCTGACTTTGTGTCTACACGTGCTGGCTATTTGTTTGAATTCCTCTTTGGTGGTTTCCCCCCTTTTCCATTTTTTGTACACATCCTTTTTAAATCTTAACTCAGTTAAAAGTTCTTTAGATAGCCACCCTGGCTTCTTTAGGCACCTTCCATGTTTCTGTCTCATTGGTATTGCCTGACGTTGTGCTTTTAGTATCTCCCTCTTAACAAACTCCCAGCCATCATGAACTCCCTTTCCTTTTAGTATTACTGTCCATGGGATCTCACCCAGCACTTCCCTAAGTTTTATGAAGTCGGCTTTCTTAAAGTCAAGAAATTGAGTCCTAGTATGCTTGGCTGCTCCTTTCCGCTCTATAGTAAACTTCAGAAGAGCATGATCACTCGCGCCTAATGATCCTTCCACTTTTACCCCACTAACCAGGTCATCAACATTGGTTAGGGCCAGATCTAAAATGGCTGTTCCTCTTGTTGCTTCTCCCACTTTCTGGACAATGAAGTTGTCTGCAAGGCCAGTGAGGAATCTATTTGACCTTATGCTCTTGGCTGAGTTTGACATCCAACAAATATCTGGGTAATTGAAGTCCCCCATTACTACTATCTCCCTTCCTTTTGCATGCTTGGCCATCTGTTCCAGGAAGGCCTCATCTATGTCCTCCGTTTGGCTTGGGGATCTATAGTAAACTCCCACAATGAGGTCACTGTTATTCTTCTCTCCCTTAATTTTGACCCAAATGCTCTCACTTTGGCTTTGAGGTTCTAAATCTTGGATCTCTTCACAGGTATACACATCCCTGACATATAACGCCACTCCTCCTCCTTTCTTGTCTGGTCTGTTTCTCTGAAATAGATTGTATCCCTCCATTATTACATTCCAATCGTGGGACTTATCCCACCAGGTTTCAGTGATGCCTATTATGTCATATTTAGTTTGCTGTACCAAGAGCTCAAGCTCATCTTGTTTATTTCCCATGCTTTGCGCATTAGTGTACAGACATTGAAGTCCATTAATCATTCCCCTGTGTCTCTTATTTAAGGATTTTTTCCTCCCACCACTAGGTCTGTGTGCTGTTTGCTCCATTTGGTCTATGACATTTGGATGATCATCTTCATCAATTGATAGACTCCTACCTTCAGGAGCACTGTCTCCCTCCCCCACATTAGTCAGTTTAAAGCCCTCCTGATGAGGTTTCTGAGATTTTTGGCAAAAACATTTCTCCAAACCGTTGTGAGGTGCAGCCCATCGCTTGCCAGAAGTCCATCTTCAAGAAACTGCAGTCCGTGATCTAAGAATCCAAACGGTTCCTGTTTACACCATTTGCGAAGCCAGCTGTTCACTTCCACTATTTTTCCCTCTCTCCCTGGGCCACGTCGTTCAACTGGGAGGACAGATGAGATGACAATTTCTGCATTTAATTGCTTCAATTTCCTGCCCAGAGCCTCGTAGTCTCTTTTGATCTTCTGGAGGCTATTGCTTGCAATGTCATTGGTTCCCACATGAACCAAGAGGAAGGGGTATTTGTCAGTGGGTTTTATGATTCCTTGCAGTCGTTCAGTTACATCTTGGATCTTAGCCCCGGGGAGACAGCACACTTCCCGAGACATCTTGTCAGGCCCACAGATCACTGCTTCTGTTCCACTCAGTAGGGAATCCCCTATCACCACTACACGCCTCCTCTTAGGTTTGGTCGGGGTTCTTCCGTGAGCTGTCCGTTCCAAGGTCGCCTGCACATTCCCTGAGGACTGACTTTGCTGCTCGTCTTCATATACCTGATCGACTGTAATGAGGGAGAGATCCTCAAATGGAGTCTGCTCTTCGTCTTCCATGCTAGGGGAGAGGACCTCAAAGCGATTGTGTATTTCTGAACAATCAGAGCGAACCCTGGGCCTCCTACTTCTTTGAGTCACGTTTCTCCATATATCTGGCTCCTGTGTTGGTGAACTAGCCTCCTTCTCAGGGGAGTCCCCTGTCTCCTCCTTGGTGGAGACGGTGTGCTCTGTTGCTTCCAAGAAGAGCTCCAGCTCTCTAATTCTTTGGAGCGTAGCTACACGTTCCTCCAGTTGCTGGACTTTGTCTTTTAAGAGGGCAATCAACATGCAATTGCTGCAGGTAAAGCTGCCTGCAACCTTTGGCAAGATGGCAAACATTGCGCAGGAACCGCAGGCGACTGCAGCTGTTCCCTCCCCCTCCATCTTGAGAACGTGTCGTTGGGGGTGGCTACAGCGGTCCTCCATCATAAAAAGCGTGAAGACAGGACAAATAACTCCCCCCCCCACAAAAACCCCTAGGTCTCCCCCAACAAACGTTTGAGACTAGCTCCCCTAAATCTAAAAGATGGCTCAAACTGTGCGCGCTGCTAGGCTCGCGCCGCTGCCCTGCAAGCTCTGATAAGCTCCTCCCACAGCTAATCACCTGCCTCAACAGAAACCCTGCCCCCTCTGACCTTTGCACAGGGAGAGCAGCTAATCAGCCACAAAGAAACACACACACACAAGAAAACCCTTTTTGCTCCTTCTTCAACTGCTGCCCTGCAAGCTCTTTGCATGCAGTGCAGGTGCTGACCTTCTGCATGCAATGCAGGTGCTGACACACTGAAGCTATGGCGCCTCCACAAAACCTTCAGTTATCTCTACTTCGAAGGCTTCTTGAAAGAGGAAGAGGAAGTAGGCATTGAAAAGATAGCAGAGAAGGGACCCCCGATAAGATGGTACCTGCAGGAAGCCGTCATCTGCAGAGCAGAGCCATCAATTGGGTATATAAGGGGTGATGTGATTTTTCAGGTGCCTTGGCCTCAGCCAATACCTCGAACTATCTCCTTTATGCTTCTGATCAAAAAGGCTATGCCTGCATAAGTTTTTGTTATGTTGTCCTAAAATGCCACTACTCTTTTGTCTCTTCCTTCTGAAGGATCCTGGTGAACAAGCAAAAAGCCCTTGAAAAATACACACGCATACAAAAGGACAAGACAAGACAGGGCTGTGCACCACAAACCATCCCAAAATGAGCCTCCATTCCCCATCAATCAATATTGGGCTAAAAGCTATAGAACACAAAGCTAAATGCACCTAAAAACTGGTTTTGAAATAGCCTTGGTCTTGCCTAGTCCCTCAGCCTTGTGATTTTGGGAGTTAGTCTGCAAGGGTGAAAATCTAATGGAGGATTCCATTGTTGAATTAACCAAGCAAGGGTCATAGTTGCCACCTATGTACCTTGTGGTTGCTCTGTGCCAGAGGGTAAATGAGGGTGGGCCTCCTCCCTCGCCTGGCTGGGAATGAGAAAGGAAAAGGTCAGAGTTGTGTGAGAAAGCTGGGCTGGAAGTTGGCAGAAGTCACAGAGAGAGAGCCATTCCTGATTTCTTCTTGATTCGAAGGCTGTAACTGGAAGAAGCAAGACCTTCTGGGGCGTTAATGCTGTGAGCCTCTCCATCTTCGGCTCAGGTTGTATATGTGTGTGAATAAACCATATATCATAAAGACACCACAGTCTCCGCTGAGCCACATTCCAAGGAAACTTGCTCTAACAACCTCACTAATGCAGCCCCTTCAGTCCTTTATTCTAGTTCCCCTTTCTATGCCGTACCATACAAGGCTTTGCCAGTATTTTCAGGGTCATCTTCCACCACAATTTAGGGTAGCCATATGTCTGGGGAAACCCAGACATGTCCTCTTTTTGGGGACCAACATGCCTATCTGGGTGATTTTTGACATTTTAAAGGAAATGTCCAGGTTTGGGGGGGGGGAGTTGTTGGGGGCTAAGGCTCACATTTTCACATTTCCATCTATTTTAACTCCCATTGAAATAAGTTTTTCTTCTGTTGCTTTTGCCTTTTCATTTACATTATTTTTTAAATCTTGGATATCTTTCTTCAAACTTAAAATTAATTCTCTCATATCTAGCAGTTGATCCATGTCAATAACAGAAGTTCTCCTGATTTGTGAGGCTGAAACTGCCGCAGAACCTGACACAGTTGTTTTTTTACCAGACATCACTATGAAATTCAATTAGTTCACAAGGTAATTTGTTCCTTTTCTTTCTATCTTACAGACTGGATATCAATTAAATTCAATCTTTCTTAATACAATCACAACAATATTTCCAATCTGATAATTAATGGATGTCAATTAAATTCAATCTTTCTTAATACAATCACGACAATTTTACCAATCTGATAATAATCTCCGGCCTATGTATTCACTAATTCTTTATATTCACCAGTTTCACTAAATATATTTAAAATGGATTATGAACCATTATCTAATTAGTTACAGCTTATCATCAATACAGCAATATCACAAATTCATCAGATCAAATAAATATAATAAATGATTGCAATCCTTGCGTTCACTTGCTCAGGGTGATAGATCATATATATAAATCTTTAAACAGGTTAGCGGCTCAATTAATCAGCACCTTGCAACAAAACTAATGACATCCGATGCTAATATCAGCTGCAATAGCTACCAATAGATAGTGAAAGAAAAAACAAAACAAAAACAAAAACAAAAAGCAACAAAAAACCCCAACAACAACACAAGACAAAACCACACAAGTCGAAAACCACACAAAAACACAACCAGAAAAACAAAAAAAAGGAAACAAAAAAGCAAAAAAATTACCCAAACAGAAAATTACAAAAGAAAAAAATAAAAAATAAAAAAAATGGGAGGGTAAAAGAAAAATAAAGCAAGAGAATGTAATAATAAAAATGCTATTTATAATTTGTAAAGGAATAAAGAGGGGGAAGAAAATACGAAAAGTATATATAAATAATAGGAGAACAGCTGGGGAGTATTTTCAATTAATAATGTACAGTGCAATAATATTATGTACTTTTTTATTGTTAAAATAGTTCATCATTAATACACATATATTACAGATATACAAGCATACAAACATACATTTAATACAATCCTTAAAAGTGTTCAAACATACTTACACTCAGTCCCACAAATAATTCCTTTTCCCATCACCATCGACCACCCCTTACCCCACCTTTGTGCTAGACTTCCAATCTACTCAATTGCAATTTCTTTCCACTTCTATTACTTTCTTTCACACACCTTTAGCCTAATTTCATACTTCTTTTTCTATTACACATTGTTATCCATCTTATTCAGTATTTCAGTGTTTGAAACGGAACTTGTTTATTCTAATAGGATTTCAGATTTTTCGATATGGTTTTGCAAGTATCTTTTAAACACCTTCCAGTCCCTATCTATCTTCTCTTTAGAGATCCTTCCAATTTCTCCCATTGTTTTGGATATATTGTAGTACTCCAATAATTTGGCAAGCCACTCTATTTTTGTCGGTACAATACCACTTTTCCAGTTTTTCGCAATCAATAGCCTTGCGGCTACTTCTTCTTCCTTTAGGCTTCCTGGTACTATTCCCAATAGAAAACCTTCTGGTGTTTTCCTATATGAATATCTAAACATTTTTTTTCATTTCGTTATATATTATTTCCCAAAATTGTTTGATGTTTAAACAATTCCACCATATATGTATCATAGTACCTTTTCCAGTGTTGCAGCGCCAGCAGACATCGCAACAATTTTTATTCATTTTTGTTATTGTTTCAGGTGTTAAATACCATCTATGTTGTATTTTGAGGTAATTTTCTTTCAGTATATAACACATAGTGAATTTCATATCTTCTTGTAATAAATATAGGGGTTGCTCGTGCGTATGTTGCCTCCACTCCTGGCTAGGTTGCCTTGTTAAACCTTTTCTGTCTGGACAGCCCTTCACTTCGTGGCTGTTTCAGTCGCTAGCAGAATCCGTCAGTGGGCGTTTCTTAAACCTTTTCCAGCATAAAAGCTGTTTGATGCCAAGTCTTCTCCTAGTCTCCCTGAGCGAAAGTCTTCTGCGCAGGGAGGGTGTGGGTAGCGGAGGACCCGTGCTCTCCCCGCTGGTCTCCAGCGAGGAGTCCTGGAGCCCCCTCGCCGATTCCCCCATCTGCCCGCCTTTATCCCTGGTGTTACGCTGATTTCCTTCCCCAGCTGATGAGCTGCCTCTCTCCCTGCTGGGCCCTTCTCCAGCATCACTTGGGAGCCTTGCCTCCGCCTCTGGCTCCGATGTCAGTTCCCTGACATCCACCTCCCCCCCAGGACCCCCTCCACCCCCGGCCCAACCTGTTGATCCAACTTCGTCCCTTTCCTCGGCCGACGATGCGGGGAATCCCCGGAAGGAGCTGTCGCCATCCTCTGAGGATTCAAAACCCGCTTCCCACCGGCTCCGATCTTTTCCCGCGGGGTGGGCCTCCCAGTCTGATTCTTCTTCCTCTGAAGCCTCTCCGCCCTCCTCTTCGGAGGCAGAAAAACCCACAAAATCCTCTTCATCGTCTGTGGTTCCAAATTGCTCCTCCCAGAATCTCGCTAGTGGTTTCGGTTTGTCTGGGAACAGGCTGTGGAATTCCTCCACAAGATACCCGTCATTGATTGCCTCCGCGGGAACCCACGTGTTTTCCGACCCAGGTTCTCCCTCCCAAGCCACCAAGTACTCCACCTGGCGCCCTCGCCACCTTGAATCAAGTATTTCCGTGGCCAAGTTGTGGTGCTCCCTCTCTTCTACCTGCGGGTGTATGGTGACTCCTCCCTCTCGCCCCGGGAATCCCCTTCCTTCCCTGTACGGTGAGATTAGGGACCTATGGAACACCGGGTGTATCTTCATGCTGTCTGGCAATTTGAGCTTGAATGCCACGTCTGGGCTGCAACTTCTTGCACCCCCCCTTAAAAGGTAACCCTTGGGTTGACAACCACACCCGATCTCCCACCCGTATGGTTTCCCCTTCCCTACGGCGCTTGTCTGCCTGCCTCTTGTAAATTTCCTTGGCCCGCTCCAAGTTCATCTTGAGTTGCTGGTGCAGGGCTTCCATTTCTTCCACAAACTGCTCTGCTGCCGGTACACTCCAACCTTCCTCCCCACTCCCCGGGAAGGCCCTGGGGTGACACCCATAATTGGCCATGAACGGGCTCATTCCCGTTGACACATGTTCAGCGTTATTGTACGCAGCCAGCGCTAGTTTCTCTACCCAATCGTTCTGCCTCTCGCTGACGTAGCAGCGTAGGTATTGCTGGAGAATACTGTTCGCTCTTTCTGTTTGCCCGTTGGTTTCCGGGTGTCTTGCCGTTGAGAAGCCCACTTCGACCTGCAGCAAGCTCATGAGCTTCCTCCAGAAACGGAAAGTAAATTGTTTCCCGCGGTCGGAGATGACCCTCGAGGGAGCCTCATGCAACCTGAAGATGTGATCCACAAACAACTTGGCTATCTCCTCTGCTGTCACTGCATGTGAGCAAGCTATGAAATGGCACATCTTCGTCAGTAGATCGACTACTACCATGACTGCTGTCTTCCCCCTGGACTTGGGCAAATCTGTCATAAAATCAATGGACACCACCTCCCAGGGTCTTCCCGGCGTGGGTAAGGGTTCCAGTAACCCTGCGGGGGCAGCCCTCTCCCCCTTTGCCCTTTGGCAACGGTCGCACCCCCGTACATATTCCCGTACATCCTCCCTCACCCTTGGCCACCAGAACTGCCTGGTGACGAGCAGCATGGTTTTGTGCTGTCCAAAGTGCCCAGCTGTGGGGTTGTCGTGGAGTTATTTGAGTACCTTCCCCCTCAGGGTCTCCCCCGGTACATACAGCGCCCCCTTATAGTACAGCACCCCTTCCTTTTCCTCAAATCCCCCATGGTTTTCTCTTCCATCTTGGAGTACCCGGATTTTAGTTTGAGCGAACACGTCGTTTCTAGTAAGCCCGGCCAGTTCTCGTTTCCCAACTGTCAGGGAACTGACATCGGAGCTAGAGGCGGAGGGAAGGCTCTCAAATGATGCTGGAGAAGGGCCCAGCAGGGAGAGAGGCAGCTCCACAGATGGGGAAGCAAATCAGCGCTACACCAGGGATAAGGAGGGGCTGATGGGGGAATCGGCGAGAGGGCTCCAGGACTCTTCACCGGACACCAGCGGGGAGAGCACTGGTCCCCCGCTACCCACGCCCACCCTGAGCAGAAGACTTTCGCGCAGAGAGAGTAGGAGGAGACTGGGTGTCAAACAACTTTTATGTTGGAAAAGATTTAAGAAACGCCCACTGACGGATTCTGCTAGCGACTGAGGCAGCCACGAAGTGAAGGGCTGCCCAGACTGAAAGGTTTACCAAGGCAAAAAAGCCTGGAGAGGCGGCAACTTACGCACGAGCAACCCATACTCATTATAGCAATCCGTCAGTCCCTGACGTTGCTTGTGCACAGCGGCAGGCAGCATCATGAGCAAAACCGGAGAAGCTGGCGCCACGGAAGGAGCAGCAGGAGTGCAAAATCTGGTGGAGAGGAACCGAGATTTGGAGCAGCATGTGGCTCTTCTGACGGCGCGGCTGGACGAAAGGCGGGCTCAAGATGCACAGGTCAGACCCACCCCCGTAGCAATGAAGGTACCGGGACTGGTACACAAATTTGGAGGGAAGCCCCAGGACTATAGTGCGTTCCGAACGGAAATAGAGTACGCTTTGAAAGTCTCCTCCTACTCTCCCTGTGCGGAGGTCTTCTGCGCAGGGAGGGTGTGGGTAGCGGAGGACCCGTGCTCTCCCTGCTGGTCTCTGGCGAGGAGTCCTGGAGCCCCCTCGCCGATTCCCCCATCTGCCCCCTTTTATCCCTGATGTTACGCTGATTTCCTTCCCCAGCTGATGAGCTGCCTCTCTCCCTGCTGGGCCCTTCTCCAGCATCGCTTGGGAGCCTTGCCTCCGCCTCTGGCTCCGATGTCAGTTCCCTGACACTTCTTTCCACAGTTTTCCCCATTTTTCAAACATAATATTTTTCCCAATATCTTGCGCCCATTTGATCATTGATGCTTTAACCAATTCATCCTTTGTTTCCCATTCTAAGATCAGATTATACAATTTAGATATATTTTTTTATTTTTCTTGTATTAAATATTTATCGAATTTTGATATTTCTTTTTCAAATCCTAACTTTTTGTCTTTCGCTAATCTATACTTAATTTTAATATATTGGAACCAATCACTAATATGAGCTTTAATTTCTGTATAATCCTTTAATTCCAATTCTCCGTTTTCTTCCTTTAATACAGTTTTATAGGTAACCCAATTTTCTTTCATATTTAATTTTTTCACTGTGACAATTTCTGCTGGCGATGCCCACCTGGGAGTTTTCGGTTCTAGGAGTCTTTTATATTTTTCCCATATTTTATATATAGACTTTCTGACTATATGCCCTAGGAAGCCTTTATGTACTTTGACTTTTTCATCTATTAGATAGGCATGCCATCCAAATCTCGTCTCTACTCCCTCTAAATCCAATACATCCGAGTCATCTAATTTGGTCCATTCTTTTAGCCAGGTCAGACCCACCGCATCATGATATAATTCCATGTCTGGGAGACCAAATCCTCCTCTCTCCTTCTTATCTATCATTATTTTGTGTTTTATTCTAGGCTTTTTCCCTGACCATACGAATTTAGCCAAATCTCTTTTCCAGTCATTAAAACATTTATCTCCGCCTAGTATTGGGATACTTTGAAATAAAAACATCATCCTTGGTAATATGTTCATCTTTATTACCGATATTTTCCCTAGTAAGCAAAGATTTAATTTCCCCCATACTTGCAAATCATTTTTTATTTCATTCCATGTTTTCCCATAGTTCTCATTACTTAAATCTATAGTGTTTGTTGTTAAATTTACTCCAAGATACCTTATTTTCTTTTTAATTTCCAATCCTGTAATTTCTTGTAATTTCACTTTATCTTTTTCTTCCATATTTTTCACTAGTATTTTGGTTTTCCCATAGTTTAATTTGAATCCTGCTAATCTGCCATATTCTTTTATGCATTCCAATATTCTAGGTGTACATTGTAGGGGATTTTCTGTTGTGATCATAACATCATCTACAAAGGCTCTGAACTTGTATCTTTTTTCATCAACTGCTATTCCTCTTATTTGGTTGTCCTGCCTTATTTTCTTTAATAGAACCTCTAATACTATTATAAATAACATTGGGGATCGGGGGCATCCTTGTCTTGTACCTTTAAAGATGTTGATTTCTTCTCCAAACTCTCCATTAATAATAATTTTTGCTTTCTGTTGGTTATATATTGCATTTATATCTTTTTGGAATTTTTCAGCTAGACACAATTCTTTTAATAGTTTTTTCATAAATTCCCATGAGATTTTATCGAAAGCCTTCTCCGCATCGATTGAAATCAGGGCTGCTTGTTTATCTCTTCTTACTTGTAGATATTCCATTATGTCTATTATATTTATAATATTATCCTTTATTTGTCTACCTTCCACAAATCCAGCCTGATTTTTATGTACTATTTTTCCTATATTTTTTTTCAACCTGTTAGCCAATAAACCTGCGTAAATTTTATAATCCGAATTTAACAATGAAATGGGTCTATAATTTGAGACAGATTCCAAATCCGTACCTTGTTTTGGCAGAAGTGTTATATACGCTTGAGACCAAGAGACTGGAATATTCCCCTTCTCTACTGCTTCCTCTGTTACTTCTTTTAGTGGGTCGATTAATTCATTTAACATTTCTTTGTAGTATTCTGCTGGTATGCCATCTGGACCTGGGGATTTCCCTATTTTTAATTTTTGAATTGATTCCTTAATTTCTACAGTTGATATTGGTTCATTTAATAATTTATGGTCTTCTTCTGCTATCTCTATTAATTTATTTTTCTTTATATATTCCTCTATTTCTTCTCTTGGCACTTCATCTTTTTGATACAATTTTTTGTAGTATTTTTCAAATTCTTTTTAAATTTCTGTCATATCCCTTATTGTCCTCTCCTCTACTTTTATTTTATTTATTAATCTTTCATTTCTTTGTTTCTTTAATTGCCAGGCAAGGATCTTGCCTGGTTTATTTGCCCATTCAAAATTTTTATATTTCCAAAATTTGATTTGTTGTTCTACCTCCTGTTCTATAATATTATTATATTCTACTCTCAGTAATTTAATTTCTTGATTTAATCTCTCTTTATTTTTGCTTGCATAGGCCAATTTTTCCTTCCTTTTAATTTCTTCTAAAAGTTCCCTTTTCTTTTTTTCTTTATTCTTATATGCTATTGAGTTTTGTTGTATGAAATATCCCCTAACAACTGCCTTCCCAGCATCCCACACTGTTTTAACATCTGTCCCTTTCCTCCAATTGTTTTCAAAATATTCCTTCATCAACTTTCTGGCTCCTTGTATTACTTTTTCATTTTTTAATAAGAAAACATTCATTCTCCACCTTTTTTCACCCTTTCTCCTCTTTTCCTTTAAGAGTTAATGATACTGGATTGTGATCTGTAAGTGTTTTTGGTAATATTTCGGCATTCTCTGCTTCAATTGTCATATCCTTAGTAATCCATATACTGTTGATTCAACTATACAATTTTTTTGGTTCTGAGAAATATGTGAACTCCTTTTCGACGGGATATTTATATCTCCATATATCCACTAAATCAAAGATCTTTACCATTTCCATAAAGCTTTTTGGCAACTTCCCTTCACCCCCCCCCCTTCTTCTGCTATCTATCCAATTCTGGTTCCATTACTCCATTTAAATCCCCTAACACAATAATTCTCATATCTATATATTCCATTAATAATGATCTTACTTTAACATAGAATTCTGATTTTCTTTTATTTGATCCATAGATTCCTGCTACCACAATTGGTTCCCCCTCTAGTGATATTTTGACTATTACAATCCTCCCCTCTTTATCTTCATATAACAATTCTGGTTCATATTTGCTTTTAACATACATTACAACCCCCTTCTTTTTTCTTACATCAGATGCGACGAATTCTTCCCCTAACTTTGGTTTTACCAATAGTCTTTTATGCTTAGTATTAATGTGAGTTTCTTGTAAACAAACAAGGTCCCACTTCTGCCTCTCTAAGATACGTTCTATTTTCTGCCTCTTCCTCCTATTATTTAAACCATTTACGTTCCAAGATAACAATTTAAATTTCATTCTATATTAGTTAAAAAATTATAAAGTTAGTGGAAAGAGTTTAAATTATCTGCGGTGGTAAAGGAGAAGGGTTTTGTAATAGTTATTGGTCTGATTCTTTACTACTGGCGTAGTTCTTTATCCTTCCACCCTTTGCTGAGCTCTTTCTTCTTTTTCCGCCTCATCCGATAACTCTCCCTTTCTTCCTTCCTCATTTCTTACTTCGCTTTTCCCGCCTCCTAATTCTCCTCGATACTTCCTCCAAAACATATCTGCTTCCTCAAATGTCTCAAATCATCTTCTTTTTCCTTTGAAGTTGAAGGAAATCCCCACTGGGTATTCCCATCTGAAGGATATTGATTTGGCCTTTAGTGCTTTTGTTTCAAGTTTCAAGTTTTATTGCGGCCAAAGCCAGTGACACTAAACACCACAAGATCAGACAATAAGAAATCAGCAACAACTTCAGAAAAGAAAAAAGGTTACACAAGGGAACTTCGCAGTGTGCCATTCAACAGAAGAGATTTACGCTTCTTAATTACTAAAGTGTTAGTGCTTTTGTTAGAAATTGGAATTGCTGTTTCTTTTTTAACAGCCTAGGTGGGACTTCTCGTAAAATTATTATTTCCTTTCCATCTATGGTTAATTTGTTTTTACTCTTTACTTGGAGGATCTTATCTTTCATCCAATTCGATGTGAATACAGTGATGCAGTCTGCCGGCCATTTGTTCATTTTTGCTTTTCTTGAGTTCACTCTGAAGATTTTCTCTGTCTGTTCTATTATGTCTTTTTCCTGTAAATGTAGCCACTTTGCTAAAGTTTCAGTCATCTTCTTCCAAATATCCTCCCTCTCCTCTTCTGGAACATTTCTGAATCTCAAGGTCTTCTCTTTAATCTGCATCTGTATCATTGCTAGCGCATCCCCAGTAGCTTCCTGGATTGCTTTTTGTTCCTCCATGTCCTTTTTCAATTTGTCCATTTCTTTTCTTTGTTCCCTTTGTTCTTTGCTAATTTTCTTCACCATATCATCCATTTGTTGATTCTTATTCTTAATTTCTTGTACTTTCCTATCTGTCTCCTTCATTCCTTCTAAGACTTCTGTTAATTTTCCCTTTATTTCTTCATTTTCTTTTTCATTTTTTTCATTGTGTTTTCTAATTTTTCTAATTTCCCATCAATTGTATTGATTTTTTCTTCCAGCTCTTTTCTCAATCCTCCCACGTCCAGTTTCAAACTAATAATAAGCTCCCTCAAATCCATTTCTTCAAGGCCTGAGTTTCTTCTTAATTGTTGCCGTTGACTTCCAGTTCCAGTCTGTTTTTTAATTGCATGAGACATTTTGCGTTCTCTTTTTCAACCACCAGATGTCCTTCTATTGTTCCAATTTTCCTTTATTACTGCTTTTCCTACTTTGTCCACTGGGTGTCACTGTGTTCTTATTTACTCAGCTTGCCAGCTTCTGCCCTCCTTTAACCCTCTCTTTCACTATTTTGTCTTCGTCACTTCCTCCTTCTTCCTCCTTCTTGATGATTACTCAGCGTCTTCAAACCTTCGACGCCATCTTATCTTATCTGTGAAATTCTCCTCCTTTCCCCCACAGCGTTCCTTATTCCTTTGTCCTTATCTTTCCTTCAAGGACATTCAGTTTCAAAGCAGCTGCTTTACTCCACCCAGCTCCAACAACAGGCAGCCTGCACCGCTTTGCACTTTGTAGTAAGTCCGTTTCAGATAGTGTGCTTTTCAAATAGTTTAATTGCAATCTGAGTGATTTCTTTACATTTTCTCCATATTTTTTTTATGTTCTTCTGTCTTCCCTTTACTTTTGTGGTAGCATTACTTCTCCTCCGCTATTTTTACTCTTTATCTTGTTTTGGGTTGTTTTGGGTTTACTCGCTCCATGAGGGACCCGAGTTCCCTTTTCCCCCCTTGTCTTATTTCCTTTTAGGTTTTGTTACTGCTGCTACCACTTTATGTTTATTTTAATATAGAAATAGAGATTTTACCATCTTGTCGCTGCTTCAGTGGTGTGAGGCTTTTCACCGGTCTGTTTGATGTTCTTCTCTGTGCCTGGATTCCCCCCCACCTCAGCCGTTTTTTCTTCAGCAAGGGGTGCCGGGACTCCAAAAAGACACTGCCGAAGTTCCTTTGACTTGAGCTTCCTTCCAAGCCTTTTCAGGGGTCGTTTAGCCAAACGTTGCCCCTCACAGTACCGATGTATGCTCCAACCTGCTTACTGCAGTCAGAGCTCACACTGTTGCAGCTGTGGTAAAAGCGGAAGTCATTATGTACTATTATGTTCTCACTGGATGTTACTCTTCCAGAGGCAGCAGGAATGTTATTCCAGTAATGGGGTATTACAACAGGACTCAAACTCACTGCAAGATGAAGCAAGATGGAAGCCCCGAACAAAAGAAGACCCCCAACTTTTATTAGCTACTAATCCCCCATGCTACACCCCTAAGACTACATCATAAGTACATCACGACTACATCATTGATACATCACAAAAAAGAGGAGTTGAGGGAGGGGTTGAGGTGGTAATCTGTGTGTCCTGTCACCTGTCCAATTCCTCCTTTCATGAGTACATTCCAGAGGACAAAGAGGAGTTCACGGTTTCCTGCTCCCAGAGGGAAGGGCTGGTCACTGTCCTTTGTTTTAGTCCGTACTGAATCCACTTCCATATGCAGGTTCTTTGTTAGTGAAATGGTCCACTGTCTGGCACCATCAATGTTGGCATGCCAGGTGGGGTGGGCTCGCTGCAGACGTGATGGTACGCTTGGGGGATTATGGCTGCCCTATGTCAAGCCTCCGCCCTTTGATAGTCCTTCTTCCAAGGTGCAGAACAAAAGTGGAACGGTACAGATCCGATGTACGGCTGATTTTCTATGAATTTATAACAGAAACACTACGGAGGTAAAAACACTTTCACCCAAAAAGGAAACACTTGGATACATTTTGATTGGATCAGTCACAGTCAATTAAACCCGGATATATTGTATTAGCAGCTGTCAACAGTCATTGAGAGGAAGACATAGGCCCTGCAGTACCTGCTTGGTCGCCACAAGGGGCGCTGTTCTGTTACATTTGCATGGGGAAACTGGTCTACCTGCATTGAAAATAGTGAATGGGGTTCCGTGGGGATAGAGTTACGATTCTGTATTTACTGAAGGCTTTTCAAATAAAGTTTATTGAAGGAAGTGGCGCGTATGTCATGTGTGCGTGTGTGTCATGCTTGTGCAAACTGAATGGTTGGGGGCGGTTCCTGCGACAGTTCCCCCCTTTGGAGATAAGATTGCGAAGGTGGGTACCTCACAATCCTTCTCTCCACACAAATTTGACATCTGACATGTCAAAACCAAAGCCTGTATCTCTCTGAGACCTGAGGGGCCTCATCTCGATGTAAGTGGAGTGATCATCCCATACCTGAGGCCCCGTTCTGGAGCGAATTGACGTTCACGGCTGATGAACTGGGACGCAGGCGTTGCATGTTTGACAGCAGAGCGGAAAGCAGTGGATCGCGCAGCAGAATAAAGCGACGCAAGCTGCCACAGCGATCAGTATCATGAGGTCATTCCCCAAAAGTTGCTTTATCCATCCAGACCTGGGTAACCAGCTCCAGAATTGTGTGTCAGAAAGGCCTTCATGTTGGATGTCTCTAAGTTCGCCGGTCAGTTTGTGTATGTTGTTTAAATGTCCCGTGATGTTCAGGGTTTGATTGTAGACATACGTGCAGCACTCTGTTCCCACGAGGGCACAAACGCCTCTGGTCGAGGCCAAAATATAATCTAAAGCTAATTTATTATGAAGAGCAGTCTGCCTCACTTCCTGTGACGGCCTGGGATTCGGACTCGGAGGCTGAACCTGAGGAATCCCAGCCTGCACAGGAGTCCCCGCTTCCAGAACCAGCTGAGCCGGGGCTGGGGCTTGAGCCTGAAGGGTCTTCACCTGTGTTGGATCCTCAGGTGCAGGCACCAGCTGAGTCTTCTCTGGCTCCTGAGGTGATGGAGGACCCATTGCCTGCAGGTGCGCCACTCTCAGCCCCATCAGGTAAGCCTCCAGCATCTCCTGAGCTGCAGAGGCTCAGGGCAGAAAGGCGGAGGGAACTAAGTTCCCGCAGGAGGAGTGCTCGCCTCCAGGCCAGGAGAGGCGAGTCACCTGTGAAATGAGGCCGCCCTATGCCTCGGGGCAGATAAAAGCAAGCCAGCCCCAGCCCCAGGTTGCGGGAGCATTGTTGGTAGCCTGTTCCTGCCTGCACCCTGTCCTGCTCTTCTGCCAGAGTTCCTGACCTCACCCGACTCCCTGCCTTGGACCCTGCTTCAGCTTTGACGGACAGCTTCCATACCACACCCTCGACCTCGGACTGGACTCGGACCTCGCCGCACGGTTAACCAGCACACTTCCGTTAGATCCGTTAAGACAGATTGGGTGACTGCGTTAGACTCCTCCATAAATGTCAATAAAATGTCAGTCAGCTTGAGAATATCTATGTGATTAGAGTCTGCTCCGTAGGCGGGAAAATGGGCTCTGCAATAGGTTTCACCATTTGCAGACACATTAGACAGTTCTGACAAATCCTCTTCCCTCTTATTGTGTCTCCTGCCCGAGGGAAATTTGGGGGTGACCCTAATTCCAGGTAAAATTAGTCCAAGGTAGCCAGAGCCACGGGAGTGAGGGCTTGCCCATACATAGCTGCGGTGACCACACACCCAGAACAGCGCTTGAAGGCAAGAGTCTATGCGGCCCGTGAGGAACTTATGGAAAAAGCATTGGGAAGTGGGCGAGGGGGTCCAGGAATTAGGTAAGTTCATTATTTGCTTCCAAGTGGACAATAAGTCTGGGTGGAGAGTGGGAACATCATGTTGCCACAGGGTTATTCTACCGGACAAAGTAATGTCAGTGGTGTACTTACAGGTACGATCTCCAATCATCCTATCCTCACCACTGAATTTCCGACAGAGGTCCCCATTGGTAGGTCCAGTCAAGTATATGTATTGATGGGTCAAGATTCCACGTTGGCGGAAAGGTGTTTTTGTAAAGTGAGGGGCACTCCAAGGAAGGGAATGCCACTTTGGAGATGAGCTGGGGCGTTTGCACAAATCCAGCAGTTGTCCGAGGTTGCTTGCTTGGCAATTTTTGAAACGAGTTTTACGTAGGAATCGGAGTGCCAGGTGGAGAGGAGGTCTCCATTGGTGGGTATATTTGACACCAACAGTTCCCCCCTTTGTCGGGGTGCCGTGCCTACGGGATGCAAGGGGTCTTGGCGGTATAGATAGGTGAGGTTTGTAGCCAGTCCTCCGCGCCTTTGTGGGCCAGTAGTGTCCCATTCTGTGGGTGCGGGGCCAGTAGTGGAGTGATACCAGCCTTCCAGGTAGGCCTTGCCCTCCCATGTAGAGGCCAGACCATTGTCCCATACACAGCAGAATCTCCGTAGACAGACCCCTTGGAGGATAGTAGGTTGGGGTGTGGAGTCGACAAGTCGGCAATAAAATCCATGGATCAGACCTCTGCTTGGTCGCCCGGTAATGGTGAATGGGAGCTCTTTCAGCTGAAAGAGCCCCAGCGCTGCAAAGTGTGGGGTGACCGTGTGAGCGACGCAGTACCCCAGAAAAAACCTCAGATCGAGCGTTCTGAGGGCTTGGTGTTCCAGCGGGTGCCCCTAGCGACTCCCCCACTCCCCGGTAAGCTCTGAAAGAGCCCTGAGAGCAAGTGGGGTCGGAGACGCGGGCACTGTGGGATTGACTTGCTTCTTTCGCAGCGTGAAGCTCCGAGTCTGGCGATCGTGAGCAGCGAATGTCAGAGTGATTAATGGCTGCTTGTGGAGATAACAGTTTGGGACTCCAGCCTGTCTTTTACAGGATTTATTGAGTGCAAAATACTATGTACAGTGCAGAGTGTATGGCCTGGGAATCTGATTCAGAGGCTGAACCGGAGGAGTGCTCGCCTTAAGGCCAGGAGAGGCGAGTCACCTGTGGGCCGGGACTGCCCTAGGCCCCAGGGGAGATAAAGGCCAGTCAGCCCAGTCCCAGGTTGCGGGAGCAACGTCGTTGGAAACCTGTTTCTGCCAGCACCCAGACCTGAACCGGAGTTCCCGACCACGCCCGGCTTCTTGCTTTGGACCCCGCTTCGCACTTGGTGGACAGTTTCAAGACCCTCGACCCAGGACTGGACTCTGACCACGCCTCATGGTAAACCCCCCCCCCCGCGGGACCAGCACACAGAGGTTTCAAAAGCATGTCTGCCTCAATCGCTAACAGAATCTGGAAGTGCTCCGCGCCTGTTCCCCCTCCAGCAGATAAACCCCGGAAGCCCCCCTTCTTTTCTTCTCCTTACGTGGAAAACTAAGCGACGTAGACTGCTCCTTTCTCTCTCTGGTGGCAGCCGTTGGGTTCCTTCCTCTCTCATCTTCCGTGTCTCCTGACGGCCTCTCCTCCCCCGACTCTGACAAAGTACAGCTGCTCAACAGAGGAGGAGGCTCTCTGTACATTCCTGTCTCTCCCCCCTCCCCTGCAAACTGATCCCTGACATCCATCCCCCTTCAAAAAAAACCTCCCCATCCGCAGGACTGAGGGCTAACTCTTCTCCGCTGGTCTCACGAGGTGAGGGGGAGAATCCTAGGAAGGCGTTGTCATCCTCTTCTGTGTCCTCAGAAACAGCCTCCCAGCCCTCCCACAACCCCGTTAGCTTGGGGCGATCCTCGGGGTGTCCTTCTGCAGCACCGCTCTCGGCGACCCCCTCCGGTGTCCAGTCGTCACTCTCGGAGGGTGAGAAACCTTTGAACTCCCCATCGTCCTCGGTCGGCCCTAAGACTTCCCGAAAGAACCTCCCCGGGGGTTTTGGTTTGTCAGGAAATAGAACGTGGAACTCCTCCGTAAGAAGCTCCTCTGTGATATAACTCTCCGGAACCCAAGCGTTTTCCGAGCTGGGTGCCCCCTCCCAGGCCACTAGATACTCTAGTTGCTGCCCGTTCCACCGGGAATCCAGTATCTCTGTCACCTCATTGCATTTCTTTCTCTCCGCTACATCCGGTATTGTGGGCACCACCTCCCCCCTCCCCAGACGGCCGCCCCCCTCCCTATAGGGCGACAGCCGTGACCTGTGGAAGACTGGATGGATCCTCATATTGTCCGGCAGCTTCAACTTAAACGCCACGGGATTGACCTGCTGGATGACTTCAAAGGGCCCCACCCTCCTGGGCTTCAGCTTCTTGCACCCACCCCTCCAGGGCAGCCCCTGTGTGGACAACCATACCTTATCCCCCACCCAGATGATCTCCCCTGGCCTTCGATGCCTGTCTGCCTCCCTCTTGTACACCTCTGTTGGTGAATGGCCTCCATTTCTTCTGCAAATTGCTCTGCGGCCTGCACACTCCATATCTCCTCCCCCCCATCCCGGGAAGGCCCTGGGGTGACATCCGTAATTGGCAAGGAAAGGACTCATCCCCGTGGACACGTGTTCAGCATTGTTGTAGGCGAACTTGGCCAGTGCTAACCTCTCCACCCAATCATGCTGTCGCTGGCTGACATAACAGTGCAAGTACTGCTGTAAAATGGCATTTGCTCTCTCAGCTTGTCCGTTGGTTTAGGGGTGCCTAGCTGTTGAGAGGCTCACCTCTACCTGCAACAAACTCATGGGCTTGCACCAGAAATGTGAGGTGAACTGTACCCCCCAGTCCGAAATTACCCTTGAAGGAACCCCATGCAGGCGAAACACATGCTCCACAAACAACTTGGCGGTCTCCTCTGCGGTCACTGCATGGGAACATGCCACAAAGTGACACATCTTGGTCAGTAGATCCACCACCACCATGACTGCCGTCTTACCTCGTGATGTGGGCAGGTCCATTATAAAATCAATGGTCACCACCTCCCATGGCCTCCTGGGTGTGGGCAAAGGTTCTAGTAACCCTGCTGGAGTCGCCCTCTCACCCCTAGCCCTCTGACATGTGTCACAACCTCGCACATATTCCCGCCCATCCTCCCTCACTTTGGGCCACCAAAAATCCCTTGTAACCAACAGCATGGTCTTGTGTTGTCTGAAGTGCCCTGCAGTGGGGTTGTCATGGAGCTGTTTGAGAACTTTGGCCCTTAGGGATTCCCCCGACACATACAGTGCCCCCCGGTAGAACAACAGCCCCCTTTTCTCCTCAAAGCCCCCCTCAGCTCCCAAACCCTCCTTGAGTTCGCTCAGCTTCCTCTGAGCAAAGGCATCGTGTCTGGTCAGTTGCAGTAGTTCAGTTTCCTCTGCAAGTGCCCCCCCCAGTCCATTTGTCCTCTGGGAACATGAGCCTGGCCACGGGTGGTCCCTCTTCTTCCAAGTACTCCGGTTTGCGTGATAGTGCATCCGCCCTCACGTTCTGCTCCCCTGGGACATACTGAATCCTAAAGCTAAAACTGGCAAAAAACCTCCGCCCAGCGTATTTGCCTTTGGCACAACACGTGCGCAGTCCACCAGTACTCCAGGTTCTTGTGATCTGTGCACACCTGAATCTGGTGCTTTGCCCCAATCAGGAAGTGCCTCCACTCCTTAAAGGCCGCAAAAATCGCCATCAACTCCTTGTCAACATTCTGTAGAAGTTGCTGAAGCCCAGGAACCGCTGCACATCCTTCTTTGTCTTGGGGCTTTCCCAGTCTAACACAGCTTTCACCTTCTCTGGATCCATGGCCAGACCTCTGTCCAACAGCCGGTACCCCAGGAAACCGACCTCCCTCGTGTGGAACTGGCATTTTTCCAGCTTCACCCACAAGCGATGCTCCTTTAACTTCTCCAGAACCTGGCGCACATACTTCACGTGCTGCTTCTCGTTTTCGGAGTATATCAAGATATCATCCAAGGAACACACACAGTTATGGTACAGTAACAGTCCCATCATGTGGTGCATAAACGCTTGAAAGCACGGGCTTCCGCTTTGTGATCCGAATGGCATAACAAGATATTCAAATGCCCCAAGGGGGGTAAACATGGTGGTCTTCCATTTGTCTCCCTCTCGCACCCTGATGAGATTGTACACCCCCCTGAGGTCCAGTTTAGTGAAAATTTTCCCCCTCCGTACTCTCACCAAAATGTCGTTGATTCTCGGCATGGGGAAGGCCAGGGGTTCCGTCAAGGAATTGACAATTCTGAACTCCACCACTAGTCGGCGTTCTTTAGTTCCCCCTCTTGTCCACAAAGAACACGGGACTACCACCCACCGCCTTGGGTGGTGAAACTCCTTCAAATCCTGTATCTCTTGGTGGGACATTGAGTACAGCTTACCTGCTGGTAACTTGGTGCCCGGGACCAAATTGATCTGGCAGTCGTACAGCCAGTGAGGCGGCAACGTGTCGGCCTCTCTCTCGCTGAACACCTCCTCAAAATCCACGTATTGTGGAGGTATCTTGCCTTTCTCCCCCAGACATATCGTTGCCAGCTGGGCTTTCCTATCCCCGGGTTCCCCTCCTCCTAGACAGAGGAATAGGGAAAACCTATTTTGTGTTTCGCAACTTTCTGACTAGTTGCAGGACCTTAGCCAGACCTAGCAGAGTACACGCAGAATCCACGGAAGCAATTGGCAACTTGGCTGCAGACAGGCTAGACGAAGCAGGAACCAGGAACATAACATAACATAACATAACATAACATAACATAACATAACATAACATAACATAACATAACATAACATAACATAACATAACATAACATAACATAACATAACATAACATAACATAACATAACATAACATAACATAACATAACATAACATAACATAACATAACATAACATAACATAACATAACATAACATAACATAACAGAATGTTAGGTGTTTATTATATACAGTGGACTATTTACAGGAACAGAACACAGATCTTTTGCTAGCTCTCTCTGACACGACTCACAACTCCTACACTGACACACAGAACCACTTGTGGAGTATGGTGGTTATAGGGTTAACCTCCAGTGTCCTGTACCTGGGAGAGGCTTTGTTCGGGAAGCTGCTTCACAGTTCTTTGTCTGTGAGAGTTACTTTCAGTTTAGGCTGAGAGCTGCTGTCTGAGCATGCTTTGAGCACAGAGAAGATGCCGGAAAGCTCTGACGGTGTATAGACTGATTTATGGCTTGTAAATAAACGCTTTAGAGATAGAAGAAGTTGTCTCTGGACCTGATTTATTCCTCTTTCTCACACGGACGGCAAGACCGCTGCGGCTCTGCATTTTCTGCCCAGGTCGTCTCCAGCAGATGTGGCCCAGGGAAGCGTGACTGGACGGCAGATCAAAGCCAGAGGTTATGGATCTTACGTGTTTCTTGCCAAGTGTGAGAGGAGGCTGCCAGCTTTGAGCTCCTGCCAAGCAAGAAAAGGCAGTTTTAAGATTGCTGGTGAAGAGGAGAGCCAGCTGGAAGCTTCGGAGACTGCCTCTTCAAAGGACCGGCTGGCAACGGGTGAGTAAGCTTAAGCCTCGGGGGGTGGAAAAATGGCTGCTCCACAACAGCAAGCCCATGAGACTTTTAATGTGCCTTTTGAACAGCTTAATGGCTCAAATTGGGAAGACTGGAGCAAGCGCATGTACTACTGGCTGGAAGGAAAACAGCTTTGGGAATGTACGCAGGCTGACCCAGTGCTTGCCGGAGCCGGCGCTGCAGCAGCAGAGATTGAGAGGGTGCAGGGGCAGTGAGAAAAGACAAAAAGGCCATGTCACACGTTGTGATGGTGATGGAAGCTTCGCAACTCCCTCATATAGACGGCTTGTGAACTTGTCACCAAATTTGGTCTGCTTTGACTAGAATTCATCAAAGGACCACTGCTGGGGCAAAAATCCATGTGATACGTTCTCTGTTTGAGAAGAGGCTGTCACCAGGGGAATCGATACGGGACCACATTGCTCAGATGCTGACTATTTTCAGCAAGCTGTGCCAGCTCAATGTGCCTTTCCCAGATGAACTCAAAGCTTATACGTTGTTAAGCTCTTTGGACAGAAGTTATGAGAACTTAGTTCTAACGATGGAGACGATGCCGCCGCAGGATTTAACGATGGAATATATAAGCGGACACTTGATTGATGAGGAATTGAAGCAGCAGAGGGCTGGGAAGGAGGGCACGGGCTGCACCCCAAGAAGGAGTGGGGGGGGGGCGGCCAGGAGCAGTGAAGACTGTGTGAAAGCTTTCGCTTCCAAAAGATGCTATCAATGTGGCAGCAACACATATCTGGTCCGCAATTGTCCGCTAGAAGCCCAGGAAGGCAAGGACACTGGCCGGAAAGGAATGTCAACAAAGCAGATAAGCAGCGGTTCCAGGGCCGGTTCCCAGCAGAGACGTGGGAAAGGAGGAGGCCAGGAGAAAAACAAGGACAAGTCTTTTTATCACCTCACAGCTGCGATGGTGTCTCTGGGAAACAGCAAAGGCCCCAGTCGGGGGGGGGGGGGAGAGCGTCACTATGGCAGCGTTGGAAGACAGCCAGAGAGCCACTTTGTCTCTTGTTGTTGACACTGGAGCGACACATTGTTGGTTCCCTCTGGTGGCCTGCTTCGAAACTGCAAGTCTGTGAAAAGTGGACGTTACGTGTCACTAGCTGATGGCTCCAAGAGACAGTTAACTGAGATTGGTTTTTTGTACTGTTCTTTTATAGATCATGAAGTGCAGGCTTTTGTGGTGCCTGAGATTGCCAATTCTCTTTTAAGTGTATCAGCTCTTGTCACTGACGGTTTCAATGTGATGTTTGCTAATAACATGTGCTCTTTTTACAGGGATGAGAATAAGCTATACAGCGTTGAGGGGAAAGATAGACTGTTCGTGGTGGAAATGTCTATTGCTAATGTTGCTGTTGCTGATCCCCCTGAAGAGGTACAAGTGCAGTGTGCAAACGTACCAACACATGACAATTGTTTACATCTTTGGCATCGAAGGTTTTCCCATATTTTATGGTCTTATGTTAAGAAGGCACCTGAGAACACAGTGGGGTGCAAATTTAAGGGGTACAACAAATTCTTAGATTGCCGAGCGTGCAAGCAATCAAAGGTCACCACATGCACTTATCCCAGGTCAGACAGGAGGACCAGCAGTCTGATCGGGGGGCGGAGTACACTGGTTCTGTGCTGCAGGATTTCTTCAGACAGAAGGGTATTAGTCACAGACTAACAGCACCACATAGTCCCCAACAGAATGGACATGCGGAAAGGAAGAATAGAACTCTTCAGGAAGCAGCACAGGCCATGCTTTATGACTCAGGTCTCCTGCAGCGTTTTTGGCGGAGAGTTATAAAACGGCGTGCTTCATAAAGAACAGAGTGTTCAATTCAAGTGTAGGGGACACACCCTATTTTCTGCTGCACGGTAAGAAGCCCAAGGTGGATTTCTTGCGTGTGTTTGGCTGTGAGGCTTGGGTCCTCATCCCAAAGGCCAACCGCAGAAAGGGTGAACCAAGGTCCAGAAAGATGATCTTTGTAGGCTATGAGCCGGGTTCAAAGGCGTGGCGTTTCGCATATCCTACTGGCAACCAGTCTAAGCTGCTTATTAGCGGCAGTGCTGAGTTCTGCGAGCAGAATGGTTGGAAACACATTCATGGGAACCCAGACATTCTTTCAGAACAGTTTGACTCAGAGGAGGAAGAGGAGGAGGACGAAACTGAACCTGTTGCTGAGGAGCACAGTCCACAGCCACAGAGTCCAGAACCGGGGTCCCCAAGGGAGAGGTTCCGACCCGCTCCAAAAGGAAGTCCCACGACCCCTCCACAGGTCTCTGTCAAGTCTGAGCCAAAGAGTGTGCCATCCTCGCCTACAAGTCCAATTGTGAGGCACAAAAGGCGCAGCAGGTTGGGGGGGTCTCTGACACAGGGGATGGTTTGGCTGGCCCTGGTGAGTCAGAGGGGGCGACAGAGTTCGCGCTGAGAGGATCAGCGAGGTCAACCAAGGGGAAGCCACCTGACAGGTACGAAGCTACAAGTGTGTGGGTTGGTGTGGCTAGGTGTGAACCTGAATCCTTTGAGGATGTTCAGAAGTTGCCTCAGGAAGAAGCTAGCAAATGGCATGAGGCGATGCAGAAGGAGATGAACTCAATGGAGTCTTTGGGTGTGTTCTCACTCACACAATTGCCGGCTGGCAAACAGCCTGTGAGTTGCAGATGGGTTTATCGCCTTAAACCCACAGAAGCCGGAGAACCACAGTACAAAGCTAGGTTAGTTGCAAGGGGTTTCACGCAGAGGAAAGGAGTCCATTTCATGGAAGTGTACTCTCCTACTTCCAGAAGTGAAACTCTGCGCATTCTCTTAGCTGTTGATGCACAAAGAGGTTGGAAGGTGAACCATTTTGATGTGGATGTCGCCTACTTGAACTCAGATCTCCAGGAGGAGTTGTACATGCTTCCTTCTCCAGGGTTTGAGGTCAAGGGGCAAGGCATCGTGTTGAGGTTGCATAAATCTATTTATGGTTTACGTCAATCTACCAGAAACTGGAATATGTGTCTGAATGAAGCCTTAGAGAAGCTAGGTTTCAGGAGAAGTGTTGCTGACAGCTGCCTGTACCTTAAAGGGTCAGGTGAGACACAGGAAGCTGTGCAGATCTTTGGTGATGATATCTTATATATGGCACAGACAGGTAAACACATGGAGAAGTTTGCTAAGGAGCTTGGTAAACGGTTCAAGCTCAAGCAGCTTGGAGCTGTTCGGTTGTACCTGGCGTAGAGGTGTCTCAAACAGAGGATGGAAGCTTTTTGCTCAGCCAGAAAGGTAAGATTGAGCAGTTGCTTCAGAAGTTCAGGATGTCTGAGTGTGCAGGTGTCAGAACACACATGGAGACTGGCTACGTGAAAGATTGTCAGCAGGTAGAACGCGCTGTGTTCGAAAATGCTGAACTCTTTCAGTCAGCTCTGGGTAGTCTGCTGTATCTGTCCCAGTGGAGCAGACCAGACATAGCTTTTGCTATCAATCTGCTCAGCAGGGAAGCTTCAAATCCAAGTGTACAGGCCTGGAATGGTATCAAACGGGTGCTGCGTTACTTGCAGGATACCAAAGATTTTTGCCTTAGGTTGTCAGCTAAGGGTGACGTCAAGCTGACCTTGTGGGTGGATGCAGATTGGGCTAACCTTAAAGATTGCAAGTCAGTGTCAGGCCTAGTGGTGAAGTTTGGGAACTCAGTAGTTGGGTGGAGGTCCCAGAAGCAAAGTCTCATAGCGCTTTCATCTACTGAAGCTGAGTTCAGTGCGCTATCCGAGGTTTGCAGAGAGCTGGAGTTCTATGCATCTTTGGTCCAGGAACTCTGTGGACGGCACTGTTTGCCCATCGTTGCTTACGAAGACAACCAACCGTGCCTCAAGTTGGCAGAATCGGGGCAATTTAAGGCCAGGACCAAACATCTAGACATACATTTCCAAAATGTGTGTCAGCGTGTTCGTGAGGGATTAGTTGCGCTGAAATACTGTCCCTCAGCAAACCTCGCAGATGGTTTTACGAAACCATTAACCTTCCAGAGGCATGGTGAGTTCTGTGGTCTGTGTTTGGGGTGAGCATTGTTGCTTGTTTCCCCAGGTACAGGGCAAGAGGGGGTGTGGAGTATGGTGGTTATAGGGTTAACCTCCAGTGTCCTGTACCTGGGAGGGGCTTCGTTCGGGAAGCTGCGTCACAGTTCTTTGTCTGTGAGAGTTACTTTCAGTTTAGGCTGAGAGCTGCTGCAGACAGTCTGAGCGTGCTTTGAGCACAGAGAAGATGCCGGAAAGCTCTGACAGTGTATAGACTGATTTATGGCTTGTAAATAAACGCTTTAGAGATAGAAGAAGTTGTCTCTGGACCTGATTTATTCCTCTTTCTCACACGGACGGCAAGACCGCTGCGGCTCTGCATTTTCTGCCCAGGTCGTCTCCAGCAGATGTGGCCCAGGGAAGCGCGACTGGACGGCAGATCAAAGCCAGACCACTGAACACTGAACTACTGAACTAACACATTCCAGTTAGTAAAAGGTAAAGGTAAAAGTACCCCTGCCCGTACGGGCCAGTCGTGTCCGACTCTAGGGTTGTGCGCCCATCTCACTTAAGAGGCCGGGGGCCAGCGCTGTCCGGAGACACTTCCGGGTCACGTGGCCAGCGTGACGAAGCTGCTCTGGTGAGCCAGCACCAGCGCAGCACACGGAAACGCCGTTTACCTTCCGGCTATAAAGCGGTACCTATTTATCTACTTGCACTTAAGGGTGCTTTCGAACTGCTAGGTGGGCAGGAGCTGGGACCGAAGACGGGAGCTCACCCAGCCGCGGGGATTCGAACCGCCGACCATGCGATCGGCAAGCCCTAGGCGCTGAGGTTTTACCCACAGCGCCACCCGCGTTCCAGTTAGTAGGCCATTAATTATCACTCCCTTGAGAGAGCTTGACCAATCAGGGAGCTGTCTCCATGCCTCTGTTATCACCAGGCAGACTTACTCCTTCAGATTGCCTTCTGGCTGTCTGCCAAACCTTAATTGACTCTGTGTGAGTAGCTGCACGTACACAGTTTTCCAACACCCCCTCATAGCTCTCACACAGTGCAATTATCTTCTGAGCACATACAGAGTATTTTACCCAACTTTGTTCTGCAAACCCAAGCATTCACACATTTGCTTGTTTTTTACAAAAGACAACGGTTTTGTAAATATGTCAGCAACATTTTCAGCACTCTGAACATATTCACATGCAATGACATTTCTCTGCACATTACATAACACATTTTGGTATTTTACGGCCACATGTTTGGATCTGGATTTAAACTGTTCAGTTTTACTGAGTGTTGCATTGTATGCCCAAATCTCTCAGCAACTGCTTGTAATACAATAGCTCGTTGCAGAGCTCACTTAACGCTGCAAACTCAGCTTCAGTGGATGACACACTGACTAAACTTTGTTTTCTGGACTTCCATCCAATCAGTGACCCACCAAGCAAAAACACTAATCCAGTAATTGATTTACGATCAGGTAAATTTGCCCAGTCGCTGTCTGAGTAACATGTAAGCGTCTCATCACCTGCTGAACTTAACTTTAAAACACCCAGCAGTATGCTTCAGATACCTCAGAACACGTTTTACTGCTTTCCAAGCACTCACAGTGGGTTTAGACACTTGCCTGCTCAAAATCCGTACTGCGTAGCTAATATCAGGGCTGCTCCACTGTGATATATACAGCAAACTCCCAATAGCTGATTGATACAAATCAGGTCGCTCAAACTCAGAGCTTTCATCAGCTTGCAAAGCCTTAACAAAACCTAAGTCCATGGGAGTAGTTGCCCCTTTGCAATCCTGCATTCCTTATGTTGTTTAATTTTATTTTCCTGGCTAAGCAACAAACTGCCATCATCCGCCCAGCACACTTCCAGAGCAAGATAACTTTTTGCAGCACCAAGGTCTTTCACTTTGAACTTTTTGGCTAATTGCGTGGAAAAAGCTTTGATCTGTTTGTCTGTCTTAGAGAAAAATAACAAATCATCAACAAAGACCAGACAAACCTCCTGTTTATCATTAGCACCACGAACATACAGACAACTGTCTGCAATGCTGTGTTGGAAACCTAAAGAAACTGAGGCAAGGAAAGAAGGGCTACCCTTATGCTATTCATATAATCAGTTATCAGTAATCAATATACTCATATATGCTCACATATAATCAGGGCTTACAGTATTTTTATAATCCATTTTGAATCAAAGGAAAGCTTTTGCCTTAGCTAATTGCAAACTGCTTGGAACAGCAATTTAGAACCGACCTTTCCCCTAGAAAACATCCTTGTACCCTGAACAAGTGGAAGACATGAATCAGAGACACTGGTACAAAATCCCCTCAAATACAGGCTAAATTAATCCACAGAACAGGAAGAGCTAAACCACAAAAACTCCAAAACTCCCTGTTCTGTCAGAACTAGGGGAAAGGTTAGACATCACATCATTGCAGGCAACGGAAAGCAGAAGTAGAACTCTGCGCTTGACCAAGAGCCGCGAGCATGGCAAGAAGCACCCTAATTGGTTAATTTTCGCTGGCGATTCGTGACTGTCTCATGATTGTCTCATGATCTGTGATTTGCTGTGATTTGCTCAGGTATAAAGACCTCAGGATTTCTGTCTCTCGGGGTCCCAGTTCTTTGGAAGAGATTCCACTGGGTCCTTATTGCTCAGCAATAAAACCTCACCTTCTTTTTCTCCAAAGCTGTGTCTGCCTGATCCTTGTTCACTCTAAGTGGGTACCGACTATACTTTCACGTGCTTCAAAACTAGAGCTTCATCTAAACACTTGATCCAATTTCTTGCAGATTGTCATAAACCATACAGAGCCTTGTGAAGTTTGTACACGTTGCCTGACCCAGACTCAAAACCCGGGGGTTCTGCTAAATAGAGTTCCTCACTCAAACTAGCATGTAAATAAGCTGTCTGGATGTCAAAGTGGTTTATTTTTAACTTGCTTTTTGCTGCAATTGCCAGCAGCAGACGCAAACTCTCACTTCTAGCTATGGGAGCAAACACCTCGTCAAAATCAAGCCCCGGTCTTTGGGGAAAAACCCTGAGCCACTAAACGTGCCTTGTACTTAAAATCCCCAGTGGCTAACGGCTTGAGCTTGTAAACCCACCTGCACCCCACTATTTTAGCTCCTTTCGGTGGTGGTGTGGGTGTAAACACTTCATGCTCAACTAGAGAATCCCTTTCCTCCTGCATAGCGCTTTTCCAGAGCAAAACTTGGTCCTCTGGCAACGCCAGCATCTCTTTGTAGGTTTGAGGTTCAGCAGCTACATGAAAAACATTAGCAGTACCAGGCTTAAAACGATCTGGGGGTACACCTTTAGTCTCCCTCTGAGACCTTCTGGGAGTAAAACTGTCTTCGCTTTCACTGTCATCCCCCTCAGATTCTCGCCCCCCTTGAGGAGAGTGGAGTTCCTCCTTTGGCAAAAACTGACTGCCATTCTCATTAGCCTCAACAGAAGAATACTCCTCTGTGTCCGGTTTTCTTTTAGCTCTCAAAGATTCCCCCTTTGATATTTGAAACTAAACCTCAGAATTGGCATGCAGCTTCTCCCAGCCGCTACGCTCACAGAACGTAGCATTTCTTGAAACAACCAGCCCATTTTTACCAACAGCAAACCTGTAACCTTTGCCCAAATCTTGGTAACCTACAAAAATAAGCTGTTGCGCTTTGGAATCACCCTTTTCCCTCTGCGCTCGAGGCACATAAACCCAAGCTTTTACACCGAAAGTATGCAAATGATCAACTTTGGGCTTTTTGTTAAACAATTTGAAATAGGGCGTTGTTCCAATTGATCTATGAAAAATGTGATTCTGCACATAACATGCAGAAAGATACGCTTCGGTCCAATAAGCTTTTGATAGACCAGCATCCTCAAGCATTGAGTGCACCATCTCCTGAAGACATCTATTCTTTCGCTCACATAATCCGTTTTCTTCCGGACTATAGGGGTTTGTCTTTCTGTGACCTATGCCCTTTGTCTGTAACCAGGACTGAAAAGGTCCAGACATAAACTCGCCTCCTCGATCAGACTGCACCTTGGAAACCTTGAAAGAAAATTGCCTTTCAACATAGTTCACCCAGCTTTTGAACTTGGTAAACTTGGTAAACTTTGTGCTTCATGGGATAGACCCAACAAAACCTTGTGGGATCATCAATGATAGTTAGCGCATAACGTGAATTACCCCTGCTGAGTGTGAAAGGACCCACCACGTCAGCATGCACAAGCTTAAATGGTCTTTCGCTCACCCTTTCACTTCTGGGATAAGACCCCCAGTGGCTTTTAACTTTTTTAAACACATTACAATCAAGGAATTTGTCACAACCCTGTAACACACACCCATCACTCAATTGTGGAATTTTGTTTTTTGTTTTGTTTTAAATAACTTTTTATTCAAAATTGAAACAAAACAGATTATCCAGAAACATATCATCCTTATTCCCCCCCATTTTTCCTCCCTCCCCTCCCTCCCCCCACAGAACCCACCCACCCCCACCCCCGACTTCCCTCAGTTCCAGTCTTTGATTTCTCTAAAAATGCTGTTTTCTGCATGTTACACAGTTGTAGAGATCCTCAAACTATTTAGCTGATTATTATCAATAAAAAGTTTGTGAATGTTTAATCAAAACCAGCCAAGGAGTCTAGTTCGCTTTGTTGCGTCTTCAAATACTTTGTAAAGGGTTCCCATTTGTCTTTAAAGTCACAGTTATCCTTGTCCTGTAGCTTATATGTCAGTTTTGCCAGTTCTGCATAGTCCATCAATTTTTCTTGCCATGATTCTTTAGTTGGGGTTTCTTCAGTCTTCCATTCTTGTGCTATTAAAACTCTCGCGGCCGTTGTCACATACATGAAGATGTTTTTCAGCTTTTTTGGCAGATCTTTCCCTACAATCCCTAATAAAAATGCTTCAGGTTTTTTAACAAATGTTAAATGGAACATTTTTTTCAATTCGTTGTATATCATTTCCCAATTTTTTAAAATTACCTTACAGTCCCACCACATATGATAAAATGTAATTGTGGCATTTTGGTTACACTCTGCCAATGGGCATGACCTAATCTTCTGTGTCATAGATGCAAACATTTTTTATGAAAACTTTCATTTTTACATACAGGTTGTGTGTCGTTGCTGGCTAATACAGACTCTTGAACACAGTCTTTTAGCACAAACAACCCATTTTCTGCCAGAGCCCTCCCCAATGTCTCTCCGCCTTTCTGGATCTCACAGTAACTGTCCTGAAACAGCACTACAAACCCAGCTTTCAGTAGACAGGAGACGGACATCAGGTTACTCCTCAGCGAAGGAACACACAAAACGTTGTCCAGATGCGTGCACAGACAGGAGACAAACACAGAGCCACCTGACTCCACGTCAGATTTCCTCCTGTCAGCCAACGCCACCTGGCTCCATGGTGTAGCAACCTTCTTGGCAAAAAACGCCTCTGAAACAACAATATGCCGGGAATTCCCTGAATCGATAATCCAGGTGTTTCGCCGCTCATCAGAACACTCGACCACGGCCATCACAAGTTGCGCCGTCTGCTTCTTCTTTGCAAGCTTCTTCTGCTGCTTGCGCTGCTTTGGACCCTCAGATATGGCCTCCTCCAGACACTGCTTCCTTAGATGCCGGGTAGAACCGCAGCGGTAACAACGCCGAACAGCAAACGCAGCCTTTTCGCCAGCCGTAGCTCGGGTACGTTGTTTTGGCTGCTTCTCCTCAGAAATGCTGCCTGCATTCCTCACAAGCCTATCACTTGACGAAGCACTCGCAGCCGACAACTCCTTGCCGTCACGCCTCTGCCATTCCTCCAGCAGCCTGCCAGTGACATAATCCAGAGTCAGATCTTCACGCATAGCTTCCAGCGTGAGAACAAAATTGTCCCAGCTATCAGGGAGAGAACTTAGAATATTGCAGACCTTTTCCTCCTCTGGAAGATTACAGCCTCTCTCCTGAAGTGGCACAAACTTCAGCTGCAAATTGTGGAGATGGTCTTGCATTGTAACTCCTGGTTTTAGCTCAGACTTGTACAGAGCCTTCCGGATAGACAGCTTCAAACTAGCTGTCTCCCGAATGTGGAGATTTCTCAGCGCCAACCACACATCTCACGCAGAATTGAGCCCACGCACATGTGGCAGCTGCAAATCATCCAGTCCCAGGATTAATGTGGCTTTTGCTCTTTGGTCTTTGTCTTTGTCTTCAGCATCAGGCTTCAAAGGCGGTCTGTCCACCGACTCCCAGAGAAACTCTCTCTGCAACGTAGCCTGCATGCGTTGAGACCATAGCAAATAGTTGTGGTTGTTGAGCCGTTCAAATGGCATCACAAATGGAAAAGCCATTACTTCTGAGCAGTGTTCCACAACAAACAGGAACCAGCAGCTCACAGCTTACAACTCCAGAGAGCGATCCACAACATCCAGCTTCCAAACACTCCAGCTGGTGTCTGTCTTTAGCAGCTCCAGACATCGACACACCCAGGACATGCAGGTCTTGCCGGATCAGCTTCTGGTGTCGACACACACATGACACAGCTACCGCTGATCACCTTTGGCCAGTCCTCGCCAACTCCTACACTAGGAATCTGGGAGACTGATGACCCAGGCGTCCACTGCTTCAGAACTCGCTGCAACCAATCTGGTCCCATAACCTATTGGCAAAACCTATTTGGTGTTTCACAACTTTCTGACTAGTTGCAGGACCTTAGCCAGACCTAGCAGAGTACACGCAGAATCCACGGAAGCAATTGGCAACTTGGCTGCAGACAGGATAGACGAAGCAGGAACCAGGAACTTGTAGTTAGGTGTTTATTATATACAGTGGACTATTTACAGGAACAGAACACAGATCTTTTGCTAGCTCTCTCTGACATGACTCACAATTCCTACACTGACACACAGAACCACTGAACTACTGAACTAACACATTCCAGTTAGTAGGCCATTAATTATCACTCCCTTGAGAGAGCTTGACCAATCAGGGAGCTGTCTCCATGCCTCTGTTATCACCAGGCAGACTTACTCCTTCAGATTGCCTTCTGGCTGTCTGCCAAACCTTAATTGACTCTGTCTGTGTAGCTGCATGTACAGTTTCCCAACACTCCAGGCAGTGAGTCGACCCAAAAGTCAGGGACCACTGGTGCCACGACACCACTGGGTCATGCAAGGCCAACCAACTCATCCCCAGAATAATGGGTGGTCCTGCTAAGGTGATCACATGAAAGGCGATGGTCTCAGAGTGCGTGGAGATCCACATTCTCATGGGAGGGGTCGGAAGCATGACCTCCCCCCCCCCAATAACTCCCTCCCATCAATTGTGGTAACTTACAGGGGGAAGTCCAGTGGCAGCAGGTTCAGCAGGTGCAGCTGGTGCTGCGCAGCAAAGTCCGTACTAAAAAAATTGGTACTGGCTCCCAAGTCAATTAAAGTGGGGACCTCCATTGCATGGCCATTGGGGAGCTCCAGCAGCACCCTGACCACTATGCCTGCTTTGGGGTGAGCTGGTCGGGGCTCTTCCTTGTTGCTCCTGCCTGGCTGTTGCCCCGGTTTACCACCACCTAGGCCTTCCAGTTACCCTGTTCCTTGGCCCCTTCCTCCTCCTCCTCCTGTGGAGTGGCCCCAACCATCCCTTGCCACGCTCGACGTTGTGGACAAACCCTAGCAAAGTGGCCTGGTTTCTGGCAAAGGAAACACTTCTTGGCTGCTTTCCAGTCCTTTCCCTCCTTTTTCTCCGGCTGTTCAACTTTTGAATGCTCCCGCGCGCAGGCTGAGTCGATTTCCATCGGCTCTGGCTGAGCACGACCTTGAGAAACCCCTGCTGGCATCTCTGGAATGCGGTTGCCATGGAAACGCTCCCCTCTGCTCTTCCTTCTCTCCAGCACACGGGTTTCCTGACGCACTCCCACGGCTAAGGCATATTTAGTTAATTTGTCCATATTCTTGGGTCTGGGCCCCCTTGAAAGCTCATCCTTCACATCTGAATTCAGTCCTGCCTTAAAAAGAGCCTAAACTGGTTCAAAGCTTAGATCCCAGCCCAACTTGTGCACAAGCATCGCAAATTGCGACCAGTAACTGCGGACAGTCAAACTGCCTTGTTTCAAAGTCAGTAATTGCTGCTGAGTTACACCAGTCTGACTTTCATTAGAAAACATGGCATCCATAGCTTCATAACACTTCCCCAGGTCCCAGAGTGCATCAATATCGGTGGCAATAAGGGGCCTAACCCATTCTCTAGCAGCACCCTCCAAGTGACTGACTACGAAAGCAATTCTCTGTGCATCGCTGGCAAATTCACTTCTTTGCAAATCCAGGGCATATCTAATCTCAGTCTTAAAACCCAAATACTCCTGGGGGTTGCCACTGAACCTGCTGACCAAAGAAGGTACCTTTCTCCCCACCGGAACGATCCTGCTCTCTTGATCTTGACTCCTTCTCTCTTCCAGGCGAATTCTCAATTCCTGCGCATGCTTTTCCAGCTCCTCATTTCGCTTCTTCAAAGCTGCAAACTGTCTCTTTGCTTCCTCATCCATCACGCTGCTGTCTCTCTCCCTCGCAAGCAGCCCGCAGTGACTTCCAGATTGCTGTCATAGTGATTAATGACTGCTTGCGGAGATAACAGTTCGGAACTCCAGCCTGTCTTTTACAGGATTTATTGAGTGCAAAATACTATGTACAGTGCAGAGGTTTCAAAAGCATGTCTGCCCCAATCGCTAACAGAATCCGGAAGTACTCCACGCCTGTTCCCCCTCCAGCAGATAAACCCCGGAAGCCCCCCCTTCTTTCCTTCTCCTTACGTGGAAAACTAAGCGACACAGACTGCTCCTTTCTCTCTCTGGTGGCAGCCTTTGGGTTCCTTCCTCTCTCATCTTCCGTGTCTCCTGACTGCCTCTCCTCCCCCGACTCTGACAAAGTACAGCTGCTCAGCAGAGGAGGAGGCTCTCTGTAAATTCCTGTCTCTCCCCCCTCCCCTGCAAACCGATCCCTGACAGCCGTTTTTTCCGTTAAAGAAAGAATTTGAATCCTGAGTAAAGGAAAAAGAGACTAATTCGAGTTAAATATTTGGAACGAAAGGGATTCTAAAATCGGAGGTCGATCCCTTTCTGCTGATTTAAAAGTGAAAGTAGTTACCGCTGACGGAAGCTGTAAACGGGGAAAACGGTCAGAAAACTTACAAGCAGACTTAAAATCCCCCTTCTAGCAGGGGGAGGGGGGATAACTTTATTTTTAAAAGAAAACCCTGCATGCCGGTGATCTGAGCTTAAAAAGACTCTTTCTTCCTGAAGCAGACCTCCCGGTGGGGAAAGGCTAGACTCCATTGTGACGTCACAAAGGAAAACGAAATCTTCAACTTTTGCTTCCCCTTTTGGTTGATACAAAGTATCCTGCAGCTGCCTGAACTGGTTTCTATGTTGTAAAAAAGTATCTTTCACCCTCAGACCATTTAAAAAAGTCTAAAGTGAATGTCAAGAGTATTTAGCAAATTGTTTTACAAGTTAAAAGGAAAAGGGGAGCTGCTGAACTGCCTGCAGCTGGCTGTGGTGGGAATCTATTGTTTTCTCCTTTCTCTCTGACTGTGGGACTGACCTTGAAATTCTTGTGCAATTATGAATGGAGAGAAAGGAGGGAAGAGCACAAGATGGGCCTCTAGAGTTGCATCCTTTGAGGAAAATGTGATGCAATTATTGACTGAAATTTAAGAGGAGGTGAAAGGAAATCAGCAGCATATTGAAAAACTGAGTAATGACTTTGGTGACTTGAGAGCTGAGCTGAAAGAGGTTAAAACTGAGGTCACAGGTCATGAGACAAGACTGACGCAACTTGAGTCAGTCAGAGTACTGGACGTTGAGAAATTGCAGTATGAAAATTCTAATGCTATTGCTTTTCTTCAGATGAGGGAATGGGAAACCCAGTTGAGATTGAGAGGGGTACCCCAACAGGAACAGGATAATCTCAAAGGTTGGTTAATTGATCAATTTGTTGTGTGCTGGGATCTCCATAAAGACGAATTAAATTCTTGGATCGAAAAGGCCTACACATTTGGTCCCCAAAAAGACTCTAAAATTACTCACGACTGTACTCATGACTTGGTCTTTAGGACCAAGGAACAAAGAGACACTATTTTGGGCCTTCACTATAAAAACAGTTTAAAGATTCAAGACAAACCAATTGTCCTGTTTAAGGAGATCCCAAAACATTTTTTAAATTTGAGAAGTAATAACGCAGCTTTTGCAGGCACACTAAGAAGGAAAAACATTTTCTTCAGGTGGGAATTCCCGGAAGGTCTTTCCTTCAAATCTGAAGAAAGAAAACAAAGAATTAAGTCTGCTGGAGAAAAGGATAGGTTTTTGGAAAAGCACGCAGCACAACTTGGATTGGAAAGTCCACAGCCTCCTGGGGCTGGGGCTGGGGCTGGGGCTGGGGCTGGGGCTGGGGCTGGGGCTGGGGCTGGGGCTGGGGCTGGGGCTGGGGCTGGGGCTGGGGCTGGGGCTGGGGCTGGGGCTGGGGCCCCCTAATATAAAAAGATGGCTTTGGAAACTGCAAATTGTGGATAAGATGGACTGTTTCAAGAAGTGGCAGAGAGATATTTCTAGATTTGTCTGGCAGGGCAAGAAGCCCAGAATAAAATTTAAGATATTAACTGATGCCAAGGAAAGAGGTGGATTTGCCCTGCCAGACTTTAAACTTTACTATGAATCAGCAGCTTTTTGCTGGTTGAAAGAATGGCTACTTCTTGAAAACACAGACATTTTGGACTTAGAAGGTTTTAACAATGTATTTGGATGGCATGCATACTTATGGTATGATAAGGTCAAAGCACACAAAGCATTCAAAAATCATATTGTCAGGAAAGCATTGTTTAATGTTTGGATAAGATATAAAGATTTATTGGAAAATAAAACCCCAAGGTGGCTGTCACCAATGGAAGCAAAAGCTCTGAAAAGGCTCAATATGGAGGCCAAATGGCCGACATATTGGGAAATTCTGGAACAAGAAGGAGATAAATTGAGATTACAGAGTTTCGAAAAACTAAAAAACAAAGTGAGAGAATGGCTTCATTATTATCAGATAATGGAGGCATATAATTTGGATAAGAAAATAGGCTTCCAGGTGGAAAAGTCAAAATTAGAAACAGAACTGCTAGAACCCAAAACTAAGAATCTGTCAAGAATGTATAACTTGCTGTTGAAATGGAATACTCAGGATGAAACGGTGAAATCTGCTATGATTAAATGGGCACAAGATGTTGGACATAATATTATGTTTGCTGACTGGGAACAGTTATGGACCACAGGTATGAAGTTTACGGCATGTAATGCCTTAAGAGAGAATATTATGAAAATGATATACAGGTGGTACATGACCCCAGTCAAGCTTGCAAAAATCTATCATTTGCCAGATAATAAATGTTGGAAATGTAAAGAAGCTGAAGGTACATTCTTTCACCTTTGGTGGACGTGCCCAAAGATCAAGGCTTTCTGGGAAATGATATATAATGAATTGAAAAAGGTATTTAAATATACCTTCCTGAAGAAACCAGAGGCCTTCCTTCTGGGCATTGTCGGCCAATTGGTGCCAAAGAAGGATAGAACCTTTTTTATGTATGCTACAACAGCAGCAAGAATACTCATCGCAAAGTATTGGAAGACACAAGATCTACCCACTCTGGAAGAATGGCAGATGAAGGTGATCGACTACATGGAACTGGCGGAAATGACTGGCAGAATCTGAGACCAGAGAGAAGAGTTGGTGAAAGAAGACTGGAAGAAATTTAAAGACTATTTACAGAAATATTGTAAAATTAAGGAATCTTAGAAGGATGTTGGATAGAAACTAAGAGGTTTTTAGCTGTAATGCTTTAAGAGATATGAAAAAAGGTTTGCAATTGGGTAATTTTAATGGTAAGGATTTGCTGAACTAACAAATTGAACTGGAATACAAAAAAGGGAGGTATGAGGAGGTCCGGGGTAATAAGTATAGGGAAGATAGGTTATGGAAAATTAATGTCCTTTTAACTGTTTTATTTGGTATGTTTTTTTTAAAATTATTATTATTTACTTTTTTGGTTATATTTTTTAAAAAAACTTTATTCTTCTTTTTTCTGTATTCTGTATTTTTTGTATTTTTTGAAATTTTAATAAATATCATTATAAAAAAAAAATAAAAAAATAAAAAGATGGCTTTGAGAATTTACTCCTGGAATGTTAATGGTCTAAATTCTCATTGAAAAAGAAATCAGATTTATCATGTGTTACCAAAACAGAATTTGGACATAATTTGCTTACAAGAAACTCATGTCATCAGATTACACAGGAAAATCCTTCAGAATAAAAAAACTTGGATAGGAATTCATATCGTCAGACAAAGTTAAAAAAAGAGGAGTGGTTTTTTATGTTAAAGAAAAATGGAAACCAAAATTGACATTTAAAGACGAGGATGGAAGATACATTGCGGTTGAGATTAATGCACAGGGCGAAAAATACCTTTTGTCGGGAATTTATGCACCAAATGATGGCAAAGCAGAATTTTTTAAGAATGTGGAAACAAGACTTCTGGAATATTTGGATTACAAACTTATCTTAATGGCAGACCTGAATGGAGTTGCATCAACATTAATGGCAGAAAATAATGAACTCTGGCAGACTACCAAAGACTTTTTTTGCTATGATAGAGAAATTTGACCTGTCAGACATATAGAGAATCAGAACTCCAACTGAAAAAGACTTCACATTCTATGCAGATGCAAACCAAACATTTTCTAGAATGGATTATTTATGGCTATCCAGAGACTTGGTTCCTAGAGTAACTAAAACGGAAAATTGCCCTAAAACTTGCTCAGACCACAATGCAGTGTCTATGGAAATGAAATTATCTCTACAGGGATCCTTCAGATGGAGAATGAATGATGATTTGCTGAGGAATGAGCAAACAATAAACAAGGCCCAAAAGACTCTAAAAGATTGTTTTGAGATAAATATGAATTCTGGATTGCAAACAAGAGTCGTTTGGGACGCAAGTAAGGTAGTAATGAGAGGATTCTGCATACAACAAAATTCAATCAAGAGAAAGATACAGAACAAAAAGAAAGATAAGATTTTGGACCAACTAAAAGACAAGGAGAAGAACTTGAGAAGTAATCCAAAGAACTTGCAGATACAAAAGTAAATTCAAGCTTTGCAGACCCAGTATTCACAGATCATAAACCAAGAAATAGAATGGAAATTAAGAATGATGAGACAAAGGAATTTTGAATCTGCAAACAAATGTGGAAAACTCCTAGCTTGGCAGCTAAAAAAGAGGCAGAAACAAAGCACCATCACAAACATTGTATCAGAAGGAAAGTCTGTGGAGAACCCTGAGGAGATAAGAAGACGTTTCCAGAAATATTATAAACAATTGTATAAAAACGGCAAAGAAGATAAGGATAAAATTGAGCAATTTATTAAAACTAATGGACTGCAAAAAACCCCCGAAAATAAAAGGATCCTACTAAGTGGATTAATTACACGACAGGAGGTTGACAAGGCGATAAACCAGATGCAACTTGGCAAAGCCCCGGGACCAGATGGATTATCAGCAAAGTACTATAAGACAATGAAAGATTGGCTTATTCAGCCATTGGTAGAAGTTTGCAACAAGATAATAAGAGGGGACAAAGAACCCGAAACCTGGAAGGAAGCCTTTATAACCCTGATACCAAAGCAAGATCAAGATAGATTCAATGTAAAAAATTATAGACCAATCTCATTACTTAATGTGGATTACAAAATGTTTGCTAACATTTTGGCCAGTAGGTTGAAGAAGGTATTGTCAGATTATATTCACAAGGACCAGGCAGGATTTCTGCCTGGAAGACATATGAAAGATAACATTAGGAATATAATCAAAATTTTGGAAAGGTTGGAAGTTAAAAAAAATGGTAAAGCAATGTTAATGTTTATTGATGCGGAGAAGGCCTTTGATAATGTGTCTTGGAGATTTATGATACAAAATTTAGAAAGTATTGGGGTTGGAAAATACTTTTTAAATGGTATTAATGCGAACTACCACAAACAAAAAGCAAAATTCATAATTAATAATGTGGTGTCAGAGGAAATTAGAATTGAGAAGGGTACCAGGCAAGGGTGCCCACTTTCCCCTCTGCTTTTTATATCAGTTCTGGAGGTTTTGTTAAGTATGCTAAGGAAGGAGGATCAAGTTAAAGGTATAACAGTAGGATCTAAACAATATAAATTAAAAGCCTTTGCTGACAATTTGGTGTTAACACTTCAAGACCCAGACTCCAGTGCAGTAACAGCACTGGAATTGATACAGGAGTTCGGGCAGGTAGCAGGATTTAAGTTAAATAAGAGCAAAACCAAAGTATTTGAGAAAAATCTGGATAACGAAGAGAGGAAAACTCTTCAAGAAAAAACGGGCCTAGATTTTGTGAAAAAAGTTAAATATCTGGGTGTAAATTTGTCGGTGAAAAATTTGAATTTATATAAGGACAACTATGAGAAATTATGGAATGAAATTAAGAGAGATCTTGAGAGTTGGTCAAATTTAAAATTGTCATTAATGGGCCAAATATCTGTGGTCAAGATGAATGTTTTGCCAAAGATGTTGTTTTTGTTCCAAGCCCTACCGATTATTGATAATGTGAAATGTTTTAAAGAGTGGCAGAAAGCTTTGTCTAAATTTATCTGGCAGGGAAAAAAACCCCAGAATTAAATATAAATTATTAACTGACTCAAAAGAAAGAGGGGGATTTTCCCTGCCGGACTTGAAGCCGTAGCCCTTTGTTGGGTTAAGGAATGGATCCAACTAGACAATGCTGATGTTCTTGATTTGGAGGGGTTTGACAATGTATTTGGTTGGCACGCTTATTTATGGTATGATAAGATAAAGGCCCATAAAGGCTTTAAAAATCATGTAATTAGAAAATCTCTATATAATGTCTGGATAAAATATAAAGATCTCTTAGAAAGGAAAGGAAAACACCCAGATGGCTTTCGCCAATGGAAGCAAAGGCCCAGAAAAAGTTAAATATGGAGAGCAATTGGCTGAGATATTCTGATTTGTTGTTGGAAGATAATGAAGGATTTAAATTAAGACAATTTGACCAAATCAAAGACAAATTAGATTGGTTACAATATTACCAGATCAATGAATTGTACAAGCTTGATAAGAAAAATGGTTTTGCATAGGAAAAAAACAAATTGGAAACGGAGTTGTTAGATACTGTCAGGGGTTCAGGGACAGAGGCACAGGGTAGGCAGGAGATGGAGAGCGATGGGGATGAATCCCAGGACAGCGAGGAAGAGGATGACAATGACTCAAGAGATTCCATGAGTCTTTCCAGCGAATCAGAGGATTCCCAGAAGGGGGCGCCGGTGGTCAAGGCCAGGGGAGCCCCAGGGGGGACGTGTCAGGAGCAGGGGGCCAGCGGGGGATCCCAAAGTGGCAGCTGGGCGTCAGGACCAGCCTCCCCGCCAGAGTGCAGCGAAGGGGGTGGAGGTTTCAGTGTATCAGGGGAAGCGGCTCCGGCAGCAGAGAAAGCAGGGAGGTCGGAGCAAGCCACCCTCCCGGAAGGGGAGGGGAGTAGTGAAGGGAGTAGTGTAGCTGTTAAAAGGAAGGTTAGAGGTTGGGCGCGCGCGCCAAGTTCAAATGTAGAGGCGCGCGGAAGTACAGGGAGCCCGGAGGAGGGGCCAGGTCCCAAAGCCCGCAGGAGGGGGCAAGAGCAGTCTGATTCCGCGTCAGAGGAATCCAGGAGGGGCGAAACCCCAGCGGGCAGAAAGACCCTGCGGAAAAGGAAAGAGAGAAAGAGGTGGAGCAGCGCAAGCCTCTTAAACTGGTGCAGGGGAGGGACGGATTCAGAGGGGACTTCAGCGGTCTAAGCCTAGCAGAGGTAGGGCTGCGCGCCTCGGATGTGAAGCAAACAATGAACTGCAATAAACACTTTTGTATATAAGAAGAGATAGGCGTTGGTCTTTTGTGAGCTGAGACTTGAGGCAGCCCTGACAGTAAGTCCCCTCTCACAAACCGCAATTTTTTTTTTTTGCAAAGCTCACGAAGTTTGGCAAACATGACTACTGAGGAGCAGATAACGACCCTGCAAAACGCAGTCGCTGAACTCTCCGTTGCAGTACGGGTCTCTCAGAAGACAGTTGCCGAAGCAGAAGCGCGATGCCAGGATCTGCAAGCCAGGTGGGATCAGGCGTGCAAAGAGGGGTTCCCGGGGTCCAGATCAGAGGGAATCGGACTCGGACGGAGGGGGGGCAATTTAGTAGCCCACTTCGATGGGAACCTGAAGCATTATCCCAATTTCAGAGCAGACGTCCTATACGCGCTGCATTTGCTTCGAAAAGACTTCAAAGATGAGGAGGAGAAAGTAGGCTTTATTGTGTCCCATTTGCATGGGGAAGCTAGAACCTGGTTACGCAATTTGTGGCGCGAAGATGGTCTTGCCCGCAGGGACTCTGACGAATTTATCAAAGCCATGGACGCTTGCTTCCAATCTACCGTTGACGTTGATGTGGCGCGCCAGGAGATGCATGGATTGCGGCAGGGCAAGGCTACAGTGCGTCAGTACCATTCTCGCTTTTTTGCATTGCTGAATGTGCTGGGATGGGAAAAGGACTCCCTGGCAGTGAGAGACTTGTTCTGGGAGGGGCTTCATGGCTCAGTAAAAGATGAGCTGGCTAGGGGAGACAGACCTCAAACCCTAGCAGACGTCGTGCAGAGGGCACTCACGATAGGGGTGCGCCACGAAGAACGCCCTTGGCACAGTGAGGAGGGGCGTCACGTCCGCCCACCAGCTAGAGCGCCTCCTTTTCTTCCCAGGGACCTGGAACGTACAAATCCCTCGCCTATGCTGAAGGGAGGGGAGGAACCAATGGAGCTGGGTGGTGCAAAGGCTCAGACAGCTGCCGGAGCCTCAGCGTCCGGAGCAGTCAAGGCGAAGCCTCCTAGAGGGACCAGGAAGTGTTACATCTGTGACAGTGCACAGCACATGGCTAAAGAGTGTCCCCAGAGGCTTCAGAAGCACACTGCAGCCTTAGCAACAGTAACAGGGGAAGCGTTCCAAGGAGAACAGTTTCAGGGAAACGAGAATGCCTGGCTGGAAGCAGAGATGCTGGGGCTCCGCCAGGCAAGTCAGTGAAGCAGTCCCCAGCGCTTTTGCAGCCTACAGACCCCTTACCACCCAAGCCAGTGGTGCAGCTCACTGCTACTCTCCAGCTACCTAATGGACTCACCCTGGAAGTCCCCATTACGATTGACTCAGGGAGCAACGCAGACTTCGTGGGGATGCAGTTCATCAAGCAGCATCGCATAGCGCTACTACCAGCCACGCTGCCTCTGAACGTCGTCACGGTAGATGGCAGGAAGTTGCTGGGTGGGCAAGTGGTACAACAGACGCCACCCATGCTGCTGAAAATTGGGAATCATCGCGAGGTCATCAGTTTCAATGTCACCCAACTGTCAGACACGCCTATAGTGTTAGGCATGAGTTGGCTGGATAGACACAGCCCATCATTAGCGTGGTACCAGCGGCAGCTCACCTTTGGCTCGTCCTACTGCGCACAACATTGCATCCAGACCGGCCAGGAGGAGGAGGGCCAGGAGGAAGGGCAACAGTTGCATCTAGGCATGGTGCAGGCAGTGCCCCACAAGTACAAGGGGTTTTTGGAGGTCTTCTGCGAAAAGGAAGCTGACCAATTACCACCCCACCGGCCCTACGACTGTGCAATTGACCTCTTACCAGGGGCGACGCTACCGACTGCGAAGCTGTATTCCATGTCTGAAGATGAGATGCAGGAACTCAGGGAGTTCATAGATCACAATTTGAAGCGGGGATTCATCCGAGAATCCAAGGCAGTGGGGGGCAGTCCTGTGTTTTTCGTGAAGAAGAAAGACACGCCCCAAAAAAGGCTCATTGTGGACTATAGGGCCATCAACTCGATGACAAAGCCCAAGGCCTTCCCCATGCCCAAGATTGACGACCTGCTCGCGACGGTGAGGAAGGGGAGGATCTTCACCAAGTTGGATCTACGCGGAGCATACAATCTAATACGCATGAGGGAAGGTGACGAGTGGAAGACGGCCATGTTCACGCCGCTGGGCACCTATGAATACAGAGTTATGCCGTTTGGTCTCCAAAATGGCTCCCACTGTTTCCAAGCATTCATGCACCACGTGCTAGCAGGACTCCTCTACAAGAAGTGCGTATGCTTCCTCGACGACATTCTGATCTTCTCAGAATCGCAGGAGACTCACGAGAGAGACGTAAAGGAGGTCCTGCAGAGGCTAAGGGAGCACAGACTCTACGCCAAACTGGAGAAGTGCCAGTTCGACGTGACGGAGGTGGATTTCCTGGGCTACCGGCTGTCCGACAAGGGACTAGCCATGGACAGCGCCAAAGTCCGCGCGGTGTTGGACTGGAATAGCCCGAGCAATCGGAAGGAGGTCCAGAGGTTCGTCGGTTTCGCCAACTTTTACCGCAAGTTCATCAGGGGTTTCGCGAAAGAGACGGCAGCTATCACGGACACCCTCAGTTCCAAGAAGAAAAAGTTCACCTGGACGGACCAGGCGGAGCAGTCCTTCAGGAGACTTAAGAGTCTCTTCGCGTCCGAAGACCAGCTGCTACACGTGAATCCCGGCAGGCCCATGCGGGTTGAGACTGACGCATCTGACAGAGCAGTGGGGGCCGTCCTCTTGCAGGAAGATCTGCAAGGGAACTGGAGGCCCTGCGCTTTCTATTCCCGGAAGCTCAGCAAGTCGGAACAGAACTACACCATCTGGGACAGGGAGTTGTTGGCCATCCACGCGGCTTTCAAGGCGTGGCGGCACTTCCTCATCGGAGCCAAGCACACCGTGCAGGTCCGCACGGACCACAAGAACCTAGAGTATTGGCGCACGGCGAAGCTCCAGAGCCAGAGGCACATGAGATGGGCGGAGTTCTTTGCGGATTTCGATTTCCGGATAGAGTATATCCCGGGAGACAACAACGTCATAGCGGATGCGCTCTCCAGGAAACCGCAGTATCTCGAGGAAGCGGCACCAGTGGCAGCCAGGCACATTTTCGCACCGCAAGCGTGGGCGTGCGCTTCCGCCACCGTGGACCTGGACGCGGTACGACGCGCGCTACAGACGGATCCGTTCGCACAATCCAAGATGGAGGAGGTGCGAAGAGGGACAGCAAAGGACGGCGAATTCCAGATACGCGACGGCCTGCTGACCCGCAAAGGTGCTCTCTACGTGCCGGGAGACGATCTCCGCGCGAAGGTTTTACAGCAGTTACACGACGCACCCAGCGCGGGTCACTTCGGCAAAGAAAAGACGGCGGACTTAGTAGCCAGAGACTTTTGGTGGCCCCAGATGCGGGGAGAGGTCGCGGATTACGTCGCCAGGTGTGACACTTGTCAGAGGTCCAAGCCAGTGCACAAGAAGCCAGCGGGATTGCTGGAACCGCTGGAGACGCCACTACAGCCGTGGGAAAGGGTGGCGCTGGACTTTGTTACTGATCTGCCCAGTTCGCGGGGCAAGACGGCGGTGCTTGTGGTTGTAGATCTGTTCACCAAGATGGCGCACTTCATTCCTTGCGCGAAGGTGGCAACAGCGGAACAGACCGCCAAGCTGTTCATAGACCACGTGTTCCGGGTGCACGGCTTACCACGGTCCATCCTGTCCGACCGGGGTCGCCAATTCATTTCCAGTTTCTGGCAGAAGCTCCTGGGCATCCTGAATGTCAAGATCAACTTAGCGTCGGCGAGACACCCGCAAACCAACGGCCAAGCGGAGAGGGTCAACGCCATCATGCAGCAGTACCTGCGATGTTACGCCAATCAAAAGCCTGCAACTTGGGTGGACTACTTACCGATGGCCGAGTTTGCCTACAACAACACGAAGCACGCGTCAACGGGGGTGACACCGTTCTTCGCCAACAATGGGCGACATCCCAGAACCTTCCCGGCGTTGGAGACAACGACGCAGGGGGAGTCGCAGGGAGCTGAGCATTTAGCAGCAGAATTGCAGGAGGTCCACGAGGAGCTACGACGGCACTTGGAACTAGCTAAACACGCCTACAAAGTGCAGGCAGACAGGCACAGGAGGGCAGGAGAAGACATCCAGGTGGGGGACTGGGTATGGTTAGCAGCCCAGGCGGTGCCGGCCAAGTCGTTAGCTAAGAAGAAGCTAGGACACAAACAGCTAGGGCCATACCAAGTTGAGGGCAGGATCAATCCCGTAGCTTTTCGGTTGACCCTCCCAGAAGATTCCCGAATGCACCCGGTCTTTCATAGGTCGGTGCTTACACCCTACAAGGCCCCACACAGATTTCAGGAGCCAGGGACGGCACCAGACCCACGTAGAAAGTCACCGGGGGGGGAAGTCACCGAGGACCCCGACACTCAACGAGGTCACGGAAATTCTGGACTCGAGATGGGGGGAGGAGGGAGTGGAATACCTCCTCGCCAGGGAAGGTACCCCGGCCAGCGCCAACAGTTGGGTGCCAGATTATGCTCTGGAGGAACCTCTTCTTAAAGACGAGTTCCATGCACTCTTCCCACACAGGCCCATGCCAGCGGAGTATTTTGACGACTGGCTTTTTACGCCCACACTTTCAGGCAGCACCTTCCGGGGGTTCTCCTCCGCAGAGGAGACCACGCCGGAATCGAGCCCTCCAAGGGGATCGTGCTCGGGGGTGGACACGGACCGCTCTTATTGGTGGGACGATCAACCAGAAGTGGGGTGGCGAAGGGGGCCTTGGCAAGCAGCATCGCCTGAAGTAACAGGGGGAGGGAAGGGTTTGGATGTGTTGGGGGAGGACCCCGGTTTCGAGCACTCATACACTGAACTGGAAGCAGAGGAGATCGACGTCGACGAACTGTATCCAGCATCTACCCCTGCTACAACGGAGCTCCCGGAACCTGCGCCCGAGCAGCGGGAGGGGGGAAGGGGGGGCTTCGAGGGGGGGATGGATGTCAGGGGTTCAGGGACAGAGGCACAGGGTAGGCAGGAGATGGAGAGCGATGGGGATGAATCCCAGGACAGCGAGGAAGAGGATGACAATGACTCAAGAGATTCCATGAGTCTTTCCAGCGAATCAGAGGATTCCCAGAAGGGGGCGCCGGTGGTCAAGGCCAGGGGAGCCCCAGGGGGGACGTGTCAGGAGCAGGGGGCCAGCGGGGGATCCCAAAGTGGCAGCTGGGCGTCAGGACCAGCCTCCCCGCCAGAGTGCAGCGAAGGGGGTGGAGGTTTCAGTGTATCAGGGGAAGCGGCTCCGGCAGCAGAGAAAGCAGGGAGGTCGGAGCAAGCCACCCTCCCGGAAGGGGAGGGGAGTAGTGAAGGGAGTAGTGTAGCTGTTAAAAGGAAGGTTAGAGGTTGGGCGCGCGCGCCCAAGTTCAAATGTAGAGGCGCGCGGAAGTACAGGGAGCCCGGAGGAGGGGCCAGGTCCCAAAGCCCGCAGGAGGGGGCAAGAGCAGTCTGATTCCGCGTCAGAGGAATCCAGGAGGGGCGAAACCCCAGCGGGCAGAAAGACCCTGCGGAAAAGGAAAGAGAGAAAGAGGTGGAGCAGCGCAAGCCTCTTAAACTGGTGCAGGGGAGGGACGGATTCAGAGGGGACTTCAGCGGTCTAAGCCTAGCAGAGGTAGGGCTGCACGCCTCGGATGTGAAGCAAACAATGAACTGCAATAAACACTTTTGTATATAAGAAGAGATAGGCGTTGGTCTTTTGTGAGCTGAGACTTGAGGCAGCCCTGACAGATACTAATGTCAAAAACTTATCTAAAATGTACAATTTACTGTTGGAGTGGCATACAAAGGATGAACAAGTTAAATCTGTCATGATTGGGCAAGAGATGTTGGACACAATATAATGTTTGAAGATTGGGAAAGGTTGTGAAAGAAAGGGGTTAGGTTTACTGCATGTACGATGTTAAAGGAAAATATTATGAAAATGATGTATAGATGATACTTAACCCCAGTAAAACTAGCAAAGATCTACCATACGAGTGATAATTTATGTTGGAAATGTAAAGAAAAAGAATGTACCCTTTACCATATGTGGTGGATGTGTCCAAAGGTGAAAAACTTCTGGGAAAAGATATATAATGAGTTGGAAAAAATGTTGAAAATATACATTTATTAAGAAACCAGAAGCCTTTCTACTTGGAATAATAAGTTTGGAATTGTCCAAAAAAAATGTTAGATTATTTTTGTGTGCCACAACTGCAGCAAGAATTTTGTTAGCCAAAAATTGGAAGCTACAAGAAATACCAACAGTGGAGGAATGGCAGGTGAAGATGATGGACTTTTTGGAGCTGGCTGACCTGACTGGAAGAATCCGTGATCAGAAGGAGGAGGAACATCAAGAAGAATGGAAGAAATTTAAGGACTATTTGGCTAGATATTCTAACATAATTTAAGTAGAACTACTTGTAGGTACCAAATTGGCCTAGGAGTAAAATAGATTGGTTGTATAACATTATGGATTGAGAACATTATCAAAAGAAAGAAAGATGTTAATGGAATAAGTTAACTCTATTTGAAAGTGGATATTGGAAAACTGCTAAAATGAGTATTATGGAAACACAGTTAGGGGGGATCTGAGGAAGTCACTTAACAATGTTAACAATATTAATGTTGTATTATTTTATTGTTGTTAAACCCAGCTTCGGCTGGACAGGGTGGGATATAAATAAACATTTATTATTATTTATTATTGTTATTTAAATTGGGATTTTAACAGTTAAGATATATGTTTGTTTGTCATTGTATTGTATTGTTTTCCTTTGTGTTTATTATAAATTTGGAAAACCAATAAAAAAAATTGGGGAAAAAATAAATCCATGGATCAGGCAGTCGGTTGGGTGATTCTGGTCTGTATAAACTGACTCTCCTCCCCCATTGTCCAGTAATGTCCAATTAATTGGTTGGAGGACTTCACCATCAGAAAAAGGTGTGTAAGAGCCATTCAAGCATTGGGCTCGATTCCAAGCGTTATTGCGGGTTAGGATGAGTTTCCCTAGGAGGGTATAATTTGGTGAGCAGATTAATAGTTCCCAGGTCTGGTGGGCTGTCAAGGTTGGTAAGACCGAATAACGGAGGAGGATGTGGGTCTCTGGCAGGCAAAAGTCAAAGTCACCCAACCAGTCTAATGACCCCTTTTTCACCATGTCCACAATCCCAAAATCCAGGTGTTGTTCTTTAACTTGTAGTCCCGGACACCAGTGGTGTTGGGGGTTTGTGGGTATGGCAGTCTTGGAGCAGGGAAGAAGGGTAGTGAAAATGCAGGATGTGAGAAGAAAAGAAAAGAGGAGAAGTGGGCTGGTACCGGTGGGAATCATAACTGTTGTAAGCTGTCAAAAGCGGTGGGTTGTCAAAGTGGTGAGCTGTCAGACGCGGCGAGCTGTCAAATGCGGTGAGCTATCAAATGTGGCGAGTTGTCAGAGCAGTGTCGTTTTGCAGATTTGGAGGCGAATTGGGGGTCTCCCTTGTTCGTCTGCGGCGGGAAGTATTTCGGATGTCCAATGGGTTGTTGTTGTAGGTGGAGCTGGTCCAGTCTGTTTGGCTCGATCCATGCCCTAAACTGGTCTGGTCTGTTGGGCTCGATCCGTGCCCTAAACTGGTCCGGTCTGTTGGGCTCGATCCGTGCCCCAAACTGGTCCGGTCTGTTGGGCTCAATCCATGCCCCGAACTAGTCCGGTCTGTTGGGCTTGATCTGTGCCCCAAACTGGTCCGGTCTATGGGGGGTCCTCGGAGTCACTGTCGTCGTCCCTGGGTTGTGGTGGGGTGGCATAGATCGTAGGGATGTCATCCTGGTCTGTGGTGTCAGTGGGTGGGAGGGCAGCTTTACAGCGTGTGTGGTGAAGCCAAGCCAACTTTTCTGTTACCTTAAGAGAAGTGGGGGTAGTCAGTAATACCTGATGGGGTCCCTCCCAGGTGGGTTCCACAGGCACCTTGTGGTAGGTCTTTGTCAGTACCCAGTCGCCTGGCTGAAAAAAGTGTATATTCTCATCCAGGGGTATATTTTGACTCCCAGCTGCATACCTGTGAAGAGTAATCAATTGCTTCTGGAGCTGCATTATATATTGGGTTAGTTCTGATCTCCCACCTGTAGTCCAGAAGAGGGAAATTGGGTGTTGTACACGGCAGAAGGTCTCCCAAAGAGTAGCTCATATGGAGAAAGGTTCAGGTTGCCCCTGGGGCATCCTCTTATGTTATGTAGTACCAAGGGGAGGGCGTTGACCCACTTCAATCCGGCGATTTTGCAAAGTTTCCCTAATTGTAACTTGAGTTGCTGGTTCATTCTTTCAACCTGGCCGGAGGACGGGGGGGGGGGCGTGGTGGTAGGGGGTGTGCAGTTTCCATTTAATTCCCAATGCTTTGGCTATTTGTTGAACCACATCCGATGTAAAATGGGATCCTCTGTCGCTGTCTAAGTGCCTTGGGACCCCAAAGCGTGGTATGATTTCATGTAACAAGGCTTTTGCCACTACCTGTGCTGTGGCCTGGCATGCAGGGAAGCACTCAACCCAGCCCGACAGCTGATCAATGAGGACCAGGGCATGTTTGTAGCCCTGGCAAGGGGGTAAGTCTATGAAGTCTACTTGCAGGCTTTCAAACGGAATAAAAGCCCACGTTCTAGCTCCTGGAGGGCTCCTGGCAGTGTGTTTTGGGTTGAAGGTCTGACAGGTATGGCAATTTTTAACTGCAGCCTTTGCAGCGAGGGCTAGTCCCGGTGCATACCAGCAGCATTGCATGTTATCCACAAGCTTGTCCCTTCCGCAATGAGTACATTGGTGTAATATTCTCAGATGCTTTGGCACCCAGAGTCTTGGCAGCAAGAGTCTTTTATCGGGGAGGTACCAAATGCCATCTTTCAAAGCAGCCCCCTGTTCCCTCCATCCCTCAAGTTCTTCTGGGGTCGCTGTTTTATACATCTGTTCGAAATCAACATCCGAAGGTAATTGTACTCCCTGGAATTTATTGTCTGGTTGTAGGGCCATGCCTGTTGTCTTTGTCCATGGAGTTTTCTTGGCAGGGATACTGGAGTGGCTTGACTGGACTGCAAGAAGATACTGGACTGCAAGAAGATCAAACCGATCCATTCTTAAGGAAATCAGCCCTGAGTGCTCACTGGAAGGACAGATCGTGAAGCTGAGGCTCCAAGACTTTGGCCACCTCATGAGAAGAGAAGACTCCCTGGAAAAGACCCTGATGTTGGGAAAGATTGAGGGCACAAGGAGAAGGGGACAACAGAGGACGAGATGGTTGGACAATGTTCTCGAAGCTACAAACATGAGTCTGACCAAACTGCGGGAGGCAGTGGAAGACAGGAGTGCCTGGTGTGCTCTGGTCCATGGGGTCACGAAGAGTCGGACACGACTAAACGACTAAACAACAACAACAGGGCCATAGAGCCGCTTCCTGTGCCGCCTGATCGGATCCTTTCCCTTGGTGTGGGTTTTACAGTGTACCACCGCTATGGCTTCGGGAAGGTGTATGGAGTTCATCAGGCGCTCGACTAAAGTTGCATGGACAATGTGTGTGCCTGCGGCTGTTAAGAAACCCCTTTGGAGCCAAATTTGACCTGTAGCATACACCAGTCCGAAACAATAGATCGTAATTCTTTGTCCCGCCCCCAGTTCACAGGCTCTGATTAGGGCAATTAGTTCTGCTGCCTGTGCACTATATCTGGCATGAATGGGGCGCGCTTCTAGAATGTCAGTATCAGTTACTACTGCATAACCACTTTTGCGCTCCCCTCCCACTACTTTGGAGCTCCCATCTGTATATATGATGAGGTCCAGATCTTCCAAGGGAAGGCAGTCCAGATCCTCTCATGGTTTTTCAGTGTGGTGAACTACTTGGGAGCAATCATGGTGTGGTGATCCGTCGTCAAGGAGAGGTAGGAGAGTTGCTGGGTTAAGGGAATTTACCCTTTTGATTGTTACGTTCGAGGGACTGAGGAGGATGGCTTCATACCTATTTAATCTCTGTATGGTGAAACGTTGGCACCCCCGTAGGTTAAGGAGGGTGACCACAGCGTGGGGAACGTTTATAGTCAGGTCGTGTCCTAATACAGTTTCTTGTGCCTTCTCTAAAAGTAGTGCAGCTGCTGCTACCACTCTTAGGCACCCCACATTTCCCATTGCAGTGGTATCTAACTGGAGGCTGTAATAGGCAACTGGTCTGTTCCTTCCTTGGAATGGCTGTGTGAGGACACCTGAGGCCACTCCTTTATTTTCATGTATGAACAAGGAGAAGGGCAACCGATAATCAGGGAGCCCGAGGGCAGGGGAGGACCTTAACTCCCGTTTGATGGATTTGAAGGATTCAAGTGCCTCTGCAGACCACTCAAGTTGTTCTGGGGCATTGTCATGAGTCATAGGGGTGAGGGGATGGGTGAATTCTCCATATCGGGGAATCCAGGCACAGCAGAACCCACTCATTCCGATGAAACCTCTAAGTTGCCTTTTTTGTCCTGGAGAGGGGTAGTTTTGTTATAGCCTCTATCCTATCTGTTGTTAAGGCACAGGTTCCTTCTCCTAAGATGTGACTTCCCTTTGGCAATACTGTATTTTCTTTGGAGATACCTTGTGTCCCTTGTGTGCTAAAGCCGTGAGAAGGGCTATGGTGTCCAGCTTACAAGATTCTAAGTCCTGCGAACATAGTAAGATGTCAGCAACGTATAGAAGGAGGGTGGACCCTTTTGGAAGGGTAACGTCCTGTAACTCCTGATATACTATAGCAGAAAAGATTGCTGGGGATTCCACATAGCCCTGGGGTGGTCGCGTCCATGTTACTTGTCCGGTTTGCCACGTGAAGGCGAAAAGGAATTGACTTTCTGCATACACTGGGATGCTGAAGAAAGCGGAACGTAAGTCAATGACAGAGTAAACTACAGTTCCCTCTGGGATTGAGCTCAGGAGGTGATGAGGATTGGCCACCCCAGCATGACGGGGAATGACAAAGGAGTTCACAAGTCTCAAGTCCTGAACCAAGCGCCACTTTACAGGGTTTGTGGGGGGCTTGCGGATGGGGAGCAAGGAGAAGCGCAGGGAACTAGAACTCCCATTTTTAAGAATTCCTCAATCATCGGAGTAAGTCCTTCTATTGCTTCCTTCGGCAATGGGTATTGTTTGGTACAGGGAAAAGGGAGGTCTTTCCTTTAGTTCACTTTTACTGGGGTGGCAGACTTCAGGAGTCCAACCGACATGGATTCAGTTCCCCACAGCCGGGGGGGACCCCATTTAAGAGCTCTGGGGGAAGGTCTAGATTTTTATTATCTGTTTTTTGTAAGATCCCTTGGAAGTTGAAGATAGATTCATTGGGCATATGCAGGTAAATCCCCTCCTGTCCGCATTGGATGGTGGCATGTAGTTTACAAAGCAGATCCCTCCCAAAAAGGTTGACGGGGCTGGAAGTTAATAAAAAAGTGTGTAGGCCAGCACTCGTGGGGATTCTCCTTTCTGGTCCTTCCTTTTTTGTTCATCCCTTGAATTAAAGACAGACTTGGCAATAGAGAGGATCTCATTTATCGTTTTCCCATCGTAGCCAAGGTGTGCGCTTAACGCCTTCCATATGTCGGCCGTGGCTTGGTCTTTAAAGAATCCTTTAACAATAACCTCCTGTTGTGGGCTTTCAGGGTAAATCCCACCCCAGGTTTTGATTGCGGACACCAATCAGGTATAATAATCGGAAGGGTGTTCATCGGGTCCTTGTAGGATGGCTTGGACTTTAGTCCAGTTTACTGTTTGCTGTCATGCAGCTTGCAAGCCATCTAGGATAGCTTTCTTAAATAACTTCAAACCCCATATACCCCTGATTGTGTTATAATCCCAGGCAGGGTCGTTCAGGAGGTTTTGGGCTGTCAAAGGGGGAATATCAGCGGGTTTGTCTGCTTGATAGTCAGGTCTGCTCAAAGCTTCCCCTGCTTTCACTAGTATCTCCCTCTTCTCAGCTTCATTAAAAAGGGCTCCTAACAACATGTGCACGTCAGCCCACGTTGGATTGTGAGTGGAAAAGATAGTGGCTACTTGTCGATAGCATTTATTGGGGTCATCTTGGAGGGAGGGCATTTTATCTGACCAATTCATTAAATCGGAGGTGAGGAAAGGCTGGTGGGTGAAAACCATGCGAGGCGGAGCGCGATCTCGCCGCAAGCGGGGATTTTTCCACGAGGGAAATCCCGGGCTATTTCGGAGGAAAAGGGGTGCTACAGGGCGTGGTGGCCCCCTAAAAATACCTCTGGTGGGTGTTCAGAAGGTCAGGTTCCCGGCGGGACCAGAAGCGGTCCGCCCGCCCGTCAGGTAGCTTCCAAAAGAAGCGAAGAGAACGGCGGAGCGGAGCAGCGGGTCGAGGGAAGCCATTATCTACCTCCGAATAGTGAAGCCCCGAGCTTGCAGAGAAAGCGCCTCGCTCTCAAAGGAAAGAAATCCGGTGAATAAATTGAAAATTTGGGATTAATAAAGAGAACCCGGAGAGAGAGAAAATTTGTGTGGAGTTCAGCTGACAGCCGAAATCAGCACGGATGCAGAGATTCGCAGAGCGGAAAAAGGAAAGTGAGTTGCCCTAGCGGCTATTGTTTCTTTTCCCCTACAAACTTGTTACCAAAAAAAAGTATCTTTTTGAAGAGGATACTTTATATTAAGGACAGTTTTGAAGTAAATAGGGGGAACAGAAAGTAACGTTTGATTAAAATCTGAAGTCTTTGGTGTAACTGAGGTGGTAAACAGAAGAAGGAATACTTTTCTACTTTCACTTTTGAAGAACAAAGGATAGAGAAACGGAAGAGAAGGTTCCAACGCCATTAAGGAATTTTAAGCATAGTAAAACTGACAGACAACGAACTGAAAAACAAGCGCATTTTGGTTAGTTTAACTGAGCTAATTTATCTGAATTTTTGTTTGTTTCTATTCGATTTTGGACACAGAAATATTAAAGGGACGTTAAGTTATTGAATTATCTTCACAATCATTTTATTTTGGAAACTACGCCACATTAAAACATTGACGAATTGAGGACCCCTAGCGGATGGAATAAGACACTACAACTTGTTTTTCTATTTTGCTTTTCTTTTATTTTCTTTATGGATGAACACTGAAAGTTAGATATAAAATGATTAGTAATTGAAGGGTGCCTTCTGCCACTGGCGGAGGCAGAATTTGGAGTACATTTTCTTTTCCTCTTTTCCATATTTGGTGATATATATACTTCTCCCGACTTTGGAGGTTAAAAAGCTGGAAATAAAAGAGGATACAAAATTGGATTTTATTTTGCTAAGAAGGTTTTGAATATCTTGTCTCTCTCATCCTTAAAGACGGTTTTTATTTGCCCATTTGCTATTTCTTTGGATTTACTTCAAAATCTCTAGACTTTGGAAGAAGTTGGATTTAAACTGAACGAAGATAAAATTAATAGAGAAATAAGTCACAAAGAGGATTAGCCTGAGTGGAGGCAAGAAGATGAACTAATCCTGCTCTGACATTTGGTGACATATTGGTGATATATTGGTGATATATTGGTGATATATTGGTGATATATTGGTGATATATTGGTGATATATTGGTGATATATTGGTGATATATTGGTGATATTGTTAACTCATTGAAGGGTTATAAATTAGAAAATTGGGCAATTGTGAAATTTATAAGTATTTTGGTGTTTATAAGGTTTATTTGGTAATTGGAATAAAATGTCGAATCCACCAAAGAGGACTGATGGGGGGACACCAGCAGAAAGAAAAGGGTCTAAACAAGAAACAGATTTTAAAGCAGATATATTAAGAATGTTTGCAGAAATTAAACAAAGTGAAAAAAACTTAGACTCAAAGTTGGAGCAGGTAGATAATAAGATTGGGAAAATGGATAAAAAAATGGATGAAACAGTTAATGAATTGAAAGGGCAAATAAAAGAGGTGTTTAGGAGAACTCAATCTGTAGAAGAAGGAATGAAAAAGACGAGATCAGAAATGAAAGACGTTAAACGGGAGGAGGATAGGATTAAAGTAGAGATGATGGAATTGAATAAAGCGCAAGAGGAAATGAAGGATGTAATAGCCATGAATGAACTGCGGCAGAGGGAAGTAAATCTGAGACTTAGAGCGGTGCCAGAATCACAAGGAGAAAATATTAAAGAGAAATTGATAACAGAATTAGCCCAATGGATGGAACTACCGAAAGAAGAAATGGCAAGAACAGTACAAACTGCATTTAGAATGCGTGTAAGAACAACCAAAGCAAAAAAATTTGTAGGAGATTGTTTGATCACATTCAAAGATAGAGAAATGAGAAATATGATTCTACAAAAAAACAGAGAAAAGAGACTAAGCATTGATGGGAACTTCATAATAATTTTTAAAGACATTCCAATCAGACTACTCAAACGAAGAGACCAGTATAAAGCATTGGTACAGACACTGAAGAAAAACAACATCGAATTCAGATGGGAGTTCCCGGAAGGAATTTCATTTATTTACAGAAGTAAGAGGCACAGGCTGACAAGTCCAGAAGAGACTGGAAAATTTCTGAGAAAATATAAGGAACTGAGATCAGAAAAGGAAGAGGATAAAGGAGAAGAAGCTGCAGGAGGAGCAGATTTAGAGGAAGAAAAGGGAAAGACATCAGAAGAGGAAGAAGAACAGGAGGAAGAAGAAACAGCTAAATTATAAAAAGACAAATAAATTTATTTAAATCCAGGACATTATGGCGCTAAAAATTTGGAATTGGAATATTAATGGGATGAATGAGAAAAAAAAGAGGAACAAAATTGAACAAATTCTAAAAAAAAGAAAATTTGGACATTATTTGTTTACAAGAGACACACGTGGCAAGAAGACATAACAAAATATTGATCAATAAAAGATTAGGAAATGAATTTATATCTTCAGATAAAGATAAAAAGAGAGGAGTGGTCATCTATATCAAAAATCAAATTGAAGCTCAACAAATTTTCAAAGATGAAGAAGGAAGGATAATTGCGGTTCGAATCAAATGGCAAGGAGAAAGTTTGATTATAGTCGGGATCTATGCACCAAATGGTAACAAGACTGAGTTCCATAAAACTTTAGAAGAAAAACTATTTTAATACATGGATCAGAAAATCATAATAATGGGTGATATGAACGGAGTGGTGTCATTGGAAATGGACAGACTTAGAGATGGAAGAAGTAAGGAAGGGAAGCTACCTAAATCCATTTTTTTTTCATTGGTAAAAAATTGTAATTTGATAGATATTTGGCGACTCAGACACCCATTGGAAAAACAGTTTACTTATTATTCCGAACCGAACTAGTCAATGTCTAGGATTGATCAGATTTGGATCTCGAACGAACTGACTCCAAGAACTCTTCAAATAGAAATTCAACCGAAAGTGATCTCTGAGCATAACCCAATAAAAATGGAATTAAAAGGTTTTGAAGAGAGAACTTTCAGATGGAGAATGAAAGATTATCTCTTAGATGATCAGGAAATTATTGAAAAAGCACAAAAGAGGTTGACGGAATACTTTGTGGATAACTTGAACAAGGGTACAAAGACAAAAGTGGTTTGGGATGCAAGCAAGGCAGTGATGAGAGGATTCTAGACTTCCGGGGTGGCGCCATCGGTAATGGCGGACTCCCTCTGATCCGGAGGGACTGGCTCCACGGAAAACGGGTCTTTCCCGCTACGGCGAAGCGGGGACCCTTTGAAAAATCACAGGCGGATGAAGCCTGTGACCATGGGACTCGGCGGGCACCTTTCGCGCCCCCCCAACTCGTAAAGGAACCCAGTTACGGGCTCCGGAGCGAAGAGGGGCAAGTGGCGCGGTGCTGAGAGTCAACTGCTTCTTCCGTGGAGCGAAGCCGCATAGCCGTTGCCAGAGAGCGCTGCCTTTTTCCTGGGACAATTTGGCTTTTAAAACAATTACCCGTGAGTAGCTCAATTTCTAACAATTGGACTTTAAATAATGACCTGCGAGTAGAAAGGAAAATTGGACTAAGAAATTCTTCTCAATTTGGCACTGAAACGGGAAGGTCTAAACAGGAAGTCAGCCTTCCGTTTCTTGTAGGTAGATTAAAGCAAAGACATGGCAAACTAGAGTTCAGAAAATCGTTTGTAAAGGGTTAACTTTCATTATTTAAAATTGTTGAACCCCCTTCGGAAGCAGGAGAAGAGGGGAGATTTTATTTTGGACTGGTTAAACCTGCAGAAGAGAGTGTAAAGAAAAGTAATTTTCCACTGTTTCGGACCTGGGAGCGGGGTGTCAGGACTGATGTTCTTTGGGAAGTTCATTGACCATAGACAAACGTCTTTGACAGACAGTTAAAAGAAGAGAAACATAGTGATTCCATCGTTCTCCTTCGCATTTTAAAGGAACAAATATTGACAAAATATCTGAAAAAGGAAACTTTGTTGCTAGATCTACTTTTAAAAGAAAAGATCAAATAGAAGCTCTTCCCCTAGAGGGAGCCTGTGAAACTGTTACTAAATCTAAATCGGGGAGCTCTGCAGCTGCAACAGATTACGATCGTGGGAACAGACTTCTGACCTTGTATAACAATGTATTCAGAAGCTCTGGTGCGTGCTTTCTGCAAAACAAGTGCCCTATTGGAACAGTTACATGAGAAGACGGACTTGATGACTGTTGCGATCAGAAATTTTGGACAGGTAGTGGGTAACTATATAGAACCCACCCAGGAATCAAATCAGGAGTGTGCTCTGACAGATCAGATGAGGGAAGAGGATGTTGCTGGACCTTGGGTGCCAGAGATGGAGGGAGTTGTGGCCCAGCAGGAACATGAGTTGTTGGATTTGACAAATGATCTTGGAAAAAGCCAGGCTTGGAGAGATAGAGTTTCGTTTGGTTTGGAAATGGGGGGTTGGATAGACCCCCCTATGCAGGGATGTTTTGACTTTCCAAGTCTGGCAATGGGCCGTGAGATGTTTGGGGTTGTGGGGGCTCTTAATTCTGGAGGGATTTTGAAACATGTTTTTAAATACCACATGGAGTTTAGTGTGGACTATGGAAAAGGGGCTGATTTGTCGAGAAGGGTCAAAAACACTGTCAAGTTGGAGTTTCCACGAGTGAAAGGAGCAGGAGACAAAGTAAAGTACAGGTATAAATATGAAGAAGAGCTGCGGAAGGGACATGGAAGAGACATAAGGGCCTCGGACATAAGATTACCAGGTTAATGAGCTAGATTGATGGGATAGAAAGGACTGACAAAACCCGGGACCAGGAGGAAGAGACGCTGGATGAAGATTGGAAGAAAGTTTTTTTAAAAAAAAAAAAATTATTAGGATTGTTTTATAAAATTGATGAATGTTAGAAAAATGTTGGAACGAAATTATTTGGCTTTAGCAAAAATGTTAAAAGAATTATGTAAGAATATGTTATGGTTATGAGAAACTGGTATAAATAAGATCTAAGTTTTAAGTTTTAGGGTCTTTTATAGTAAGATAAGGTTAAAATAGATTAAGGTAATTTAATGACAGAATATTATGAAAAATGGAAAGGATTTGCTGTGATAATTAACAACTAGGATACAAAAAAGGGAGGAGTGAGGAGGTCGATGAAATAAGGCAATGACAGTTAAGGATTTTGGAATATTGGATTTGTTTTTAAATTTTTGTGGTTTATTTTTGCTTTTGGATTGTCTTGTGTTACGTGTTTTGTTGTTACTTTTTGATTTTGACTTTTATCAATTTGTATTGCTTGATTGTGGTTTGTTTTTCTTTTGTTTTTTCTCTTTCTTTTTCTTTTTGTTTTTTCTGTAATTTTAAAATTCTTAATAAATATCATTTTTTTTTTTAAAAAAGAGAGAGGATTCTTCATCCAGCAGAACTCTATTAAGAATAAAAGCAGAGAAAAAGGGGAAAAAGAAATTCTGAAGCAGATAATGGATAATGAACCGCAAGATGTTTCCAATCCAGATTCCAAAAGTGGATATTTCTAAAGCCTTTGTGATGCATGTTGTGGAGCTGTACCTTGGGTTAGTTTAGTTAAAAAGCCTAACAATAAGAAAATAAAAGAAAATATTAAAGCTTTACAATCCCAGTTCGCAATCATAATAAACAGAGAAGTGGAATGGAATATCAAAAAACTGAGACAAAGAAGCTTCGAGTTCGCAAATAAATCAGGAAAATGGCTTGCATGGCAAATCAAAAAAAGAAAGGAACAAAATACTATAAACAAAATTACAGTGGAGGGAGAAGAGATAACTAACCCGAAGGAAATTAGAAAAGGATTCTTGGATTATTATAGAAGATTATATAAAAATAGAGAAAAAAACAATTTGAGGAAAATAGAAAGATTTCTGAAAGAAAAAAAGGTGCAGAAGATCCCGACAGATAAAAAAGAACAGTTGAATACACCAATAGAAGTAGAAGAAATAAAAGAAGCAATAAAAGACTTAAAAAGGGGAAAAGCTCCAGGTCCAGACGGATTCACCGCAAGTTACTACAAAGAAATGAAATATACGCTGATGATACCATTGAAAGAAGTAATGAACAACATCTTAAGAGAAAGAGACATACCAGAAACATGGAAAGAAGCATATATTACATTAATTCCAAAACAGGATTCAGATCTAACCCAAGTAAAAAACTACAGGCCGATCTCATTATTAAACACAGACTATAAAATTTTCGCAGGAATTCTTGCGAAAAGAATGAAAAATATATTGTTAGAAATTATTCACAGGGATCAAGCGGGTTTCTTACCAGGCAGGCAGATGAAAGACAATATAAGAAATATAATAAATATAGTGGAATATCTGTCTGCCAGGAATGAGAAACAAGCTATAATGATGTTTGTGGATGCAGAGAAGGCCTTTGACAATATAACATGGGACTTTATGTTAAAAAATTTGGAACATATGGAGGTTGGTAAAGAATTCTTTAATGGAATAAAGGCAATTTATACAGAACAAAAAGCAAAATTGATTATAAATAATGTAGTCACAGAAGAAATAAAGATAGCAAAAGGAACAAGACAAGGATGTCCACTTTCCCCATTATTATTCATAATGGTGTTAGAAGTTCTTTTGAATTCGATAAGACAAAATAGGAAAATAAAAGGAGTAACAATTGGCCAAAATGAATATAAAGTTAAAGCATTTGCAGATGATTTGGTAATAACGATAGAAGAACCAATGAACACAGCAAAAGAAGTATTGGAAGAAATTGAACAATTTGGAAGAGTGGCAGGTTTTAGATTAAATAAGAAGAAAACGAAAATGATTGCGAAGAATATGGATCAAAGTGTAATTGAAGTAATGCAACAACAAACAGAGATAGAGGTGGTCAGAAAGGTGAAATATTTAGGAATATGGGTAACCCCCAAAAATATAGATTTATACAAGAACAATTATGAACCAATGTGGAATGGAATAAGAAAGGACCTAGAGGTGTGGGGAAGAATGAAGTTGTCATTTTGGGGTAGGATATCTACAATTAAGATGAACGTGCTCCCAAAGATGTTATTTTTATTCCAGACTATCCCTATAATTAAGGGAAACAAGATTTTCAAAGAATGGCAAAGAGCAATTTCAAGATATATTTGGCAGGGCAAAAAGCCGAGAATTCAATTTAAGTTATTAACAGATGTGAAAGAAAGAGGAGGCTTTGCCCTGCCGGATTTGAAATTATATTATGAGGCATCTTGCCTTTGCTGGTTGAAAGACTGGATAAAACTAGAAAACAAGGAACTGTTAGATTTAGACGGGTTTGATAACAGATTTGGGTGGCACGCGTATTTATGGTATGAGAAAAGGAAAATCCATAAAGGTTTTGAGAGCCACATCTTCAGAGGTCCTTTGATTGAAGTATGGGATAGGTACAAAAACCTATTAGAACCTAAAGTACCACACTGGTTATCTCCGTTAGAAGTTATGAGTGTAAAGAAAATTAATATGAGAGGCAACTGGATCACATATGGTTAACTGCTATTTAAAGAAAGGGGTAAATGGAAAATGAAACCATACGAACAAGTTAAAGAACATGTATATGATTGGTTGCATTATTTTCAAATAAATGAAATGTTTAGGAAAGATATCAAAGATGGCGGTTATGCTGACAAAGATTCAAAATTTCAGACTGAAATAATAAATAATGATTACAAAATTCTATCCAAAATGTACAAGCTGTTGTTAGAATGGAATTTAAAAGATGAGGAAGTTAAGTCGGTAATGATACACTGGGCCAGAGATGTTGGATATAATATACAATTTGAGGATTGGGAAAAACTATGGAAAGAAAATCTAAAATTTACAACATGTATGACGTTAAAAGAGAATGTTATGAAAATGTTTTATAGATGGTATATAATACCGGTGAAATTAGCAAAAATGTATAAGACATGTAATAAGTGTTGGAAATGTAAAGATAAAGAAGGCTCTTTTTATCATATGTGGTGGGAATGTAAGAAAGTGAAAGGCTTCTGGGAAAGGATATACAATGAATTGAAGAAGATTCTAAAATATACATTTACAAAGAAACCTGAAGCCTTTCTGTTAGGAATATTAGGAAATGAGATAAAAAGAAAGGACTGTAAATTTTTCCAATATGCAGTGACTGCAGCAAGAGTGTTACTGGCTCAGAAATGGAAACAACAGGAAATACCGACAGTGGAAGAATGGAGAATGAAGCTGTTAGACTATGCTGAGTTGGATAAATTGACTGGGAAAATTAGATATCTGAGAGACCAAAAGTTCATCGAGGACTGGGGGAAATTTGTGGAATATCTGGAAAGTATAAGTGAGGGACAGATAACACTAGAGGGGTTTAAAAAAAACACTGTGAAAAACTAAGAAGTATTGTTTAAAGAGAAAGGAAACTAAGGGTATAAATAATGACAATATAAATTACGAAATGCGTATTTAAAATAATGACTATGGATGATTTACGGAGAAGCTGAAGGAAGTCCAGAAAAGAAGCAATTTGTGAAAATTGGATGTGGAAAATTTTATGTATGTTTTGTTTTGTTGTAAATTAATAAAAAAATTTATGAAGAAAAAAAAAAGAAAACCATGCGAGGCGGGTCTCCTGCTCTTGCCGGGGGTATGGGTAGCGCTCTGAGGGGAAGCACAGCCTGTACTTCTCCATTGACTAGGTTATTTCTGTTGCGAGTTCGTTTAGATATCGGTTCTTCACCTTCCTCGTCCGAAGGGCCCCCCGCAGGTAGAGTATTGGGGTCAGGGTCAGCTTGTCCCCCCTCCTTCCTGATGCGTTCTGGAGAAGGTTATTCTGAGCTGGGATTTGTAGGTTCTGGGAGAGATTGGGGGCAGGATTCCCTGGGCTGTCCACAGCTCCTGCCCCAGCCCCGGCTCCGGCTCCTGGTCTGTCTGGCAGGGGTCCCATTGGTTCAGTGTAGTAAAACGGGAAGAGGGATCTATCTGACTGTTCCTCTTGTATCCTGATTTCATCATAAGAAGGGGGTCTGGCAGTTCCCAGTACAGCCATATGTCAAGTAATCTGTGCTTGTTTACATTTAAAGAGTTCGCGGGCTTCCACAAAGGCATTTAAGTAGTAAAGCTGTCGGGGGGTTTCATCAGCTAAGTAAGATCTAAGTGCTTGCATCTTCGTAACGTAAAAGGAGCCTTGAGGCAGTCATTGAGACCCTGCCTCTAGGTGATGGGTAAAAGCCACCCATGAAAAGTTACAAATGCCTCTCACTTTGGACTTGGAAAGACCCTTTCGCCCTTTTAAATTTTTCCAGTTGGAGATGACAAACTGGAGAAGCGTATCAGAATCCTCTCTGGGGCAAAAAGGCTTCATGGAAGCTTTGTTGCCAGGAGGAGTCCAGCTATGGTGCTTGGAGGGTTGAGCTCCTATTTCCCTTTTATACCGAGGGGGGGGGTTGCTCAATAGGAAGCTACACAAGAAAATAGGCAAACAGAAATACAGGAGAGGGACAAAGAGGGAGGGAAAGAGAAAGGAATATCCTATCGGTATTATTCAATTTAACACTCAGGTGCCCTTGCGGTCCTTTCTGGGCAAACTCCAACGGATCAGACCGAACAAAGCTAGTAGAAATCTAAAATCAGGCAATCCCTGCCTACAACTAAAACCACTGGCAACTGGCCTGGAAACCATGGATCTATTAACCCGGAAAAACCACGGATCCGGAATTCACTCAGCGCTGCTCACAAGACTAATCCTAGTGCGGGGCCCCGTCCTTTCCATGAACCTCCTGCTCTACCGCCCACGACAGCCTCCTTCCTGATCTCAAAACTAGATTCAGGATTCCCTACTGGATGCTTGCGCAGTGCAATGCCAAATTGGAACCCGAGAAAACAAAGGTTTGGAAGGGAACAAACGACCTTGCGTTCTCACGTACATGAGTCAGCCCCAACAAGGGTTGTCGTGCCAGAGGTGCGGATTCGTTTGGGTTAAGGAGAAAAAAAAGAGTTTAGGAGAAGGTAAAGCCCCTTCAACCTTCTCTGGCCGTACTCCAAGGGATCGGGTCAAGGGGTATTGTTCAGAAAAGTGGTGAAAGTTTTCCACGGCCCTCTCTGGGCAAACTCCAAGGAGAGAGAGAGAGAGAGAGAGAGAGAGAGAGAGAGATTTCCCATGACCCTCTCTGGCCAAACTCTGAGGGATCGGGTCAGGGAGAAAGAGAGGTTTTCCTGGGACCCTTTCTGGCCAAACTCCGAAGGATCGGGTCAAGGAGAGAGAGAGAGAGAGAGAGAGAGAGAGAGAGAGAGAAAGATATTTCCCACGACCCTCTCTGGCCAAACTCTGAGGGATCGGGTTGGGGAGAGAGAGGTGTTTTCCTGCGACCCTTTCTAGTCAAACTCTGAAGGATTGGGTCGAGGAGAGAGAGATTTCCCATGACTCTCTCTGGCCAAACTCTGAGGGATCGGGTCTGGGAGAGAGAAAAAAGAAAGGTTCGGCTGTCGTGGAGACGTTATCCTTCCACCCACCCCCTCCCAGTGCACTAATTTCAAACCATACTCACGTCCTAAGAATGTCCCTTGTGGATCCTGGGATCCTTAGTTAGCCGGCTTGACCTTGCCTTTGCTCCTCCTGGCTGAGCCTTTGGTGACAGTTGATTACTGCCCGCAAAGGAAAGGCAGGGAGAAGAAAAAGGATCCCTGGGCTAAGGTTGCCCAGTGGCGCCCAATCCCCTCTATCTCCCCCTTTGCCTTCACAGGAGAACCAAGAGTCCCTGAGCGTGGTCGCCAAACTGTTAACGGAGAAATCCAAGGGCTCCCTTGGACAAAAAGCTCATTGGCTGGAGCGCAGCAGTTCATTTGCACGAGGAAACTGGTCTACCTGCATTGAAAACAATGAATGGGGTTCCGTGAGGATAGACTGATGATTCAAGCGCTTCCTTATTTACAGAAGGCTTTTAAATAAAGTTTATTGAAGGAAGTGGGGCGAATGTCATGTGTGTGCATGTGTGTGTTGTGCTTGTGCAAACTGAATCGTGTGGGGGGGGGGTCCTGCGACAGTTCCCCCCTTCGGAGATAAGATTGCGAAGGTGGGTACCTCACAATCCTTCTCTCCACACAAATTAGTAAAAATCTGACATGTCGAAACCAAAGCCTGTATCTCTCTGAGTCCCGAGGGGCCTCATCTCGCCGCAAGTGGAGTGAACATCCCGGACCTGAGGCCCTGTTCTGGAGCGAATTGACGTTCGCAGCTGATGAACTGGGACGCAGGCGTTGCATGTTTGACAGCAGAGCGGAAAGCAGTGGATCGTGCAGCAGAATAAAGCGACGCAAGCTGCCACAGCAATCAGTATCATGAGGCCATTCACCAAAAGTTGCTTTATCCATCCAGACCTGGGTAGCCAGCTCCAGAATTGTGTGTCAGAAAGGCCTTCATGTTGGATGTCTCTAAGTTTGCCGGTCAGTTTGTGTATGTTGTTTAAATGTTCCGTGATGTTCAGGGTTTGATTATAGACATACGTGCAGCACTCTGTTCCCACGAGGGCACAAACGCCTCTGGTCGAGGCCAAAATATAATCTAAAGCTAATTTATTATGAAGAGCAGTCTGCCTCACTTCCTGTGACGGCCTGGGATTCGGACTCGGAGGCTGAACCTGAGGAATCCCAGCCTGCACAGGAGTCCCCGCTTCCAGAACCAGCTGAGCCGGGGCTGGGGCTTGAGCCTGAAGGGTCTTCACCTGTGTTGGATCCTCAGGTGCAGGCACCAGCTGAGTCTTCTCTGGCTCCTGAGGTGATGGAGGACCCATTGCCTGCAGGTGCGCCACTCTCAGCCCCATCAGGTAAGCCTCCAGCATCTCCTGAGCTGCAGAGGCTCAGGGCAGAAAGGCGGAAGGAACTAAGTTCCCGCAGGAGGAGTGCTCGCCTCCAGGCCAGGAGAGGCGAGTCACCTGTGAACTGAGGCCGCCCTATGCCTCGGGGCAGATAAAAGCAAGCCAGCCCCAGTCCCAGGTTGCGGGAGCATTGTTGGTAGCCTGTTCCTGCCTGCACCCTGTCCTGCTCTTCTGCCAGAGTTCCTGACCTCACCCGACTCCCTGCCTTGGACCCTGCTTCAGCTTTGACGGACAGCTTCCATACCACACCCTCGACCTCGGACTGGACTCGGACCTCGCCGCACGGTTAACCAGCACACTTCCGTTAGATCCGTTAAGACAGATTGGGTGACTGCGTTAGACTCCTCCATAAATGTCAATAAAATGTCAGTCAGCTTGAGAATATCTATGTGATTAGAGTCTGCTCCGTAGGCGGGAAAATGGGCTCTGCAATAGGTTTCACCATTTGCAGACACATTAGACAGTTCTGACAAATCCTCTTCCCTCTTATTGTGTCTCCTGCCCGAGGGAAATTTGGGGGTGACCCTAATTCCAGGTAAAATTAGTCCAAGGTAGCCAGAGCCACGGGAGTGAGGGCTTGCCCATACATAGCTGCGGTGACCACACACCCAGAACAGCCCTTGAAGGCAAGAGTCTATGCGGCCCGTGAGGAACGTATGGAAAAAGCATTGGGAAGTGGGCGAGGGGGTCCAGGAATTAGGTAAGTTCATTATTTGCTTCCAAGTGGACAATAAGTCTGGGTGGAGGGTGGGAACATCATGTTGCCACAGGGTTATTCTACTGGACAAAGTAATGTCAATGGCCCCTTCATGGATCACTGCCTTGCTGTGGCGAAGGGGCTTGAATAACTTGGAGAAGCTATGAGCTATGCCAAGCAGGGCCACCCAAGATGGACAGGTCACAGTGGAGAGTTTTGCCCAAACGTGATCCACCTGGAACAGGAACTGGCAAGCCACTCCAGTGTCCAGTATCCTTGCCAAGAAAACTCCATGGACAAAGACAACAGGCATATAAAAGTTATGATGCTGGAAGATGAGCCCCTCAGGTCAGAAGGCGTCCAACATGCTATTGAGGAAGAGCGGAGGACAAGTACAAGAAGATTCAGAGCTGAAGAAGCGGCTAGGCCAAAGCCGAAAGGTCGCTCAGTTGCGGATATGCCTGGAAGTGAAAGGAAAGTCCAATGCTGTAAAGAAAAATATTGCATAGGAACCTGGAATGTAAGAACCATGAACCTTGGTAAGTTGGATGTGGTCAAAAATGAGATGGCAAGAATAAATATTGACATCCTGGGCATCAGTGAACTAAAATGGACGGGAATGGGCGAATTCAGTTCAAATGACCATCATATCTACTACTGCGGGCAAGAATTCCGTAAAAGAAATGGAGTGGCCCTCATAGTCAACAAAAGAGTGGCGAGAGCTGCGCTGGGATACAATCTCAAAAATGATAGAATGATCTTGATACGACTCCAAGGCAAACCTTTTAACATCACAGTAATCCAAGATTATGCACCAACTACTGGTGCTGAAGAAACTGAAATTGACCAATTATGTGAAGACTTACAACACCTTCTAGAAATGACACCCAAGAAGGATGTTCTGTGAGGTTCGGTATTTATGGGGTTAACCTCTATGTGTCCTGCATCTGGGGAGGAGCTTCCTACATCCAGGAGCTGAGTTCTTTGTCTGTGAGTTACTTTCACTTCTCAACAGAGAAGAAAGAGAGACACATGCGATGTCTGCTGTCTCGGACGGTGTTTGTTATTTTATCTGTCTGTGTAAATAAAGCTGTTTAGTTTAGAAAGAATCAGCGTATGGACTCTCTCTTCACTCACACATCAAGCAGGCGCTGCCACTCCGCTGCTGACTGGGAATTCTGGAGCAATGGAAACGTACCGGACCCAGCCAGATGTCCAACAGGTTATGGAAGGTCCCAGGCCACGTTTGTGCGGAGTGTGAGGATGAGACAAAGCGGAGTCCAGCTCTGAGATCCTGCCTGCTGCTGGGAAAGGGGCAGAGGCAGTTGTGATCTTGCTGGTGAAAGCGGAGCTTGCTGCAGGAAGCATCTTTGAAGCAACCGGCCGGCAGGAAGCGTGAGTAAGCTTATAGCCCCAGGAGGATGCTATCTCAATCCATCTCAATCACATGAGACTTTTAATGTTCCTTTTGAGCAATTGGATGGCCGCACTTGGGAGGACTGGTCGAGGTGGATCAAATATTGGCTGTTGGCCAAGCAACTCTGGGAGTGTACCCAAAATGAGCCACCAGTTGCAGCTGCTGGGGCGAATGCTGCTGAGATTGAGAAAGTTAACGCCACAGTTAAGAAGGACCAGAAAGCTATGTCCCATATTGTAATGGCCCTTGAGGCATGTCAATTGCTTCACATTGATGGGTTATTGTCTAGCATTGGGATTTGGACAGCTTTGGTCAGAGTGCATCAAAGAACCACAGCTGGTGCCAAGATCCATGTGATACACTCTCTTTTTGAGAAGAGGCTGTCTCCAGGGGAATCGGTACATGATCACATCACACAGATGCTGTCTATTTTCACTAAGCTGTGTCAGCTGAATGTACCTTTCCCTGATGAGCTGAAGGCATACACCCTGCTGAGCTCTTTGGACAGGAGTTATGAGAACCTGGTTCTGACGATGGAGACTATGCCTTCGGACTAGCTTTTTCTGGAGTATATTACTGGGAGATTAGTTGATGAACAGGAGAAGAGACTGAGAGCTGGGCGAGCAGACGCAGGATGTGTCCCAAGGAGGAGTGGGGGTGCAGCAAGAAGCAATGAGGAGTCTGTAAAAGCCTTTGCTTCGAGACGCTGCTACAGATGCGGGTCCCCCTCCCATCTCGTGAGAGACTGTCCGACAGAGGCTCAGGAATGCAAGGTCAAGCAGCAGATACAGATAAGGGGCTCTTCCACGGCAGCGAGGTGTGGGAAAATGTCCAAAAGTTCCAGCCGAGCCAAAAGCAAAGCCGAGCCAGTATCATCTTGCAGCTTCCATGGCAACGGTTAAAGGCTGTAAACAGGAAGCTGGGTTGACCTTCGTCATTGACTCTGGAGCAACGCATTCTCTGGTTCCATCTGCTGGGCTTCTTCGGGATTGCAAGGCTGTTAAGAATGGACATAGTGTCACGCTGGCAGATGGGAGTCGTCGCTCTCTGATTATGTCTGGGAATCTTTACTGTCTGTTCCTGGAGCATGAGATTCAAGCCTATATGGTTCCAGAAATGTCCAGTTGTCTTTTGTCTGTCTCTGCATTAGTCGCTGACGGCTTCAGCGTTTGTTTTGAGAATAACGTGTTCTTTTTCCAGGGGTCGGAGACAACTGTTCAGTGTTGAATGCAAGAACAGGCTGTTTGTGGTGGAGATGCCTATTGCAAATAACAGTCCCACTGAGGTAGCACAGGTGCAGTGTGCAAATGTCCCAACACATGATGGCTGTTCCCACTTATGGCATTGCAGGATGGCACATGTGAATTGGAATTATGTCAAGAGGGCCCCGGGATGTACAGAGGGGTGTCAAATGAAGGTCATATGATAAGTTTTTAGATTGCAGATTGCAGAGCTTGTAAGCAGTCCAAGGTAAAAACCTGCTCGTATCCCAAGTCTAGCAGGAAACAACCAAGCCTTTTGAGCTGGTGCATGCAGACTTGTGTGGCCCTATGCCAGTAGCCAGTCTGGGTGGGGCAAAAATTATTTTGCTTCTTTTGGATGATTTTTCGAGGAACTCTTGGCTCTTCTCAATTAAACACAAAGGGGAAGCTGCTGCATTGGTGAAAGACTGGATCTCTGCTGTAGAATTGCAATTCTCTGCAAAGGTCTGCAACTTTCAGAGTGATAGAGGGGCGGAGTTCACTGGGTCTGCACTGCAGAATTACTTCTGCCAGAAGGGTATAAGCCACAGGTTGACAGCACCACACAGTCCTCAACAGAATGGTGTTGCTGAAGGCAAGAACAGAACACTGCAAGAGGCCGTGGCTGCTATGCTGTTTGATTCTGGGCTCCCACAGCGCTTTTGGGCCGAAGCCTGGCGCTGCGCGTCGTTTTCTCAGAATCGCTCGTTTTGTTCTGTTGTAGGGGACACGCCCTATTTTCTACTGCGCGGCAAGAAGCCCAAGGTGCATTTCTTCCGTGTTTTTGGCTGTGAGGCTTGGGTTCTTATACCAAAGGCCAAACGCAGAAAGGGTGGACAAAGGTCCAGGAAGATGATCTTCGTTGGGTATGAACCAGGTACCAAGGGGTGGAGATTTGCCTATCCAGAAGGCAATCAGTCCAGATTGCTGGTAAGCAACAGTGCTGAGGTCTGTGAGCAAAGTGGGTGGACACACATACATGGTAACCCAGATGTTCTTTCAGAGAGTTTTCTTGACTCAGATGATGATGAGGAGGTGGAACCTGATCCTGCTGCTGAGGAACAGAGTCCAGAGCAGGAGCAGCCTAGAACCTCTCCAAAGGCTGCCAAGACAGAGTCAAAGAGTGAACCATCCTCGCTCACAGGTCCAGCTATAAGGTTCAAAAGATGCAGCAGGTCAGAGGGGGAGCTCTCTGACGCTGGGGACGGTCTAGCTGGCCCTAGTGGGTCAGAGGGGGTACCAGAGCTCACACTGAGGAGATCAACCCAGACCACGAAGGGTAAACCGCCTGACAGGTTTGAGGCCACAAGTGTGTGGGTTGGGGTGGCTCAGTGTGAACCTGAAAGTTTTGAGGATGTTCAGAAATTGTTAGGTAGATTTATTGCTTTAGTGTTCGGCGTCCGGCACGCTTCCCCTGCACGCCTCTGCAGGTCGTAAAGCAATTAGCAGAATTGCACAGCGTCCGTGTTGAAAGGGCAGTAAAAAATGTCCCACACGTTTCTTCTGTCCTAATATCACTTTATTTGCTCAAAAGTAGCATATTTACAATTCATAAACACCATCAGATTGTAGCTGCATTTTCTCTGCGTCCTTCTCTCTCAGTTTGCAGCTGCGTAGCAAAGCTGCTTTCACTTTTCACTCAGCTCACAGCATTTCAAGCTGCTTTCGTCACGTCCTGGCTTACTTCCCTTGTAAATGCCTCCTCTCAGCCTCGAGACACAGAAGGTTAACCCTTCACTACACCCAACAGAAATTGCCTGAAGAAGAAGCCAGTAAATGGCAAGAGGCGTTGCGGAAGGAGATGAGCTCAATGGAATCTCTAGGTGTGTTCTCCCTCACAACATTGCCGGCTGGCAAACAGGCTGTAAGCAGCAGGTGGGTTTATCACCTTAAACCCACAGAATCCGGAGAACCGCAGTACAAGGCTAGGTTAGTAGCCAGAGGGTTCACGCAGCAGAAGGGGCTGCATTACACTGAGGTGCATGCTCCTACTTCCAGAAGTGAAATTCTGTGCATGCTCTTAGCCATAGCTGCACAAAGAGGTTGGAAGGTGCATCACTTTGATGTGGATGTAGCCTACTTGAACTCAGACCTCCAGGAGGAGTTGTACATGCTTCCTCCTCCAGGGTTTGAGGTCAAGGGGCAAGGCATTGTTTGGCGATTGCACAAATCGATCTATGGGTTGAGGCAATTGGCCAGAAATTGGAATTTGTGTCTGAATGAAGCCTTAGAGAAGCTAGGTTTCGAGAGAAGTCTTGCTGATAACTGTCTGTACCTTAAAGGGTCAGGTGAGTCACAGGAGTTGATTTTGATCTTTGTTGATGATATAGTCCATGTCTCAAAGACACGTACACAGGTGGAGAAGTTTGCCAAAGAGCTTGGTAAACGGTTCAAGCTCAAGAACCTGGGTGCAGTAAGGATCTACCTAGGCATGGAGATTTTTAGAGCTGAAGATGGAAGTTTCCTGCTCAGTCAGAAAGGCAAGATTAAGCAGTTGCTTGAGAAGTTCTGGATGTTTGAATGTGCAGGGGTCAGGACACGCATGGAGACCAGCTACGTGAAAGACAGTCAGCAAGTAAAACGTGTTGTGTTCGAAAATGCTGAGCTCTTTCAGTCAGCTCTAGGTAGTCTGTTGTATCTGTCCCAGTGGAGCAGATCTGACATAACGTTTGCTACCAATCTGCTCAGCCGGAGAGCTACAAGCCCAAGCGTACAAGCCTGGAATGGTGTCAAGCGGGTGCTGCATTACCTGCAAGATACCAAAGACTTTTGCCTCAAGCTGTCAGCCAAGGGCAACGTCAAGGTGACATGCTGGGCAGACAGCGATTGGGTGAATCTGGCAGACAGGAAGTCCGTGTCTGGTATGGTGGTGAAGTTCGGGGACTCTGGTTGGGTGGAAGTCCCGGAAGCAAAGCCTCACAGCACGCTCCTCTACTGAGGCTGAGTTTAGTGCGCTGTCTGAGATTTGCAGGGAATTGGAGTTCTATGTGTGCATGGTTCAAGAGATCTGCGGAGAGTGTTGTTTGCCTGTCACGGTTTGGGAGGACAATCAACCCTGTCTGAAGTTGGCAGAGTCTGGGCAGTTTAAGGCCAGAGCCAAACACCTAGACATCCGGTTTCAGAATGTGTGCCAGAGTGTTCGGTCGGGATTAGTACAACTGAAACACTGTCCCAGTGCTAAGAACCTCGCAATGGTTTCACAAAACCGCTAATCTTCCAGCGTCATGGGGAGTTCTGTGAAGGTCTGTGTTTGGGGTAAGTGGTTATACTTACAGATACAGGACAAGAGGGGGTGAGAGGTTTCGTATTTATGGGGTTAACCTCTATGTGTCCTGCATCTGGGGAGGAGCTTCCTACATCCGGGAGCTGAGTTCTTTATCTGTGAGTTACTTTCACTTCTCAACGGAGAAGAAAGAGAGACACATGCGATGTCTGCTGTCTCGGACGGTGTTTGTTATTTTATCTGTCTGTGTAAATAAAGCTGTTTAGTTTAGAAAGAATCAGCGTATGGACTCTCTCTTCACTCACACATCAAGCATGCGCTGCCACTCTGCTGCTTACTGGGAATTCTGGAGCAATGGAAACATACCGGACCCAGACAGATGTCCAAAATGTTCTTCTCATTATAGGGGATTGGAATGCTAAAGTAGGGAATCAAGAGATAAAAGGAACAATTGGCAAGTTTGGCCTTGGAGATCAAAACGAAGCAGGGCAAAGGCTCATAGAGTTCTGCCAAGAGAACAAGCTGGTCATCACAAACATGCTTTTCCAACAACACAAGAGACGACTCTACACATGGACATCACCAGATAGGCAGCATTGAAATCAGATTGATTATATTCTCTGCAGCCAAAGATGGAGAAGCTCTATACAGTCAGCAAAAACAAGACCTGGAGCTGACTGTAGCTCAGATCATCAGGTTCTTATAGCAAAATTCAAGCTTAAACTGAAGAAAGTAGGAAAAACCACTGGGCCGGTAAGATACAAATCCCTAAATCAAATCCCTTACGAATACACAGTGGAAGTGAGAAACAGGTTTAAGGATTTAGATTTGGTGGACAGAGTGCCTGAAGAACTATGGATGGAGGCTCGTAACATTATACAGGAGGCAGCAACGAAAACCATCCCAATGAAAAGGAAATGCAAGAAAGCAAAGTGGCTGTCCAACAAGGCCTTACAAATAGCAGGGGAGAGAAGGCAAGCAAAATGCGAGGGAGATAGTGAAAGATACAGGAAACTGAATGCAGATTTCCAAAGAATAGCAAGGAGAGACAAGAAGGCCTTCTTAAACGAGCAATGCAAAGAAATAGAGGGAAACAATAGAATGGGAAAAACCAGAGATCTATTCAAGAAAATTGGAGATATGAAAGGAACATTTCGTACAAAGATTACCATAATAAAGGACAAAAGTGGTAAGGACCTAACAGAAGCAGAAGACATCAAGAAGAGGTGGCAAGAATACACAGAGGAATTGTATCAGAAAGATATGGGTGTCTCGTACACCCCCGGTAGTGTGGTTGCTGACCTTGAGCCAGACATCCTGGAGAGTGAAGTCAAATGGGCCTTAGAAAGCACTGCTAATAACAAGGCCAGTGGAAGTGATGACATTCCAGCTGAACTATTTAAAATTTTTAAAAATGATGCTGTTAAGGTGCTACACTCAATTTGCCAGGAAATTTGGAAAACTCAGCAGTGCCCAGAGGATTGGAGAAGAACAGTCTACATCCCAATCCCAAAGAAGGGCAGTGCCAAAGAATGCTCCAACTACCGCACAATTGCACTCATTTCACACGCTAGCAAGGTTATGCTTAAAATTCTACAAAGAAGGCTCAAGCAGTATGTGGACTGAGAACTCCCAGAAGTGCAAGCTGGATTTTGAAGGGGCAGAGGAACCAGAGACCAAATTGCAAACATGCGCTGGATTATGGAGAAAGCTAGAGAGTTCCAGAAAGACATCTACTTCTGCTTCATTGACTATGCAAAAGCCTTTGACTGTGTCAACCACAGCAAACTATGGCAAGTTCTTAAAGAAATGGGAGTGCCTGATCACCTCATCTGTCTCCTGAGAAATCTCTATGTGGGACAAGAAGCTACAGTTAGAACTGGATATGGAACAACTAATTGGTACAAAATTGGGAAAGGAGTACGACAAGGTTGTATATTGTCTCCCTGCTTATTTAACTTATATGCAGAATTCATCATGCGAAAGGCAGGGCTGGATGAATCCCAAGCCGGAATTAAGATTGCCGGAAGAAATATCAACAACCTCAGATATGCAGATGACACAACCTTGATGGCAGAAAGTGAGGAGAAACTAAAGAACCTTTTAATGAGGGTGAAAGAGGAGAGCGCAAAATATGGTCTGAAGCTCAACATCAAAAAAACAAAGATCATGGCCACTAGGCCCATCACCTCCTGGCAAATAGAAGGGGAAGAAATGGAGGCAGTGAGAGATTTTACTTTCTTGGGCTCCATGATCACTGCAGATGGTGACAGCAGTCACAAAATTAAAAGACGCCTGCTTCTTGGGAGAAAAGCAATGACAAACCTAGACAGCATCTTAAAAAGCAGAGACATCACCTTGCCAACAAAGGTCTGTATAGTTAAAGCGATGGTTTTCCCAGTAGTGATGTATGGAAGTGAGAGCTGGGCCATAAAGAAGGCTGATCGCCGAAGAATAGATGCTTTTGAATTCTGGTGCTGGAGGAGACTCTTGAGAGTCCCATGGACTGCAAGAAGATCAAACGCATCCATTCTTAAGGAAATCAGCCCTGAGTGCTCACTGGAAGGACAGATCGTGAAGCTGAGGCTTCAATACTTTGGCCAAATTATGAGAAGAGAAGACTCCCTGGAAAAGACCCTGATGTTGGGAAAGATGGAGGCCACAAGGAGAAGGGGACGACAGAGAATGAGATGGTTGGACAGTGTTCTCGAAGCTACCAGCATGAGTTTGACCAAACTGCGGGAGGCAGTGGAAGACAGGAGTGCCTGGCGTGCTCTGGTCCATGGGGTCACAAAGAGGCGGACACGACTAAATGACTAAACAACAACAACAAGTCCACTGAGAGTTCTGAGAGTTGTCAAGAGACCCCTATTCCTCTCACAAAGCTACAATTACCAGAGTGGTTCACCCCCTCTTCCCGTTAATTAAAACACAAGCCACTTTTTATTAATGGAAATGTTTATTTGATAATGATAATAGAATATTTATTTATTTAAATGCTCATATTCCTCAATCTCATGCCAAAGTGCCACAAGGCTGGGAGCGAGGGATCAGATTCCACTTCCTCTGGAAGAGAGTTCCAAGGTTTTGGAGCCAGCACTGGGAAGGCCCTGTCATGCCTTGTTCAGCAAGGAAACTGTGCCTCTGAAGCAGGTCTTCATCACTGGGATGGTTTCCAGGGGAGAAGGGTACTTCTGGTATCCCCAGTTGTTGGATCAGCCTGGATTTGAGGTCAGAGTGTCAGACTGGGGCCTAGAGAGACACCGGTTCAACTCCCCCCTTGACCACAAAGTGCTCTGGGTGACTTTGGGCCAGTTGCTCTCTTTTGACCTTGTCTACCTTGCAGGGCTGTGGAAAGAATTAATCTTCCTCTTATTAAAATTTATATGCCATCCTGCACCTGAAGATCACAGGGCAGTTTACAACATGAAAATACAACATGAAAACACAAATTACATAGCATAATAGCAAAACAACAACACCCCTCCCCCACTATCACACTTAAAAGCCGTAGATGGCTTAATCAGCCAAAGCCCTAGTTGAAGAGGAATGTTTTTACCTGGCTCCATGAAATGGGTGAGGTACTAACTTTGTAAACCACCTTCCACAACCTTCCATTTGCATGTCTGCTGTTTCCCCCTCAGATCTTGAAGAAAGCACAGTCAAAACCTGTCCCACAGCTCATAGCTCAGGTTAATGCATGAGCGAATGCGACAGTGGTGAGTCTAAAGCATTGGCTTCAGCCCTTCAACCCTGAGGGCTTCCACCTGTGGTCCAGCATCACTGTGTTGCTGGCCAGGCCTCATGGGCCCTGGAGCCTTTTCTCAGTGCCCCCAAGTGTTTCCTGGGTGAGTCTGTAGGGAAGTTGATTTCTGGGAGAATTTGGGGTGGTACAGGTTGCAGGGGGTTGGACTTGAAGATCCATGGGGTCCCTTTCAGCTTCACAGTTCTGTAATTTCTGTAAGAAGCTGCCAGACCCCAGAGCCATCTAGCTGAGCAGGATGATTTCTGGCAGGGGCCATTCGTAGCTCTACCTGGAGCTGCCGATGGGGAGTGGGATTGAATCTGGAACCTTCCTCACTCAAAGCCAGAGCTCTTCCACTGAGCCACAGCTCTGGGGACACGTGACAAGTGTCTAGCCTTGTCTCAGGAGACCCACGGTGGGCAAAGCTTCTTAAAGTCTGGTTGTGGGGCACAGACATCTATTGGCACATCTTCTCATCTCAGCTCTCCACATTGCCCCTCTGTCCCCGCCCCCCCACTCCCGGATTTATGGCTTCCCTACACACTTTCCCCTAAAGTGCCTTCAGCTTGTGCACTGCTCCCAACCCAAAGTTCCCATATAACAGATTTTGGAACAACTGCTACTAAAAATACTTCAAAAATGGCTTTGTGCAGATCAGACACATCTGGGTGGATTTTTCCAAAAGGGGAGGCACACACACCCCTTCACCCACCCTGCCCCCATTTAGTCCCCCTTCTCTAACCTGGGGGTCTTGTTTCTGGCTACAGATTCCCGAGAGTGTCTTCCAGGCAGAAGCCCGAGGCGTGGACCTTTCAGTAGCCGCTGGTTACCTAGGGGTGGTGGAGACGGTCCTGACGGACGCTGAGCCGACATCTCTGGATGCAGCTGCTCCTCTGGGCATCTTGCAACTGCTGAAGGAGGTCTCAGACATGGATGCCAACGAGCCGGAGGAACTGGCAACGCTGGAGCAGCTGGGGCAGCACTACGTGGCAATTGCCGGGGCAATCCTGGAGGAGCAGAACGCTGAGGAGTGGTCCAAAATAAAGCCGGTAAAATCATGGCTTCCTAGAAGTAAGGGGCAGGCGAGGGGGGGGGGTCTGGTGAGCCCCAATGTTTGAGGCAGGAAATCCAGAAAGCTAAAGCAGTCCTGATGGTCCACCATCCGTTTCCGTCCTTGAGAGTATGTGGCCAGACCAGGACCCATGGGAGACCCTAGGGCCATGAAGCTGACAGAGGTGACCTTGGAAGGCAATGCAGGCCTCTTAGTCCCACTGACCTCACAGGGCGGTTGTTCGGGGGTTAAACACGGAGGGGATACCTTGAGCTCCTTGGAGGTTTATTTGGCGGGGTGGGGGGAGGTGAGATAGAAACACAATAAATAAAGAAACACTAGATGGTTGTCCAGCCTCTGCTGGAAGATTTTCAGGAAGGTAGAAATATATAAGGAAATAAATATCCCTGGGTACACACCTTAATTAAATGAGTTGCATCACACCTATGCTCACAGCAGTTAGACTTCTGGCAAAAATCTAAGTTATCAATCCCACTGTCTGCTGTGGCAGAATTTTACGCAACTAAATATGTACTTTATTACATGATTTACTACATTATTCCACAACATCCATTTCAATGCAAAGGAAACACAATTTGGTTTGGAAGGGCAGATCATAGAATCAAAGGACTGCAGAGTTGGAAGGGATCCTCAGGGTCATCTAGTCCAAACCCCTGCAATGCAGGAATCCCAATTGGTTCCATATCATTGGCAAGCTGAACACAACAAAGGTGAAGACCAATCATATTCATTGATTTCTGTTCCAGACATGGGGCAAATAAGCAAACTCTGCTTCCGTTTCCATCAGGATTATCTGATGTCTCATAACACCTCCCTCTGTGTGACTGGCTCCATTGTCAAACTCTCCCTACTATCAAGAAGCTTCCCTAATCTTTGACCAAAATCTACCCTCCAGTAACTTAAGCAGCAGAGAGGTCATAGAATCATAGAACCATTGAATTGTACAGTTGGAAGGGACCCCAAGGGCCATTTCGTTCCAACCCCCTGCAATATGTTAAGCAGCCTTTGCTCTCTTCAATGGGGCAGCCCCTCAGAGATGCTATTATGTGCTGCCCCCCCCCCCCAGTCTGCAGGAGGAGGGCCAGGGAAACCCTTGGGCAACATCGGATGATGATGATGATGATGATGATGATGATAAGGTTTGGGAAGCTGCTCCTGTGCTCCTCAGATCCTTGATGGACCCATGACAGTTGTGGAAAACATGGACAAGATGGTTTCCAGCCTCCATCAGCTCCTGAGTTCAGAGAGGCCAAAAGTCACCATCTGGTGTAAGAATGTTGGTGAGTAGCAGCAAGGCTCTGGGGTGCGAGGGGGAGGAAGAGCCTGGGGAATGGTTAAAGCAAATTTGATGCCAGAAATTCAGTAGGAAAGGAATTGAAAGTAAAACTGCAAATATCCTAATGCTGTTACACAAATTTGTGGTGCATCTCCCACAGTACTGTGTAGAGTACTCACCTCAAAAAGTTACAGATAGGTAGCCGTGTTGGTCTGCCATAGTCAAAATAAAAAAAAATCCTTCCAGTAGCACCTTTAAGACCAACTAAGTTAGTTCTTGGTATGAGCTTTCGTGTGCAAGCACACTTCTTCAGATACACTGAAACAGAAGTTGCCAGATCCTTCTATATAGTGAGAAGGTGGGGAGGGGTATTACTCAGAAGGGTGGTGGGAATGGGAGATTGGCAGATAGCTGAGATGAGCCTGCTGACGACTCTTAACGACTGTAATGGGTCTTACAGGAAAAGGCAAGGGGTGAGAAGGTGAGAAATGGCTTAGTCATGTAAAATGGGATAAGAATCCAATGTCTTTGTTCAAACCAGGTTTCTCCATGGTTTTAAGTTTGGTAATGAGTTGCAATTCAGCAGCTTCTCTTTCCAGTCTATTTCTGAAATTCCTTTGTAGTAAAACAGCTACTTTGAGATCTTGTATAGAATGTCCTGGGAGATTAAAGTGTTCTCCTACTGGTTTCTCTGTTTTGTGATTCTTGATGTCAGATTTATGTCCATTTATTCTTTGGCGTAAGGTTTGGCCTGTTTGTCCAATATAGAGAGCTGAAGGACACTGTTGGCATTTGATGCCATACACAATGTTAGATGATGAGCAATTGAATAGTCCCGAGATGGTATGTGTGATGTTGTTGGGGCCAGTAATGGTGTTGTCCGGGTGTATGTGGCAGCAAAGTTGGCATCTGGGTTTATTGCAGGCTCTGGTGCCAGTGTCCGTGTTAAGTCTGGTTGTAGTATTATTGTGGGTTAGGAGTTGTTTAAGATTGGGTGGCTGTCTGTAGGCAATGAAAGGTCTTCCTGGGACTAGAGCCTGCAATAAACCCAGATGCCAACTTTGCTGCCACATACACCCGGACAACACCATTACTGGCCCCAACAACATCACACATACCATCTCGGGACTATTCAATTGCTCATCATCTAACATTGTGTATGGCATCAAATGCCAACAGTGTCCTTCAGCTCTCTATATTGGACAAACAGGCCAAACCTTACGCCAAAGAATAAATGGACATAAATCTGACATCAAGAATCACAAAACAGAGAAACCAGTAGGAGAACACTTTAATCTCCCAGGACATTCTATACAAGATCTCAAAGTAGCTGTTTTACTACAAAGGAATTTCAGAAATAGACTGGAAAGAGAAGCTGCTGAATTGCAACTCATTACCAAACTTAAAACCATGGAGAAACCTGGTTTGAACAAAGACATTGGATTCTTATCCCATTATACATGACTAAGCCATTTCTCACCTTCTCACCCCTTGCCTTTTCCTGTAAGACCCATTACAGTCGTTAAGAGTCGTCAGCAGGCTCATCCCAGCTATCTGCCAATCTCCCATTCCCACCACCCTTCTGAGTAATACCCCTCCCCACCTTCTCACTATATAGAAGGATCTGGCAACTTCTGTTTCAGTGTATCTGAAGAAGTGTGCTTGCACACGAAAGCTCATACCAAGAACTAACTTAGTTGGTCTTAAAGGTGCTACTGGAAGGATTTTTTTTATTTCACCTCAAAAAGGATACTGCAGGGCTGGAAAAGGTTCAGAAAATGCAGCCAAAATGATCTGGGGGATGGAGGGACTCACCTATGAATGAAGGCTTGCAAAATTTGGGGCTTTTTAGCTTTGAGAATGTGGGAATGTTGTGGATAGAAGGAGAGGACAGATTGATTAAATATTGTCCTCCCTCCCTGACACTAATGAGTCAGTAGCACATTCCCCAGTATATAGCAGGAAGCTAGTTGGTAGATTCGTTTGAATCTCTTTACTTCAGCAAACCAGGGTTTGATCCTGGTAAATTCCCCTTTTATCCCTCTTATCATTACTTTTAAAGAAGACACAACAGTCTTCTTTAAAAGTAATGATAAGAAGTTTACTTACATGCTGTTCACAGTAGGTTCCCTGAAGGCAGGCTTTTAGCTTGGAGTTACAGAAAAGAATGTGGGGATTTGAGCCCATGTGCTGCTGGCTGAGAGCCAGCAAACAGCAGAATACATCAAGAGAACAGCATCAAGAGAAAATGGTCAAGGACTTCCGGTCTGCTGCGGAGTGCTAAGTGTCGCCTGCAACACGGAGCCAGCAGAAAGGCTTGGAGGGCAGTGCTAGAGCTCAGCGCACCCCCAAAAAACCCCCCACAGGAGAGTGGGGACCTGAGAGCTCCAGCGGAGTGGAAAATCTCTCTCTCACACACCCCGATTGTCTCCTGGCCGCTGCTGTGTGCACGGGAGGGAAGGCGAAGAGGCTCGAGTTCGCTCTCGGCACCAACACAGCCTGCTGCGAAAGCTACGATCCGTCACCAGAAGCAGCAGATCTTCCAATTAGAGGTAAAAGTCAAATAAAACATTTTGAACTTTGAATTAGAGCTAAAAAATTTAATTTGGTGAAATGGAAGCAAAAGAGGAAGTCAGCTTCCGATTTCTGTGGACGAGCTCTGCAAAGGGAACTTTTTTGTGAATGGGACTCAGACACAGCCGACAGCAAAGGAGAGTTGTAACATTTAACTCTGACTTGGTGGATGGTTACATTCTAACAGATTTATAGATTAACTGTATTCAGTTACCTATTGGGATACAAAGTTAAAAAGCTACTGACAGCTGGAGGAATCTGAACAGTCTTTTAAAAATTGGTGGCGCTGAAGAGGAAAAGGGGAAAGAAAGAAAGCCTGCAGGGGACTCTCAGCACATCTGGGGGGTAACCCCAGAAAGTGGAAAGAGCCTGGAACAGCTTCCAAAGCATCTTTGATACTACGAAAGACTGAAAGAGCCCACCAAGAAAGATGTGTTAACTGAAACCCCAGCATGTCTGTGAACTGAATAACAAGACAAATGCCATGGGATTACAAATAAGAAATAAAATGGAAATAAAACTTCTGGAACTATTGCAAGCCACCACTGTTTGAGATACTCATAAGTAGATAAGTACAAATCAAAGAACAACTTCCTTCCCCCCTTTTTTTAAAGACATAAACTTGAAATTGAACTTGCTGAACATTTTTATTTTTTCCTTTCCTCTGCTTCCTGGATTTTTTTTTTTAATAATATTTTTTATTGGTTTTCATCAAGAAAAATACATATCGCACCACACTGCAACTTTAACAAGTTTTCTCATTTATTTATTTTTAAATGATATTTATTGAAATTTCAAAAAATACAAAGCTTACACAAAAACAAAAAGTAAAAAATACAAAAGCTTACACACACAAAAAAATACAAAAAATAAAAATAAAAATATGAGAAAATAGAAGATACAGAAGAAAAATAAAAGAAAACAGAACAAATTCATTATTTTCAGATCCTTAACTGTCATTACCTTCTTTCTTAGACCTCCTCCTCTTCCCTTCCTTTGTATTCTAGTTATTAATTATCCCAGCAAATCCTTTCCTTTCCATATTTCAAAAAAAATAAAACATAAAAGGAATTCTCAACTAATTTAATCCTATCTTTCTATAATAAAATAAACCTTAAAGTTTAAAATTTAAGTCTTAACTTTACCAACTTCTTGTGTTCATAATGTTCTTTCATAATTCTTTATACATCTTTACTAAAGCCAGGTAATTTCTTCCAACATTTTTCTATCATTCATTTTTCTATCATTCTATCATTCATCAACTTTATAAAACATTCTATTAGTTAAAAAAAAGAGAGAGAAAAGCATATAAACAAGTCCAATCTTTATCCAACGTCCCTTCCTCCTGGTTCCGGGATTTGTCAGTCCTTATTCCTCAATCTAACCCGGTGACCTTATGTCCGAGGCCCTCAGGTCACTTCCATGGCCCTTCCGTGGCTTTTCTTCATATTTGTGGCTGTAGTCACTTGCTCGTGATAACTCCAACTTAGTAGTGTTTTTAGCCCTTCTCATCAGATCAGACCCTTTTCCGTATTCATCGCTGCATTCCATGTAGTATTTAAGAGCATGCTTCAAGGGCCCTCCGAAATTGTGGGCCCCCTCAATTCCAAACATATCGCAGCCTGTTACTGTATTTAAAAAGTCCAGATATCCCGACATAGGGGGGGTCAATCCAGCCCCCCATTTCCAAACCACACCAAACTTTCCCTTCCCAGATCTGGTTTTTTCCAAGTTCCTTTGTCAAATCCGAAGGATCAAACTCCTGTTGGGACTGTTCTGTCAAGACACACTCCTGATTTAATGCCACAAACCCCTGTTCTGTCAAAACACACTCCTGGTTTGAGGCCAAGTTTTCTCATTTTTGGACTTCCTTCAGCCTCTCTGACAATCATCCAAATTAAACTTTTTAATTACACATTTCCTAAATTGCTATTGCCTTTTAACATACCCTTCCACATCTGTTTTTCTTTTTTGCAATATTTCTTAGGTTTTTACAGAGCTTCTTTAAATGCCACTAACGTTATTTCATTATCACTTATACATTCCCAATACTCTACTAACTTTCCCCAGTCCTCGATGAACTTTTGATCTCGTAGATATCTGATCTTCCCTGTCAGTTTATCAAGTTCTTCATAGTCCATCAGCTTCATTCTCCACTCCTCCAATGTTGGTACTTGTTCTTGTTTCCATTTCTGGGCCAATAAAATTCTAGCCGCTGTTACTGCATATTGGAAAAGTTTACAATCCTTTCTATTTATTTCATTTCCTGTAATTCCTAAGAGAAAGGCTTCTGGTTTCTTAACAAATGTATATTTCAACATTTTTTTCAATTCATTATATACCAATTCCCAGAAGCTCTTCACTTTCTTACATTCCCACCACATATGATAGAAAGTACCATCCTTTTCATTGCATTTCCAACATTTCTTGCATGTTTTATACATTTCTGCAAGTTTTACCGGTGTAATATACCATCTGTAAATCATTTTCATAACGTTTTCCTTTAATGCAGTACATGCAGTAAATTTAATATTTTCGTTCCATAGTTTAATCCAATCATTAAATTGTATATTATAACCAAAATCTCTGGCCCATTGTATCATTACAGATTTAACTTCTTCATCCTTTGTATGCCATTCCAGCAATATCTTATACATTTTAGATAGAATTTTATATTCATTATTTATTATTTCTATTTGAAATTTTGAATCTTTCTCTACGAATCCATATTCCTTAAGATATTTTTTTAAATATTTCGTTTATTTGAAAATAATGCAACCAATCATATACAAACTCTTTTACTTCTTCATATGGTTTCATTTTCCATTTCCCCCCTTCCTTAACAATCAAATTCCCATATGTAATCCAATTCCTTCTCATATTGATTTTTTTAACACTCATAACCTCTAATGGAGACAACCAGTGCGGAGTTTTTGGTTCAAGTAGGCTTTTATACCTAATCCCATATTTCTATCAACGATCTTCGGAAAATGTGGTTCTCAAAGCCTTTATGGATTTTCTTCTTTTCAGACCATAAATATGCGTGCCACCCAAATCTATTATCAAATCCTTCTATATCTAACAACTCTGTATTTTCTAATTTTACCCATTCCTTTAACCAACAGAGACATGAAGCTTCATAATATAATTTCAGGTCTGGCAGGGCGAAGCCTCCTCTTTCTTTAGCATCTGTTAGTAACTTAAATTGAATTCTTGGCTTCTTACCCTGCCAGATATACCTTGAAATTACTCTTTGCCATTCTTTAAAGGTCACAGTCCCTTTGATTATTGGAATTGTCTGAAACAAAAATAGCAATTTTGGCAGTACGCTCATCTTTATCGTTGAAATCCTCCCCCACAATGATAACTTCATTCGTCCCCACACCTCCAGATCTTTCTTTATTCCATTCCACACTGGTATATAATTATTCTGATACAAATCAATATTCTTAGGGGTTATCCAAATACCCAAATATTTCACCTTCTTCACCACTTCTATGCCTATTTGTTGTTGCATTATTCCTATCGTATCTTGGTCCATATTCTTAGCAATTATTTTAGTCTTTTTCTTATTCAATATAAATCCTGCCACTTGACCAAATCTTTCCACCTCTGTAAGTATATTTTTGACACTTTCTAAAGGTTCTTCCACCATTAAAACCAGATCATTGGCAAAGGCTTTAACCTTATATTCATTCCGGCCTACTGCAACCCCTTTTATTACCTCATTTTCCCTTATAGATTTTAGAAAGACTTCCAGGACCATGATGGATAACAGTGGCGAAAGTGGACACCCTTGTCGTGTACCCTTGGTTATCCCTATTTCTTCCGTAATCACGTTGTTAACAATTAACTTAGCTTTCTGTTCAGTATATATTGCCTTTATTCCATTGAGAAATTCTTTCCCCACCTCCATATATTCTAAATTTTTTAACATAAAATCCCAAGATATATTATCGAAGGCCTTTTCTGCATCCACAAATATTAACATAGCTTGTTTCTCATTCCTGGCAGTCAGATATTCCAAAATATTAATTATATTCCTTACGTTGTCTTTCATCTGTCTGCCAGGTAGGAAACCCGCTTGATCTTTGTGAATGACTTCTTGTAATATTTTTTTTAATCCTCCTTGCTAAGATACTTGCAAAGATTTTGTAATCTGTATTTAGTAATGAAATAGGCCTGTAATTTTTGACTTGTGTTAAATCGGAATCTTGCTTTGGAATAAATGTAATAAATGCTTCTTTCCACGTTTCCGGAATTTCTCTTTCCTTAAGAATATTGTCCATAACTTCTTTCAGAGGTATCAACAGGATGTGTTTCATTTCTTTATAGTAGCTTGCTGTAAATCCATCTGGTCCCGGAGCTTTCCCTTTTTAAGTTCTTTTATAGTCTCTTTTATTTCCTCAATTTCTATTGGGGCCTGTCTCTTTTTTCCGTTGGGATCTTCTGCACCTTTTTTTCTTTTAAGTATCTTTCTATTTTTCTCATATTATTATTCTCTGTTCTTTTATATAAATGTCTGTAAAAGTCCAAGAATCCTTTTTTAATACCTTTTGGACTGTCTATTTCTTCTCCATCTACGATGATTTTATTAATTGTATTCTGTTCTGTTCTTTTTTTAATTTGCCATGCCAGCCATTTACCTGATTTGTTAGCAGATTCAAAATTCCTTTGTCTCATTCTTTTTATATTCCATTCTACTTCTTTGTTAATTATCATCACAAATTGAGTTTGCAGAGCCTTTATATTCTGTTTTACTTTTTCATTATTCGGTTTTTTAACTAATTTTTGTTCATTGTCCATTATTTGTCTTAAGATTTCCTTCTTGCCTTTTTCTCTGCTTTTATTTTTAATTGAATTCTGCTGAATAAAAAATCCTCTCATAACCACTTTGCTGGCATCCCATACTGTATTCATTTTCGTACCTTTATTAGAGTTGTTTACAAAATAGTCCATCAGGTTCTTTTGATCTTTCTCAATAATTTTTTGGTCATCTAGAAGATAGTCGTTCATTCTCCATCTAAACGTTCTTTCCTCATATCCTTGTAGTTCAAATTTTATTGGGCTGTGATCTGAGATTACTCTCGGTTGAATTTCTATTTGCCTGATTCTTGGAGTTAATTCATTTGAAACCCAGACTTGATCAACTCTCGACATTGACTGATTTGGGTCTGAATAAAATGTAAATTGTTTTTCTAGTGGGTGTCTCAATCTCCAAATATTGATTAAATTACAATTTTTTAACATCGAAAAAAATGTCTTTGGTATTTTCCCTTCTTTACTTGTCCCTGCTGCTCTTAATCTATCCATTTCCATTGACACCACACCGTTCATATCTCCCATTATTATAATCTTTTGGTCCATATAATCGAACAGGTTTTCTTCCAAGTTTTTGAAAAAGTCAGTTTTATTTCCATTCGGTGCATAGATCCCGACGATTATTATTTTTTCCCCTTGCCATTTGATCTGGACTCCAATGATTCTTCCTTCTTCATCTTTGAAGATTTGTTGAGCTTCGATTTTGTTTCTAACATATAGTACAACCCCTCTCTTCTTATTCTTGTCAGAAGATATAAATTCGTTTCCCAGTCTTTTGTTAATCAAAACTTTTCTATGTTTTCTCGCCACATGAGTTTCTTGTAGACAAATTATATCCAAATTTTTCCTTTTTAGACATTGTTCAATTCTGTTCCTTTTTTTCTGTCATTCATACCATTAATGTTCCAATTCAAATTTTTTAATGCCATTTTGATCTCCTGATTAAATAAAAACTTTTATTATTATTTAAAGTCCTTCTGCTTTCCCTTCTTCTTCTTCTTGCTCCTCTTCCTCTTCTTCCTCGGTTTCTTTTTTTAAAAAAATAATATTTATTACTTTTCCAAAAAAATTAAACACTAAAAAAAAATACAATACAATACATTAAACTAACAAAACAAAACAAAAACAATAAAATAAATCAAACAATTTCATTATCCCATCTTTCATTCACTTATTTCCACGACCTCCTCACATCTCCCTTTTTGTTTTCCACTTCTGTTAATTATTTCAGTGATTCCTTTCCATCTTCCTCTATTTTCTATCCTATAATTATCTTAACTCATTCTAACCTTATTTTTTTCCTTTAATACTCTATTAATCTATTTATACTTAATTCCTTATAACATTTCTACTAAAGCCATGTAACTTCATTCCAACATTTTTCTAACATTCATTGATTTTACAGTATTTCTGTAAATAAAATTTAAATTTTTTCCAGTCTTCTTCCACCAACTCTTCTCCCTGGTCTCGGATTCTGCCAGTCATTTCCGGCAATTCCATATAGTCCATCAACTTCATCTGCCATTCTTCCCTGGTGGGTAAATCTTGTGTCTTCCAATATTTTGCGATGAGTATCCTTGCTGCTGTTGTTGCATACATAAAGAAAGTTCTATCCTTCTTTGACACCAATTGGCCGACCATGCCCAGGAGAAAGGCTTCTGGTTTCTTCAGGAAGGTATATTTGAATACCTTTTTCATTTCGTTATAAATCATCTCCCAGAATGTCTTAATCCTTGGGCATGTCCACCAAAGGTGAAAGAATGTGCCTTCAGTCTCGTTACATTTCCAACATTTATTATCGGGCAGATGGTAGATTTTTGCAAGCTTGACTGGTGTCATGTACCACCTATAAATCATTTTCATTAAGTTTTCTCTTAGAGCATTACATGCCGTAAATTTCATACCTGCGGTCCATAACTGTTCCCAGTCAGCCATCATTATGTTATGTCCAACATCTTGTGCCCATTTAATCATTGCTGATTTCACTGTTTCATCCTGAGTATTCCATTTCAACAGCAAGTTATACATTTTTGAGAAATTCTTAATTTTGGAATCTAACAATTCTGTTTCCAATTTTGATTTTTCCACCTGGAAACCAACTTTTTTGTCCAAATTGTATGCCTCCATTATTTGATAATAATGGAGCCAATCTCACACTCTGTTTTTCAATTTTTCAAAGCTCTGCAATTTTAATCTGTCTCCATCTTGTTCCAGAATTTCCCAATATTTCGGCCATTTGGCCTCCATATTGAGTTTTTTCTGTGCCTTCGCTTCCATTGGTGACAACCATCTTGGGGTTTTCTTTTCTAACAAATCTTTATATCTTATCCAAACATTAAACAGTGCTTTTCTAACAATATGATTTTTGAACACTTTATGTGCTTTTACCTTATCGTACCACAAATATGCATGCCAACCAAATACATTATTGAAACCTTCTAAATCCAACACGTCAGTGTTTTCAAGAAGCAGCCATTCTCTCAGCCAGCAAAAAGCTGCTGATTCATAATAAAGTTTGAGGTCTGGCAGGGCAAATCCACCTCTTTCTTTAGCATCAGTTAATATCTTAAATTTTATTCGAGGCTTCTTGCCCTGCCAAACAAATCTGGAAATATCTTTCTGCCACTTCTTGAAACAATCCATCTTGTCCAAAATTTGTAATGTTTGAAACAAAAACAACATCCTTGGCAGCACATTCATTTTTATCACAGCAATTCGGCCTAACAATGATAACTTCAAATTTGACCATATTTCTAAATCCTTTTTCACTTCTATCCAACATTTTCCATAATTATCCTTAAATAGATTCACATTTTTGGCAGTCATGTTAACCCCTAAATATTTCACTTTCTTAACCAATGTTAGTCCAGTCTCTTCCTGAAACTTCTCTCTCTCATTCACAGTTAAATTTTTCTCTAAAACCTTAGTTTTCATCTTATTCAGCTTAAAACCTGCTACTTGTCCAAATTCTTGAATCAGTTCCAATACTCTTTTTGTACTGGATTCTGGCTCCTGTAAGGTCAATACTAAATCATCAGCAAATGCTTTCAGTTTATACTGTTTAACTCCCACTTGTATACCTTTAACCTCTTGGTCCTTTCTTATCATGTTTAACAAAACCTCAAGGACCGATATAAAGAGCAGTGGAGAAATTGGGCAGCCTTGTCGTGTCCCTTTCTCAATCTTAAACTCTTCTGTCACTACATTGTTCACAATTAATTTTGCCTTTTGTTCTGAATAAATTGCACCTATACCATTTTCAAAACCTTGACCTACCCCCATCCCCTGTAGATTCTTCTTCATAAAGCTCCAGGAGATGTTGTCAAAGGCTTTCTCCGCGTCCACAAATATCAAGAAAGCCTTAGTATTGATATTCACTTGAAGTTTTTCTAGAATATTAATTATATTCCTCATATTATCAGACAAATGTCTGCCCGGGAGAAAGCCCGCTTGATCTTTATGAATTTCTTCTACTAACACCTTTTTTAATCTTTTAGCCAAAATATCTGCAAAAAATTTATAATCCACATTTAGCAGCGAAAAGGGGCGGTAGTTCTTGAGCTGTGTCTTTTCAGTCTCTGTTTTCTGTATAAGTGTAATATACGCTTCCTTCCACGACTCTGGTGCCTTTCTCCCTTCCAATATTTCATTGCAGACTTCCTTCAATGGTTGTATTAACCATTCTTTCAAAGATCTGTAATAGCTTGAAGTCAAACCATCTGGTCCTGGAGATTTACCTAACTGCATGCTCTGGATAGCCCCTTCCACCTCCTGGTCCGTTATTTTATAATTCAACATTAATTGTTTTTCCTGAGAGATTTTGTGTAGTCCATTTATTTTCAAAAATCGATCAATGTCCATTTCTTTCTGCTTCTCCTGTGTATAAAGTTGTTTAAAATACCTCTGGAAACACTTCCTAATCTCCACTGGGTTCTGAATATTTTTTCCTTCCACTTCCAAATTCGTAATAGTATTGAGTTTTTGTCTTTTCTTCATTTGCCAGGCCAACAATTTCCTACAGTTATTTGCCGATTCAAATGTCTTTTGCCTCATCTGTTTAATCTTCCATTCTATTTCCTGATTCATCAGCTTCGCATATTGTACTTGATATAACTTTATCTCTTTCAGAATCTCCTGTGACTTTGGTTTTGCTCTCAGTTTCTTCTCTCCTTCCTCTATCTTTCCCAAGATTTTATCCTTTTTTTCATTCTGAGTTCTCTTCTTAATTGCGTTCTGTTGTGTCAGAGAACTGACATCGGAGCCAGAGGCGGAGGCTAGGCTCTCAAGCGATGCTGGAGAGGGGCCCAGCAGGGGGAGAGGCAGCTCACCAGCTGGGGAAGGAAATCAGCGTAACACCAGGGATAAAGGGGGGCAGATGGGGGAATCGGTGAGGGGGCTCCAGGACTCCTCGCCGGAGATCAGCGAGGAGAGCACGGGTCCTCCGCTACCCACGCCCTCCCTGCACAGAAGACTTCCGCGCAGGGAGAGTAGGAGGAGACTTGGGGTCAAACAACTTTTATGCTGGAAAAGATTTAAGAAACGCCCACTGACGGATTCTGCTAGTGACTGAACAGCCACGAAGTGTAGGGCTGTCCAGACAGAAAAGGTTTAACAAGGCAACCTAGCCAGGAGTGGCACCAACTTGCGCACGAGCAACCCCTACGTTTACGACAGCAATCCGTCAGTCTTTGACGTTGCTTGTGCGCAGCGACAGGCAGGCAGCAGAATGAGCCAAACCGGAGAAGCCGGCGCCACGGAGGGAGCAGCTGGAGTGCAAAATCTGGTGGAGAGGAACCGAGATTTGGAACAGCATGTGGCTCTTCTCACGGCGCGGTTGGAAGAAAGGCGGGCTCACGATGCACAGGTCAGACCCACCCCCGTAGCAAGGAAGGTACCGGGACTGGTACACAAGTTTGGGGGGAAGCCCCAGGACTACAACGTGTTCCGAACGGAAATAGAATACGCTTTGGAACTGCAGCATAAGGATTTTGCGGACGATGGGGAGAGGGTGGCCTACATTGTCGGGCATCTGCAGGATGGGGCCAGGGAATGGATCAGGCCCCTGATGGCAACGCAAAATGCCGCCTTGAAAGACCTGAGTAAATTCTTCCAGGCGATGGATGCGATGTATTCCAGTGATGTGCAGCAAAGTGTGACTCGGCGGGAACTGATGGGGTGCAAACAGGGGAACCAGTCAGTTAGAGACTACTGGTCGCGCTTTGCCATGTTAGTCCACCGGCTCGGGTGGGAATTGGACTCGGAACCCATTCAGATGTTGTTTGAGGAGGGGTTGTCCCCAACGGTGAAGGACGAGCTTTCCCGCGCGCCCCGCCCGCAGTCGATGGATCAGCTGACCAAGGCTGTGCTTGTGATTGGCGTAAGACAGGAAGCACGGGCTCAGGAGAAGCGCGAAGGGAGAGGGGAACGTTGCCATGACTACCGCATTCCTGAAATACCGAGGCAGCCTTCCCCGCCGGCGGAGCCAATGGAAATAGATGGCGCACGCGCGCGGGAGGTTTCAAACTCCAGTGAAGGTCGCAAAAAGGAGGGAAAGGATTGGAAAACCAATAAGCAGTGTTTCCTCTGCCAGCGGCCAGGACATTTTGCCAGGGTCTGCCCTCAAAGAAAGGCCTGGCAAGGGATGGTGGGAGCTGCTGGAGGTGAGGAGGAGGGCGAAACGGGGTAGGAGCAGGGAAACGCCAACGCTTGGCTGCCACTCAGCGGGCACAGCAGCCAGGCCAGCAACCAATAGAAGTGCCCCAGCCAGACCCCCCCCAGGGCGGCTATAGCCATAGAAGTGGTGCTAGAACTCCCGAATGGGCACCCAGTCAAGGTGAAGGGGCTGTTGGATTCAGGCAGTTCCTGCAATTTCTTCAGCAAGGACTTCGCCCTAGAGCACCAGCTCCACCTGCTGCCCCTGGATTTTCCCTTGCAAGTGACCACCATTGATGGCAGGGAGCTTCTGGGAGGGGAAGTGACGCACCAGACCCCACCAATGAGAATGAGGGTTGCCAGGCACACGGAGACCATTGCCTTTCACGTAGCCACACTGGCAGGACCCCCAATAATATTAGGGATGAGCTGGCTGGCACTACATGATCCAGTAGTGGCATGGCATCAGCGGACGGTCACCTTTGGGTCCGCTTACTGCTTGGAACACTGTCTAGGGGGGAAAACCCCAAGGATGACCGTGGCCAGGGTGGCTGGGATAGCTGTGGAGCCGAAAGGGGAGGTGCCACCACAATATGCTGACCTGCAGGAGGTCTTCAGCGAGAAGGAGGTGGATAGACTACCCCCCCATAGGCCCTTTGACTGCCAAATCAACTTGCTCCCAGGGGCGCAGCTGCCAGTGGGTAAACTGTATGTCATGTCGGACAGGGAGATGAAGGAGTTGCGGGAATTTATTGACAAGAACCTGAAAAGAGGTTTCATAAGAGAATCAAAGGCGGTGGGGGGCAGTCCGGTGTTCTTTGTGGACAAAAAAGATACTAATCAACCCAGGCTCGTTGTGGACTACCGGGCCGTCAATTTGGTTTCAGAACCCGTGACCTTCCCAATGCCCAGGATTGATGACATTTTAACACGGGTGAGGCAGGGGAAAATTTTTAGCAAGCTAGACCTCAGGGGAGCATACAACTTGATTAGGATGAGGGAGGGGGACGAATGGAAGACCACAATGTTCACACCCCTGGGGGCCTTTGAGTACTTAGTTATGCCATTTGGATTACAGTCGGGCTCCGCCTGTTTTCAAGCTTTCATGCACCACGTGTTGGGGTCCCTGCTGTACAAGAACTGCGTAGCCTTCTTGGACGACGTCTTAATCTATTCGGACAATGAGAAGCAACATGTCAGAGACGTCAGGGAAGTGCTAAAGAGACTGCAGAAGCACCAGTTGTGGGTCAAGCTAGAAAAATGTCAGTTTCACGCCAGAGAAGTCGAATTTCTGGGGTACAAGTTGTCAGACAAAGCCCTTGCTATGGACCCAAGCAAGGTGCAAACGGTGCTGGAATGGAAGGCACCCAAAACCCGGAAGGACGTGCAGAGGTTCCTAGGGTTCAGCAACGTCTACAGGAAGTTTATCAAGAACTTCGCCCACTTGACAGCACCCATCACAGATTGTCTCAGTAGCAAAAAGAAGTTTGTCTGGACAGAAAGTGCCCAGCAATCCTTTGAAAGACTGAAGAAGGCGTTCGCTTCGGAAGAGCAGCTCCTGCACGTTGATCTGGAGAAACCCATGAGGCTAGAGACCGAAGCGTCCGACAGAGCCATTGGGGTGGTTCTTTTGCAGCCAGGGAGGAGCAAGCAGGAATGGAAGCCGTGTGCCTTTTTCTCGAGGAAGCTGAGCAAATCACAGCAAAACTATACTGTGTATGACCGTGAACTGCTTGCGATCTATGCGGCGTTTCGCCGATGGAGACATCTGCTAATAGGGGCACAGCACAAGATCCAGGTTTGTACTGATCACAAGAACTTGGAGTACTGGAGGACCACACGAGTACTCAACCAAAGACAGATTCGATGGGCACAGGAGTTCTCCAAGTTTTCCTTCGAAATCCAATACGTGCCAGGAGAGGAAAACGTAAGAACAGATGCTCTCTCCTGGAAGCCGGAGTACATGGAAGGAGAGGGACCGCCGGAGATACGACACGTGATCCCCGAGGACCGATGGGTGTGGGGGGGAGCCTTGGTTGGGAAACGAGAACTGGCCGGACTTACTAGAAACGACGTATTCGCTCAAACTAAAATCCGGGAACTCCGAGATGGAAGAGAAAACCAAGGGCGTTTTGAGGAAAAGGAAGGGGTGCTGTACTATAAGGGGGCGCTGTATGTACCGGGGGAGACCCTGAGGGGGAAGGTACTCAAACAACTCCATGACAACCCCACAGCTGGGCACTTTGGACATCACAAAACCATGATGCTCGTCACCAGGCAGTTCTGGTGGCCAAGGGTGAGGGAGGATGTACAGGAATATGTACGGGGGTGCAACCGCTGCCAAAGGGCAAAGGGGGAGAGGGCTGCCCCCGCAGGGTTATTGGAACCCTTACCCACGCCAGGAAGACCCTGGGAGGTGGTGTCCATTGATTTTATGACCGATTTGCCCAATTCCCAGGGACGACAGCAGTCATGGTAGTAGTTGATCTATTGACAAAGATGTGCCATTTCATAGCTTGTTCACATGCGGTGACCGCAGAGGAGACAGCCAAGTTGTTTGTGGATCACATCTTCAGGTTGCATGGGGCTCCCTCGAGGGTAATTTCGGATCGCGGGAAACAATTTACTTCCCGGTTCTGGAGGAAGCTCATGAGCTTGCTGCAGGTAGAGGTGAGCTTCTTGACGGCGAGACATCCGGAAACCAACGGGCAAGCAGAAAGAGCGAACAGTGAACTCCAGCAATACCTACACTACTACGTCAGCGAGAGGCAGAATGATTGGGTAGAGAAACTAGCGCTGGCTGAATTTGCGTACAATAACGCTGAACATGTGTCCACGGGAATGAGCCCGTTCATGGCCAATTATGGGTGTCACCCCAGGGCCTTCCCGGGGAGTGGGGAGGAAGGGTGGAGCGTACCTGCGGCAGAGCAGTTTATGGAAGAAATGGAGGCCCTGCACCAGCAACTTAAGATGAACTTAGAACGGGCCAAGGAAATTTACAAGAGGCAGCAGACAAGCACCGTAGGGAAGGGGAGACCATACGGGTAGGGGACCGGGTATGGTTGTCAACCCAAGGGTTACCCTTTAAGGGGGGGTGCAAGAAGTTGCAGCCAAGGCGGCTGGGGCCGTTTGAGGTAACACAGCAGGTGAACCCCGTGGCATTCATGCTCAAGTTGCCTGACAGCATGAAGATACACCCGGTGTTCCATAGGTCCCTACTCTCACCGTACAGGGAGGGGCGGGGAGTCCCGGGGCGGGAAGTCAAAGTCACCACACACCCGCAGATAGAGGAGAGGGAACACCACAACCGGGCCACGGAAATACTCGATTCAAGGTGGCGAGTGGGCCAGGTGGAGTACCTGGTAGCTTGGGAGGGCGAAACACGTGGGTTCCCGCGGAGGCAATCAATGACGGGTATCTTGTGGAGGAATTCCACAGCCTGTTCCCGGACAAACCCAAACCACTAGCGAGATTCTGGGAGGAGCAATTTGGAACCACAGACGATGAGGAGGATTTTGTGGGTTTTTCTGCCTCCGAAGAGGAGGGAGGAGAGGCTTCGGAGGAAGAAGAATCAGACTGGGAGGCCCACCCCGCGGGGAGAGATCGGAGAGGGTGGGAAGCGGGTTTTGAATCCTCAGAGGATGGTGACAGCTCCTTCCGGGGATTCCCCGCATCGTCGGCAGAGGTAAGGGACGAAGTTGGATCAAAAGATTGGGCCGGGGGTGAAGGGGGTCCTGGGGGGGAGTTGGATGTCAGGGAACTGACATCGGAGCCAGAGGCGGAGGCTAGGCTCTCAAGCGATGCTGGAGAAGGGCCCAGCAGGGCGAGTGGCGGCTCACCAGCTGGGGAAGGAAATCAGCGTCACACCAGGGATAAAGGGGGGCAGATGGGGGAATTGGCGAGGGGGCTCCAGGACTCCTCGCCGGAGATCAGCGAGGAGAGCACGGGTCCTCCGCTACCCACGCCCTCCCTGCACAGAAGCCTTCCGTGCAGGGAGAGTAGGAGGAGACTTGGAGTCAAACAACTTTTATGCTGGAAAAGATTTAAGAAACGCCCACTGACGGATTCTGCTAGCGACTGAACAGCCACGAAGTGTAGGGCTGTCCAGACAGAAAAGGTTTAACAAGGCAACCAAGCCAGGAGTGGCACCAACTTGCGCACGAGCAACCCCTACGTTTACGGCATGTTGTATTAGGAATCCTCTGATAACTGCTTTGCTTGCATCCCAAATTACTCTTTTTTCCACTGTGGAATTCATGTTTATCTCAAAGTAATCTCTTAGAGTTTTTTGGGCCTTCTTGGTCACCTCTTCATTCCTAAACAAAGTGTCATTCATCCTCCATCTAAAGGAACCAATTGGCGTCAATTTCATTTCCATCTTTACCACATTATGGTCAGAACAAGTTTTGGGGCAAATCTCCACTTTGCTGATCTTCAGAGCCAGTCCCCTGGTTACCCAGATTTGGTCAATTCTTGTCCATGTCATTTTAGCCTCAGAGAAGAAAGTTCCCTCTCTTCCCAGAGGGTTCTTCATTCTCCAAATATCAACTAAGTCCATATTTTCAGTCATGTCAAAAAAAGTTTTTGGTAGTCTACCATCTTTGGTGACTACCTGTCTCTGTGCCTTATCCATATTTGTAGACACCACTCCATTCATATCTCCCATCAAAATCATATTATAGTCCATATAATCCATCAGAGTCTCATGTAACTTCTTAAAGAATTCCGATTTTCCTTCGTTTGGTGCATAAATACCTAGAACCAAGAATTTCTCTCCTTGTGATTGAATTTCAATTGCTACAAATCTTCCTTGATCATCTTTAAATAAGAATTTCTGTGATAGGCTCTCCTTTGCATAAAGGACCACTCCTCTTTTTTTTAACTTTGTCTGATGAAATGAATTCTTGGCCCAATCTTTTATTACTCAATATCTTCCTGTGTAGCCTTATCACATGTGTTTCTTGTAAACAAATTAAGTCCAAATGTTCTTTTTTCAATAAATGAAAGACTCTCTGCCTTTTTTCTGGGGAGTTTAGTCCATTCACATTCCAGCTCAAGACCTGCAACGCCATCATGTAATTACGCTGATGTTCCTCCAACTGCACCCAATGCTTGCTCTTCTTCTGTTCATGGTAATGGTAGCACGTTCACTGGGGAGTCCAATCCAAAAGACAATGTTGATATATCCAATATTCCCCTGTTTGGTGATCTCCTATCTGATGCTCTCTGCTCTAGTCCTCTATCTGGTGATCTTCTGTCTGGTACTCTTGGCTCTTTTCCAGATCCCTTCTGCAGATCTTCTTTGTATTTGTTCAGAAACTTCACTTTATCTTCTACTGATCTTATTTTTATTTTCCTACCTTTGAAACTGAAAGTTAAACCTTAGGGGAAACTCCCACCTAAAGATAATTTTGTTCTTTCTCAGCAGGGCAACAATATCTCCGTAGTCAGGCCTAAGATCCAAAAGATATTTCGGGACGTACTTCTAGGTTCTTCTGGTAGTGCCAACCCAAGATTCTGTCTCTCTCTTCTTTAGTTCAAAGGGTAATCAAGCAGTCTCTTATTGTATTCTTCTCTTTTTTCCCCTCCTCTTCCAAGTCTGAAGGCCCTCACAATTTTAAACTCTTTTTGTCCCAAGTCCAAGTCCCAAAAGTCAGCAAATTCCTGTGTAAGAAAGTCTATCAAACTTTTCCTTCTCGAATTCAGGTAGGCCTCTGATCCTTAGATTCATCTGTTTTTCTTTAAGTTCAATCATAGCAAGCGTCAGCTTATGTTCATCAAGTTGCTTCTGTAGGGCTGGGACTCTCTCTCTCTCCATTTGCGTTACTTTACATTCAGCAGCAGCCGCTTTCTCCCTAGCTTCCTCTGCAGTCTGCCGTAACAGAGTGGATTCCTGTATCAATTTCTGAATAGTTTCTGTATTAGTATTCACCTTTAGTCCCAGATTGTTTATGCTTTCCGTATTTAAGTCGATTTTAATAGTTGCAGCATCCACTTTCTTATTAAGCTGTTCCAATGAATCATTTATCTTACCTAATGCGACCGCTAGTACCTCTTCTGGCAACATTCCTCTTGATTTTGGTTGTGCTGATATAGACACAGCAGCAGCCGGAGGAGTAGGGTCTGGTATTGAACTTCTCCTAGGTTGCTGCCTAATCTTCCCAGACCTTAATGTTTTTTCAGCAATTGACAGATCTGTTTTTTCCTTTCCATTTGCCATAACACTTAAAAGATTCAAGGTCAATCCCAGAGTCTCACAGTTTTTTATCTTGCAGCTGGAAATTCCCCCAGCCCAACTCTTGTAAAACAACCAGTTTCAAAGGCTTCCACTAGGGGGAAACAGTTTCTATTTATGTTATTTTGTATTAGTCAATAATGTCCTCTTTTAAACACAGTTCAGACAATCCAAAGTTAGTTACAGTTTTCTGTTACTCTTTACTCCTTTTTAGAGACAGCCAGAGACTGTAGAAACAATGTATTTCTCTCACTTAGCTAGCTGTCAGTGAATGTTCTAAACGCTGTCAATGGACATTCCAAAAACGTCAGTCCTACTAGCAGCCCGTTTCCAGGGTCAGAGCGGCGGTATTCTAGCTCTCTTCACTCTCTCCTGCAGGCATACTCAGTCCACAACTTCCCCCCTCTTCTCCTGCCCCCAAGGGGGGGTTAACTGTTCTTTACCGTTGAAAGTTTAGTCTTTTACCAAAGGCTTTCCAAGGCTTCAGTTTGCAGCTTCATTGCGTCAGTCTATTTACAAAAGGGGAAGGCGGACTTCCTGTATTGAACCTCCCCGCTTCGATACCAAATTATATGTTTAGAAATCCAATTCTCCCATTTCAGCTCTACTCACGGGTAATTACTTTAGAGTCAAATTGTCCACAGGAAAAAGTCAGCGCTCTCCGGCAACGGCTGTGCGGCTTCGCTCCGTGGAAGAAGCAGATGATTCGAAGCACCGCGCCACTCACCCCACGTCGCTCCGGAGCCCCGAAATCGGGTTTCCCCGCGAGTAGGGGAGGTGCAGAAGGTGCCCGCCGAATCCCACGTTCACAGGCTTCTCCCGCCTGTGATTTTTGCGGGTCTCCGCCTTCGCCGTGGCGAACAGACCCAATTTCCCACGGGGCAAATTCCTCCCGGTCAGAGGAATTCTGCCATTGCCGATGGCGCCAACCCGGAAATCTGTTTCTTTTCCATTCTCGTCTTCATCATCTTTCAACTCCGCTCCTCCTGTTGCTCCTGCTCCTCCCACGGCTCCCTTTTCTTCTTCCTCTTCTGATCTTAGTTCCTTATATTTTCTCAGGAATTTACTTGTCTCTTCTGGGCTTGTCAGTCTATGCTTCTTGCTTTTATAGAAGAAGGAAACTCCTTCGGGAAATTCCCATCTAAATTCTATATTATTTTTCTTGAGGACTTGAACAAATACTTTGTATGGGTCTCTCCGTTTCAACAATCATATTGGAATATCTTTAAAGATGATGATAAAACTTCCGTCAATATTTAATCTTTTTTCTCTATTCTTTTGCAATATCAGATTTCTCATGTCTCTGTCCTTAAATGTTATTAAACAATCACCTGGGACTTTCCGTGTTCTAGTTGATCTTACTCTCATTCTGAATGCACCTTGAACTGTCTTTGCAACCTCTTCTGGTTCTATCTCCAACCATTGAGCCAACTCTTTTATCAATTTCTCCTTAATATTCTCTCCCTGTGTCTCCGGTATGGCTCTCAACCTTAGGTTGCCTTCTCTTTGTCTCAATTCATTCATTGCAATCGCATCCAAAGCTTCCTCTTGTGTTTTGTTAATCTCTGACATGCCTGTTTTTAATTTCTCTTCTTCTCTTTTCATCTCCTTCATTTCCACTTTCGTTTTCTTCCATCCTTCCTCTAATTTTTGTGTTCTTTTAGATACATCTTTTAACTGACCTTTAAGCTCATTAACTGTTTCATCTATTTTTTTGTCCATTTTCCCAATTCTATTATCCACATGTTCTAATTTAGATGGTAAATATGGTAGTTATGATCCAATTGTGTCTCGCAAAAACTTCCCACCAAGATCAAATGTAGAACAAACTTCCCAAAAAGAGTAGAGCAAACTTCCAAAAAAGATGTAGAGGAGATAATTGAGCATAAAAAAAATGAGGTGAAAAGATCTTAGTCCAATATTAGATAAACCACTCATAAACCACCCAAAAGTCTCTTGTAGAGATAGATCCAAAGTTATAAAAAGTACATAATAGAAAAAAAATTAAGTTTCCAGTCCAAATAAAAATGATTTTAGCAATTTCTAATTTGGGGGACAATATAATCCAAAAATATAATCCATGAGTTAAGAGTCTCAGTTTAGATGCACTATATCCAATCAAATGAAATAAAATGCGTTAAATCCAGTCAGTCTCAAAATTTGCAATAAAAAGGTAAAAGCCACCAACAGATAGCAACATTACCAGCTGCTATAAACCAGCAGCCAGTAGAGCGATCCAAAAAGAAAAAAAGAAGTCAGAGCAAATAAAAAAAAAACAAGTTGTAGTTCCCCTGCTTGACCACAGGGTTCTAAAAACCAAATGTTATGTTTGTAATGTAATAAATTTTGGTGACTTTATATTTTAAATTTCCCCTATTTCAGTTCCAAATTACAATTCTTTCCAAAACAAAAAAGATTCCAACCAAAATAGCAGACAGATATTACCTTCTCTTCTTTAACTTTCCCAGACAAGCAGTGCAGATCCAAAGGAAAAAAAGTAACAATGGAGTCTGAAGCTCCGTTGCGCAGATATTTCAAAAGTGAAACCTGAGTTATTTAGCGACTTCTTCTGATTCAACACCTTATCTTTACGAGGACTTCAGAGTTCAAAACCGCTTCCTGGATTTTTAAATTACTTTATTAATTCTCTTTTTTTATTTTTCACCCTTTCAATTGTATATTTTATGTTTTCTGGTCCATTGGATGGTTTTATTTCTTTTTGCCTTTTTTCTCTTTTTGTTATATAACTGTATGATATATTGTGGTGGGGAGGGAGAAGGCAGACAAAAGGGAAAGAGAAACTAGAAAGAATCTGGGAGGGGGGAGTCAGTCTCACAGTTGGATAGACTCAGGACCTGCAGGTGTGACCTTGAACAACTCATACAACACTGGGAACCAACTGATAAGAGATGTCGGGCAAGGAGGGAGCAACAACTAGGAAAGTGGCAGCTGCGGCGGCTGCTAGATGGGCTAGTGTACAAATTGGGGACATTGGAGATAAAGGAGAGAGAGAGCAGACAGATCTCTTTGCATTGCAACTCTCGGAATTCAGGAAAGAAATGATCCAATCAGTGCAAGAATTTACACAACAGGTTCACAGTGACATGGAAAAATCCAATCAATCACTGAACAAGTGCACTGAGACATTGAAAATTCGAATAGAGTCCTGAAAGAGCAATTTGGGATACTGGGAGATAAGGTTAATAATTTGGAAACATAAGTAGACAAATTAGAAAAAATTAAAGATGAGGTAGGAGAATTGAGAGAGGAACAAAAAGGGATGATGGGAACTGTAGAAGGGGTTCAAGGGAAGCAGAATGAATTGGAAGATCAGGTTCTTCTTCTGCAACTAAGGGAAAGAGACAGAACACTACGAATCAGAGGTTTGCCAGAATCTGATTCAGAGCCAAATTTGGAGACATATGTTACACAGACGATTTCAGAATGGATGGGGGAAAGCAAAGACTGGCTGGATGGGCTAGCAGAGAGCTGTTTTAGAATTAGATCACGCCAAAGTTGAGAACGGAGGCAGCCAGAAGATGTTTTATTAACATTAGTAACATAAAGAGTGAAGGACGCTGTCAGGGCTGCCTCAAGTCTCAGCTCACAAAAGACCAACGCCTATCTTTTCTTATATACAAAAGTGTTTATTGCAGTTCATTGTTTGCTTCAGATCCGAGGCGCGCAGCCCTACGTCTGCTAGGCTTAGACCGCTGAAGTCCCCTCTGAATCCGTCCCTCCCCTGCACCAGTTTAAGAGGCTTGCGCTGCTCCACCTCTTTCTCTCTTTCCTTTTCCGCAGGGTCTTTCTGCCCGCTGGGGTTTCGCCCCTCCTGGATTCCTCCGACGCGGAATCAGACTGCTCTTGCCCCCTCCTGCGGGCTTTGGGACCTGGCCCCTCCTCCGGGCTCCCTGTACTTCCGCGCGCCTCTACATTTGAACTTGGCGCGCGCGCCCAACCTCTAACTTTCCTTTTGACAGCTATGCTACTCCCTTCACTACTCCCCTCCCCTTCCGGGAGGGTGGCTTGCTCCGACCTCCCTCCTTTCTCTACTGCCGGAGCCGCCTCCCCTGATACACTGGAACCTCCACCCCCTTCGCTGCACTCTGGCGGGGAGGCTGGTCCTGACGCCCAGCTGCCACTTTGGGATCCCCCGCTGGCCCCCTGCTCCTGACACGTCCCCCCTGGGGCTCCCCTGGCCTTGACCACCGGCGCCCCCTTCTGGGAATCCTCTGATTCGCTGGAAAGACTCATGGAATCTCTTGAGTCATTGTCATCCTCTTCCTCGCTGTCCTGGGATTCATCCCCATCGCTCTCCATCTCCTGCCTACCCTGTGCCTCTGTCCCTGAACCCCTGACATCCATCCCCCCCTCGAAGCCCCCCCTTCCCCCCCTCCCGCTGCTCGGGCGCAGGTTCCGGGAGCTCCGTTGTAGCGGGGGTAGATGCTGGATACAGTTCGTCGACGTCGATCTCCTCTGCTTCCAGTTCAGTGTATGAGTGCTCGAAACCGGGGTCCTCCCCCAACACATCCAAACCCTTCCCTCCCCCTGTTACTTCAGGCGATGCTGCTTGCCAAGGCCCCCTTCGCCACCCCACTTCTGGTTGATCGTCCCACCAATAAGAGCGGTCCGTGTCCACCCCCGAGCACGATCCCCTTGGAGGGCTCGATTCCGGCGTGGTCTCCTCTGCGGAGGAGAACCCCCGGAAGGTGCTGCCTGAAAGTGTGGGCGTAAAAAGCCAGTCGTCAAAATACTCCGCTGGCATGGGCCTGTGTGGGAAGAGTGCATGGAACTCGTCTTTAAGAAGAGGTTCCTCCAGAGCATAATCTGGCACCCAACTGTTGGCGCTGGCCGGGGTACCTTCCCTGGCGAGGAGGTATTCCACTCCCTCCTCCCCCCATCTCGAGTCCAGAATTTCCGTGACCTCGTTGAGTGTCGGGGTCCTCGGTGACTTCCCCCCCCCCGGTGACTTTCTACGTGGGTCTGGTGCCGTCCCTGGCTCCTGAAATCTGTGTGGGGCCTTGTAGGGTGTAAGCACCGACCTATGAAAGACCGGGTGCATTCGGGAATCTTCTGGGAGGGTCAACCGAAAAGCTACGGGATTGATCCTGCCCTCAACTTGGTATGGCCCTAGCTGTTTGTGTCCTAGCTTCTTCTTAGCTAACGACTTGGCCGGCACCGCCTGGGCTGCTAACCATACCCAGTCCCCCACCTGGATGTCTTCTCCTGCCCTCCTGTGCCTGTCTGCCTGCACTTTGTAGGCGTGTTTAGCTAGTTCCAAGTGCCGTCATAGCTCCTCGTGGACCTCCTGCAATTCTGCTGCTAAATGCTCAGCTCCCTGCGACTCCCCCTGCGTCGTTGTCTCCAACGCCGGGAAGGTTCTGGGATGTCGCCCATTGTTGGCGAAGAACGGTGTCACCCCCGTTGACGCGTGCTTCGTGTTGTTGTAGGCAAACTCGGCCATCGGTAAGTAGTCCACCCAAGTTGCAGGCTTTTGATTGGCGTAACATCGCAGGTACTGCTGCATGATGGCGTTGACCCTCTCCGCTTGGCCGTTGGTTTGCGGGTGTCTCGCCGACGCTAAGTTGATCTTGACATTCAGGATGCCCAGGAGCTTCTGCCAGAAACTGGAAATGAATTGGCGACCCCGGTCGGACAGGATGGACCGTGGTAAGCCGTGCACCCGGAACACGTGGTCTATGAACAGCTTGGCGGTCTGTTCCGCTGTTGCCACCTTCGCGCAAGGAATGAAGTGCGCCATCTTGGTGAACAGATCTACAACCACAAGCACCGCCGTCTTGCCCCGCGAACTGGGCAGATCAGTAACAAAGTCCAGCGCCACCCTTTCCCACGGCTGTAGTGGCGTCTCCAGCGGTTCCAGCAATCCCGCTGGCTTCTTGTGCACTGGCTTGGACCTCTGACAAGTGTCACACCTGGCGACGTAATCCGCGACCTCTCCCCGCATCTGGGGCCACCAAAAGTCTCTGGCTACTAAGTCCGCCGTCTTTTCTTTGCCGAAGTGACCCGCGCTGGGTGCGTCGTGTAACTGCTGTAAAACCTTCGCGCGGAGATCGTCTCCCGGCACGTAGAGAGCACCTTTGCGGGTCAGCAGGCCGTCGCGTATCTGGAATTCGCCGTCCTTTGCTGTCCCTCTTCGCACCTCCTCCATCTTGGATTGTGCGAACGGATCCGTCTGTAGCGCGCGTCGTACCGCGTCCAGGTCCACGGTGGCGGAAGCGCACGCCCACGCTTGCGGTGCGAAAATGTGCCTGGCTGCCACTGGTGCCGCTTCCTCGAGATACTGCGGTTTCCTGGAGAGCGCATCCGCTATGACGTTGTTGTCTCCCGGGATATACTCTATCCGGAAATCGAAATCCGCAAAGAACTCCGCCCATCTCATGTGCCTCTGGCTCTGGAGCTTCGCCGTGCGCCAATACTCTAGGTTCTTGTGGTCCGTGCGGACCTGCACGGTGTGCTTGGCTCCGATGAGGAAGTGCCGCCACGCCTTGAAAGCCGCGTGGATGGCCAACAACTCCCTGTCCCAGATGGTGTAGTTCTGTTCCGACTTGCTGAGCTTCCGGGAATAGAAAGCGCAGGGCCTCCAGTTCCCTTGCGGATCTTCCTGCAAGAGGACGGCCCCCACTGCTCTGTCAGATGCGTCAGTCTCAACCCGCATGGGCCTGCGGGATTCACGTGTAGCAGCTGGTCTTCGGACGCGAAGAGACTCTTAAGTCTCCTGAAGGACTGCTCCGCCTGGTCCGTCCAGGTGAACTTTTTCTTCTTGGAACTGAGGGTGTCCGTGATAGCTGCCGTCTCTTTCGCGAAGCCCCTGATGAACTTGCGGTAAAAGTTGGCGAAACCGACGAACCTCTGGACCTCCTTCCGATTGCTCGGGCTATTCCAGTCCAACACCGCGCGGACTTTGGCGCTGTCCATGGCTAGTCCCTTGTCGGACAGCCGGTAGCCCAGGAAATCCACCTCCGTCACGTCGAACTGGCACTTCTCCAGTTTGGCGTAGAGTCTGTGCTCCCGTAGCCTCTGCAGGACCTCCTTTACGTCTCTCTCGTGAGTCTCCTGCGATTCTGAGAAGATCAGAATGTCGTCGAGGAAGCATACGCACTTCTTGTAGAGGAGTCCTGCTAGCACGTGGTGCATGAAGGCTTGGAAACAGTGGGAGCCATTTTGGAGACCAAACGGCATAACTCTGTATTCATAGGTGCCCAGCGGCGTGAACATGGCCGTCTTCCACTCGTCACCTTCCCTCATGCGTATTAGATTGTATGCTCCGCGTAGATCCAACTTGGTAAAGATCCTCCCCTTCCTCACCGTCGCGAGCAGGTCGTCAATCTTGGGCATGGGGAAGGCCTTGGGCTTTGTCATCGAGTTGATGGCCCTATAGTCCACAATGAGCCTTTTTTGGGGCGTGTCCTTCTTCTTCACGAAAAACACAGGACTGCCCCCCACGGCCTTGGATTCTCGGATGAATCCCCGCTTCAAATTGTGATCTATGAACTCCCTGAGTTCCTGCATCTCATCTTCAGACATGGAATACAGCTTCGCAGTCGGCAGCGTTGCCCCTGGTAAGAGGTCAATTGCACAGTCGTAGGGCCGGTGGGGTGGTAATTGGTCAGCTTCCTTTTCGCAGAAGACCTCCAAAAACCCCTTGTACTTGTGGGGCACTGCCTGCACCATGCCTAGATGCAACTGTTGCCCTTCCTCCTGGCCCTCCTCCTCCTGGCCGGTCTGGATGCAATGTTGTGCGCAGTAGGACGAGCCAAAGGTGAGCTGCCGCTGGTACCACGCTAATGATGGGCTGTGTCTATCCAGCCAACTCATGCCTAACACTATAGGCGTGTCTGACAGTTGGGTGACATTGAAACTGATGACCTCGCGATGATTCCCAATTTTCAGCAGCATGGGTGGCGTCTGTTGTACCACTTGCCCACCCAGCAACTTCCTGCCATCTACCGTGACGACGTTCAGAGGCAGCGTGGCTGGTAGTAGCGCTATGCGATGCTGCTTGATGAACTGCATCCCCACGAAGTCTGCGTTGCTCCCTGAGTCAATCGTAATGGGGACTTCCAGGGTGAGTCCATTAGGTAGCTGGAGAGTAGCAGTGAGCTGCACCACTGGCTTGGGTGGTAAGGGGTCTGTAGGCTGCAAAAGCGCTGGGGACTGCTTCACTGACTTGCCTGGCGGAGCCCCAGCATCTCTGCTTCCAGCCAGGCATTCTCGTTTCCCTGAAACTGTTCTCCTTGGAACGCTTCCCCTGTTACTGTTGCTAAGGCTGCAGTGTGCTTCTGAAGCCTCTGGGGACACTCTTTAGCCATGTGCTGTGCACTGTCACAGATGTAACACTTCCTGGTCCCTCTAGGAGGCTTCGCCTTGACTGCTCCAGACGCTGAGGCTCCGGCAGCTGGCTGAGCCTTTGCACCACCCAGCTCCATTGGTTCCTCCCCTCCCTTCAGCATAGGCGAGGGATTTGTACGTCCCAGGTCCCTGGGAAGAAGAAAAGGAGGCGCTCTAGCTGGTGGGCGGACGTGACGCCCCTCCTCACTGTGCCAAGGGCGTTCTTCGTGGCGCACCCCTATCGTGAGTGCCCTCTGCACGACGTCTGCTAGGGTTTGAGGTCTGTCTCCCCTAGCCAGCTCATCTTTTACTGAGCCATGAAGCCCCTCCCAGAACAAGTCTCTCACTGCCAGGGAGTCCTTTTCCCAGCCCAGCACATTCAGCAATGCAAAAAAGCGAGAATGGTACTGACGCACTGTAGCCTTGCCCTGCCGCAATCCATGCATCTCCTGGCGCGCCACATCAACGTCAACGGTAGATTGGAAGCAAGCGTCCATGGCTTTGATAAATTCGTCAGAGTCCCTGCGGGCAAGACCATCTTCGCGCCACAAATTGCGTAACCAGGTTCTAGCTTCCCCATGCAAATGGGACACAATAAAGCCTACTTTCTCCTCCTCATCTTTGAAGTCTTTTCGAAGCAAATGCAGCGCGTATAGGACGTCTGCTCTGAAATTGGGATAATGCTTCAGGTTCCCATCGAAGTGGGCTACTAAATTGCCCCCCCTCCGTCCGAGACCGATTCCCTCTGATCTGGACCCCGGGAACCCCTGTTTGCACGCCTGATCCCACCTGGCTTGCAGATCCCGGCATCGCGCTTCTGCTTCGGCAACTGTCTTCTGAGAGACCCGTACTGCAACGGAGAGTTCAGCGACTGCGTTTTGCAGGGTCGTTATCTGCTCCTCAGTAGTCATGTCTGCCAAACTTCGTGAGCTTTGCAAAAAAAAAAATTTTTGCAGTTTTGGAGAGGGGACTTACTGTCAGGGCTGCCTCAAGTCTCAGCTCACAAAAGACCAACGCCTTTCTTTTCTTATATACAAAAGTGTTTATTGCAGTTCATTGTTTGCTTCAGATCCGAGGCGCGCAGCCCTACGTCTGCTAGGCTTAGACCGCTGAAGTCCCCTCTGAATCCGTCCCTCCCCTGCACCAGTTTAAGAGGCTTGCGCTGCTCCACCTCTTTCTCTCTTTCCTTTTCCGCAGGGTCTTTCTGCCCGCTGGGGTTTCGCCCCTCCTGGATTCCTCCGACGCGGAATCAGACTGCTCTTGCCCCCTCCTGCGGGCTTTGGGACCTGGCCCCTCCTCCGGGCTCCCTGTACTTCCGCGCGCCTCTACATTTGAACTTGGCGCGCGCGCCCAACCTCTAACTTTCCTTTTGACAGCTACGCTACTCCCTTCACTACTCCCCTCCCCTTCCGGGAGGGTGGCTTGCTCCGACCTCCCTCCTTTCTCTACTGCCGGAGCCGCCTCCCCTGATACACTGGAACTTCCACCCCCTTCGCTGCACTCTGGCGGGGAGGCTGGTCCTGACGCCCAGCTGCCACTTTGGGATCCCCCGCTGGCCCCCTGCTCCTGACACGTCCCCCCTGGGGCTCCCCTGGCCTTGACCACCGGCGCCCCCTTCTGGGAATCCTCTGATTCGCTGGAAAGACTCATGGAATCTCTAGAGTCATTGTCATCCTCTTCCTCGCTGTCCTGGGATTCATCCCCATCACTCTCCATCTCCTGCCTACCCTGTGCCTCTGTCCCTGAACCCCTGACAGACGCAATCCTTCAGAATAGTTTTGAAAAAGATCTTGTGGTTGCCGGGCAGAAAGTAGACATTTTTGGAGACATCCCACTCAAATTGGGACTCAGAAGAACAAAAATAGGTTTTTAACAGCAGCACTCAGGAGAGCCAACATTAGAGACAAATGGGAATTTCCAGAGGGTATCTCTTTCACATACATGAAAAGGAGATATAGATTAACATCAGAATTCCAGGCAAGAGAGTTCCTTGAGAAAAATAGGAGAGACTTCGATCCCAAACAAGATTGGGGGGATCCCCGAGCTGAACAAAAGGAAGCTTTGGAACGGTTAGCATTGGAAGATGTAACACCAGAAAAAAACAGATATTGTAACTGACTCTGACAATGGCCAATATTAAAATACTGAGTTGGAATGTGAATGGTTTAAATTGTAAAGCCAAATGTCTTCGGATTGAGCATATAAAAGCAAAACAGAAATTAGACATAATCTGCCTCCAAGAGACACGCATTGCAAAAAAACATAAAAGGGTATCTCTTTCACATACATGAAAAAAACAAAAAATTAGGTATGGACTTCATCTCATCAGATAAAACAAAAAAGAGAGGAGTTGTTTTTTACATAATCCTGCACTTGAACCCAAATTGATTCAGAAGGATGAAAAAGGTAGAATCTTAATAATACAAGTCAAAATCCAGGGAGAGAAAGTGATACTGGTTGGCATCTATGCACCAAATGACAAAAAAGCAATCTTCTTCAAAAAAATCAGAAACAGAACTACTTGAATTTGCAGATCAAAAAATGATCTTAATGGGAGACTTAAATGGAGTTCCATCTTTAGATAAAGATAGATCAGCCAGGAAAAAAGAGACTAAGGAAGGCAAATTACCAAAGACTTTTTTTGATATGACTCAAAATATGGAGAATAAGACATATGTTTGACAAAGAGTTCACTTATTACAGCCATGTACATGATAGCAGCTCGAGAACAGATTCTTTGTGGATTTCCAAAGAATTGGAAATAAGAGTCAAAAAAATCGAAATTCCAAATCCAACAATTCATTATTTTCTAACTTCATCCATTCTTTCAACCAGCAAAGACATGACGCTTCATAATATAACCTCAAATCTGGCAGGGCGAAACCTCCTCTTTCTCTTGCATCAGTTAATATCTTAAATTTAATTCTCGGTTTCTTGCCCTGCCAAATATATCTTGATATTGTTCTTTGCCATTCTTTAAATATTGCCACTCCTTTAATTATTGGAATTGATTGAAATAAAAACAACATTTTCGGTAGCACATTCATTTTTATCGTTGCAATCCTTCCCCAAAATGATAATTTCATTCTTCCTCACACCTCCAGATCTTTTTTAATCTTATTCCATACTGGTACATAATTGTCCTGAAATAAATCAATACCTCTGGGAGTTAACGTAATCCCTAAATATTTCACTTTCTTCACCACTTCTATCTGTAACTGTTGCTGTATTCTTTCAGTTACTTCTTGATCAATATTTTTCACAATTATTTTAGTTTTCCTCTTATTTAATTTAAAACCAGCCACTTGTCCAAATTGTTCTATCTCCTCCAACACTTCTTCTGCACTCTTTGTGGGATCCTCTATTGTTATAACCAAATCATCTGCAAAAGCTTTAACTTTATACTGATTCTGTCCTACTGACACTCCTTTTATATTTTCATTATTCCTTATTGATCTTAAGAAGACCTCCAGGACCGAGATGAATAACAGCGGCGACAGGGGACACCCCTGTCTTGTACCTTTGGTTATAGCAATATTTTCCGTCAAAACATTATTAACGATCAATCTTGCTTTTTGTTCTGAATAAATTGATTTTACACCATTTAGGAAAGATTGACCCATATCCATTAATTCTAAATTCTTTAACATAAATTCCCAAGAAACATTATCAAAGGCCTTTTCCGCATCCACAAATATCAACATCGCCTGTTTATCCTTCCTGTTATTCAGATACTCCATTATATTAATTATATTTCTTACGTTATCTTTCATCTGTCTACCAGGAAGGAAACCTGCTTGATCCTTATGTATCATCTCATTTAAAATTGTTTTCAACCTTTTTGCTAATATATTTGCAAACATCTTATAATCATTATTCAACAACGAAATCGGCCTGTAATTTTTAACTTGAGTCAAATCAGAGTCCTGTTTTGGGATAAGAGTTATATAGGCTTCTTTCCATGTTTCCGGTATTTCTGCCTTTTTAAAAATATTATTCATCACTTCTTTTAATGGTGCAAGCAGTATATGTTTCATTTCCTTATAATATCTTGCGCTGAACCCATCTGGTCCTGGTGTCTTCCCACTTTTCAATTCTTTTATAACCATTTTAATTTCCTCTGTTTCAATCGGTTCATTCAATTTGTGTCTATTGCTTTCCGTTATTTTCTGCACCTCTTTCTTCTTTAAATAATCCTCTATTTTCTTTTTATTGCATCTTTCCTTTTCCTTATACAGATCTCTATAAAAGTCCACAAATCCCCTTCTTATTTCTTTCGGATTCACAATCTCTTGATCTTCAACTATAATTTTATTTATTATACTCTGCTCTTTCCTTTTTTTAATTTGCCAAGCTAGCCATTTCCCTGACTTATTCGCTCATTCAAAATTCATATGTTTCATTCTTTTTATATTCCATTCCACTTCTTTATTAATCATCATTGCGAATTGTGTTTGAAGCATTTTTATACTCTGTTTCTCCTTTACATCTCCAGGTCTAGTAATCAATTTTCGTTCATTTTCCATAATTTGTTTCAAGACTTCTTTTCCCCCCTTTTCTCTCATTCTGTTTTTAATAGCATTTTGTTGTATAAAGAAGCCTCTCATTACCGCTTTACTAGCGTCCCAAACAGTACTCATCTTGGTTCCTTTATTTACATTATTTACAAAATAGTCAGTTAGGCATTTCTGAGCTCTTCCCACAATCTTTCGATCATTGAAAAGATTCTCATTTATTCTCCACCGAAAAGATTTTTCCTCATAACCCTTTAATACACCTTTAATCGGATTGTGGTCAGATAAAACTTTTGGTTGAATCTCTATTTTTGTGAACCTCAGAGATAATTCATTAGATATCCACATCTGATCTATTTGTGACAATGATTGATTTACTTTTCAGAATGAAAAGTAAATTGTTTTTCTAATGGGTGTTTCAGCCTCCAAATATCAATCAAATTGCATATTTCCACCATATCAAAAAAAGTCTTTGGTAATTTCCCTTCTTTTGTTTTGCTTTTAGCCAGGAGTCTGTCCATTTCCATTGAAACCACCCCATTCATATCCCCCATTATTATAATTTTCTGATCCAAATATTCAAACAATCTTTCTTCCAATCCTTTGAAAAATGCTGTTTTATTTCCATTCGGTGCATATACTCCAATAATTATCAGTTTTTCACCTTGCCAATTGATTTGGACTGCAATTAGTCTTCCTTCTTCATCTTTAAATAGTTGTTCTGCCTCTATCTTACTCTTAATGAATAGTACCACTCCCCTCTTTTTACTTTTATCTGATGAAATGAATTCATTTCCTAATTTCTTATTAATTAGAATTTTCCTGTGAGTTTTTTTTAACATGAGTCTCTTGTAAACAAATAATATCCAAATTCTTTTGTTTTAAATATTGTCCGATTTTATTTCGGGGTTTTTTATCGTTCATTCCATTCACATTCCATGTCCATAGTTTCAGTGCCATAGTGTCTGCCAATTAAATATTCTTTATTTTATATTAATTTACTTCTCCTCTTCTTCTTGTCCTTCTTCTGTCTCTTCCTCTTCTTCTCGTTCTTCTCCTCTTTTTCCTTTTGTCCCTTTCTTTTTCCTACCACTTTCTTCTTCCTCATCCAACTCCAAAGAGTCTTATTCCTCACCTCCTGCTCCTGCTATCTCCTCTTCCGTTCCTTCTCTGGCAAGCCCTTTGTATCTTCTCAAGAATTTATCCACTTCATCCGGTTTTGTCAGTCTGTGCCTCTTGCCTTTATACGTAATCGCCACTCCTTCTGGAAATTCCCATTTGAACTCAATTTGGCTTTTCTTCAAAATTTGCACCAGCTGTTTATAATAATCTCTTTTTTTCAGAAGCCTCAACAGTACATTTTGAAAATAATTATATAATTCCCATCAATATACAGACGCTTCTCTCTGTTTTTTTGCAGAATTAGATTTCTCATTTCTCTATCCTTAAATATAATCAGACAATCTCCTGGGAACTTCTTCGCTCTCGTAGTCCTTGTTTTAATTCGAAATGCATTTTGGATTGTTTTGTCCACCTCTTCTATTTGCATATCCAACCATTGGGCAATTTCTGCCGTCAATTTCTCTTTAATCTTTTCTCCCTGCACCTCCGGCACAGACCTAAATCTCAGGTTCGTCTCCCTTTGACGGAGTTCATTCATTGCCACCGCATCCCACAGCTCCTCCTGTGCCTTATTAACTTCTGATACTTCTGCTCTTATTTTTCCCTCATCTCTTCTAACTTCTTTCATTTCCAATTTTGTTCTTTTCATCCCCTCCTCCAGACTCTGTGTTCTCTTAGAAATTTCTTTCATCTGTCCTTTTAACTCATTTACCGTTGTATCTATTTTTTTATCCACTTGCTCTAATTTAGTTTCCATCTGACCCAATTTAGTCTCAATATTTTTTTCACTGTTTTTAATATCAGTCTTTTTTTTTAAATGATATTTATTCCAAGTTTAAAGTTACAAAAAAGAAAAAGAAAAACCATACAAAATACAAAGAAAACTTTAACCGTAACAAAGCGTAGAATGAACAAGTAAAAAAGAACAATAAAATAGAGTAAAAAAGAAGACTTAACAAAAAATATAAAAATACATTAAGTTAAAATAAAACAAAAACAGATTAAACCTTTACTTAGCCTTTTTCCCTTTACTTATTTCCATGACCTCCTCTCACCTCCCAATTTTGTATTCTAGTTCAGATCGTATTTCCAGCAAATCCTTCTAACCTTATTTTCATTTACGTATTTTAAAATTAAAATAATGTAATTAAACCTCCTCTATTTCATCAATTTCATCAACTCATTTTTGCTTAGTCCATTATATCATATCTACCAGAACAACCTAATATTCTTTTTCCAACCTCTTTCTAACATTCTTTTATATTGCAGTATTTTTGAAGGTATATTTTGAACTTTTTCCAATCTTCATCCATCGACCCTTCTCCCTGGTCTCGAATTCTGCCGGACATCTCAGCCAGTTCCATGTAGTCCATCACTTTCATCTGCCATTCTTCTCGGGTAGGCAATTCTTGTGTCTTCCAGTACTTCCCAATGAGTATTCTTGCTGCTGTTGTAGCATACATAAAGAAAGTTCTATCCTCCCTTCGCACCAATTGGCCGACCATGCCCAGAAGAAAGGCCTCTGGTTTCTTCAGAAAGGTACATTTAAATACCTTTTTCAATTCATTATATATCATTTCCCAGAAAGCCTTAATCCTTGGGCATGTCCACCAAAGGTGAAAAAATATACCCTCCGTCTCTTTACATTTCCAACATTTACTATCTGGCAAATGATAGATTTTTGCTAGCTTGACTGGGGTTAAGTACCACCTGTAAATCATTTTCATTATATTTTCTCTTAAGGCATTACAAGCCGTAAATTTCATACCTGTGGTCCATAACTGTTCCCAGTCAGCAAACATAATGTTATGTCCAAAATCTTGTGCCCATTTAATCATAACAGATTTAACCGTTTCATCCTGTGTATTCCATTTCAACAGCAAGTTATACATTCTTGACAAATTCTTAGTTTTAGGATCTAACAATTCTGTTTCCAATTTTGATTTTTCCTCCTGGAAACCAATCTTTTTATCTAAATTAAAAGCCTCCCTAATTTGGTAGTAATGAAGCCAGTCTCGAACTTTAGTTTTTAGTTTGTCAAAACTCTGCAGCTTTAGTTTGTCTCCATCTTGTTCTAAAATTTCACAATATTTTGGCCAATTTGTCTCCATATTAGTTTTTTTCAAAGCCTTAGCCTCCATTGCTGACAGCCACCTTGGTGTTTTACTTTCCAACAAATCCTTGTATCTCACCCAGACATTAAACAATGCTTTCCTGACAATATGGTTCTTAAAGGCCTTATGTGCTTTAACCTTGTCATACCATAAATATGCATGCCATCCAAAAACATTATCAAAACCTTCTAAATCCAAAATGTCTGTGTTTTCAAGAAGCAGCCAATCTTTCAGCCAGCAAAATGCGGCTGATTCATAATAAAGTTTAAGATCTGGCAGGGCAAATCCACCTCTTTCTTTAGCATCAGTTAAAATCTTAAATTTTATTCTAGGCTTCTTGCCCTGCCAGACAAATCTCGAAATATCTCTCTGCCATTTCTTGAAACAGTCCATCTTGTCCAAAATCTGCAATGTTTGAAACAAAAACAACATCCTAGGCAATACATTCATCTTTATCGCAGCAATTCGGCCCAACAATGATAACTTCAATTTTGACCATATTTCCAGATCCGTCTTTACTTCTATCCAACATTTTTCATAATTATCTTTGAATAAATTCACATTTTTTGCAGTCATATGAACCCCTAAATATTTCACTTTCTTAACCAATGTTAATCCTGTCTCCTTCTGAAACCTCTCTTTCTCAATCTCTGTAAGATTTTTCTCTAACACCTTAGTTTTCATCTTATTCAATTTAAAACCTGCTACTTGACCAAATTCTTGGATTAATTGCAATACTCTTTTTGTGCTGGATTCTGGCTCCTGTAGTGTCAAAACCAAATCATCAGCAAAAGCTTTCAGTTTATACTGTTTAGCTCCGAGTTGTATACCTTTAACCAATTGGTCTTTCCTGATCATGTTAAGCAGGACTTAACATGGACTGATATAAAAAGCAATGGGCAGATTGGGCAACCCTGTCTTGTTCCTTTCTCTATCTTAAACTCTTCTGTAACTACATTATTTACGATCAACTTAGCTTTTTGTTCCGAATAAATTGCACCTATACCGTTTTCAAAACTTTGGCCTACCCCCATCCCCTGTAAATTTTTCTTCATAAAACTCCAAGAAATATTATCAAAGGCTTTCTCCGCATCCACAAATATTAGAACTGCTTTAGTATTAATATTAACTTGTAGTTTTTCTAAAATGTTAATAATATTCCTCTTATTATCTGACAAATGCCTCCCCGGGAGAAAGCCCGCTTGGTCCTTATGGATTTCTTTCACCAATACATTTTTTAATCTTTTAGCCATAATTTCTGCAAAAAATTTGTAATCCACATTAAGTAGGGATATGGGACGGTAGTTCTTAAGCTGTGTCTTTTCCACTTCTGTTTTCGGTATAAGTGTAATATAAGCTTCTTTCCACGACTCGGGTGCCTTTCCCCCCCCTAATATTTCATTGCAAACTTCTTTCAAAGGCTGCATTAACCATTCTTTCAAAGATTTATAATACTTTGCAGTCAAACCATCTGGCCCTGGAGATTTGCCCAGTTTCATGTCCTGAATGGCTCCTTCCACCTCTTGATCAGATATTGTAGAGTTTAGTATCGATTTACTCTCTTGAGAGATTTTTTGTAATCCATTTGTTCTCAAAAACCGATCAATGTCTATTTCTTTCTGAGTTTCCTGCGTATATAACTGTTTAAAGTACTTCTGAAAACACTTTCTAATATCCACAGGGTTCTGTATACTCTTTCCTTCTACTACCAAGTTCGTAATAGTATTAAGCTTTTGTCTTTTTTTCATTTGCCATGCCAATAATTTCCCACACTTATTTGCCGATTCAAATGTCCTTTGTCTCATCTGTTTAATCTTCCATTCTATTTCCTGATTCGTCAATTTCATATATTGTACTTGATGTAGCTTTATCTCTTTTAAAATCTCCTGTGAGTTCGGTTTTGCCCTCAGTCTCTTTTCTCCATCCTTTATTTTCTCCAAGATTTTTTCCCTCTTCTCATTTTGAACTCTTTTCCTAATTGCATTTTGTTGTATCAAGAACCCTCTCATCACTGCTTTGCTTGCATCCCAAATCACTCTTTTCTCGGTCGTAGCGTTCATATTTATCTCAAAATAGTCTCTCAAGTTTTTCTGGGCCTTTTTGATAATTTCCTCATTCCTAAGCAAGGAGTCATTCATCCTCCATCTAAAAGCTCCAATTGGCGTTAATGCCATTTCCATCTTTACTGGGTTGTGATCAGAGCAAATTTTAGGACAAATTACCGCTTTTTTTTATCTTCGGGGCCAGTCCCCTAGTTATCCAAATTTGGTCTATTCTTGTCCATCTCATTTTTGCTTCAGAGAAGAAGGTTCCTTCTCTTTCCAAGGGGTTCTTTGTTCTCCAAATATCAACAAGATCCATATTGTCAGTCATTTCAAAGAAAGTCTTTGGTAGTCTGCCATCTTTCATCACCATTTGTTTTTGGGCTTTATCCATGTTTGTGGACACTACTCCATTCATATCTCCCATCAAAATTATATTGTAGTCCAGATAGTCCAATAGGATTTCATGCAATTTTTTGAAAAATTCTGATTTTCCCTCATTTGGCGCATAAATACCTAATGTCAAAAACTTCTGGCCATGAAGTTGAATTTCAATTGCAATATATCTTCCTTGGTCATCTTTGAATAAAAATTTTGGTGACAGGATTTCCTTTGCATAGAGTACTACTCCTCTTTTTTTCACATTGTCTGATGAAATAAATTCTTCTCCTAGTCTTTTATTGATCAAAATTTTCCGATGTAGCCTTGTCACATGCGTTTCTTGTAGACAAATCAGATCCAAATGTTCTTTTTTTAATATATGAAATACTCTCCCCCTTTTTTCCCGGGAGTTCAAACCATTAATGTTCCAACTTAATACTTGCAGTGTCATTTTGTGCTTACTCTCCTTCTCCCCCAACAGCCCCCAAGAGTTTATCTATGTCTGTCGATGGCGTTGGTTTCGCTTTTTTTTGTAGACTCTTATCCGGTACGGCAGGCTCTTTTCCCAGTCCTTTCTGTAGATCTTCTTCGTATGTGCTCAGGAACTTATTTTTTTCCTCCACTGATCTTATCTTTATCTTTCTTCCTTTGAAACTAAAAGATAGGCCTTGAGGGAATTCCCACCTGAAAAGGATCTTGCTTTTTCTCAACAGGGCCACCAAGTCTCCAAAGTCTTGTCTTAAATCCAAAAGATGTTTCGTTATGTCTTTAAAAATTTCCACTTTTGATTGCAGAATTGTCAAAGGTTTCTCGTAGTGCAAACCTAAAATTTTATCCCTATCTTCTTTAGATCGGAGGGTAATCAAACAATCCCTTATTTTGATCTTTTTTCCTCCTTTTCCCAATCTGAAGGCCCTCACAATCTTGAAATCTTCTTGTTTCAAATCCGATTTCCAAAATTCCGCAAATTCTTGTGTCAGAAAATCTATCAAGGTGCCCGTCTCCTGCTCAGGAACAGCTCTGATTCTTAGATTGGTTTGTTTCTCTCTGAGTTCAATCATAGACAGCGTCAACTTATGATCTGCAATTTCTTTCTGTAGGCCAGGTACCTTCTCAGTTTCCAGCTGCCCTACTTTGAATTCCACAGCAGCAGTTTTTTCCTGTGTAGACTTCGACTCCTGCAATAGTCTCTGAATGGATTATGTGTTGCTGTTCACCTTTTTCCCCAAGTTGTCTAATGTTTCTGTATTTAAATCAATTTTTTTATTTGCAGTATCAACTTTCTTATTCGTTTCTTCAACCTTTTTATTCGTCTCATCAACCTTTGTACTAAGTTGTAATAAAGTTTCATTAATCCTGGCCAGAGCACTGGCTAGAACTTCTTCTGCCATTCCACTGGACTTAACTTGTGTTGCTGTCGTGGGCAAACCAGCAGATGATTGCCTTCGATGCCCCCAGGCTTTCCCAGACCTCAAAACTGACGCGTCTAATTTCTCTCTGCCATCTGCCATAACAATGTGAGAGTCAAGGCCGTTCTCAGATATGCTGTTCCTGTTTACCAGTGGAAAATTCCCTTGTTGCAATTTCAGAAAGTCCCCCTAGGTGGACACTGTTACAACAGTCCAAAGCAGTCACTTTCCCTTTTGAAGTAACAAGAAAAGGAAAAAACAAAGTGTAGACAAAGAAGAAGAAACAGTTCCAAAATGTAGCCTTCCAATTATTTTTCCAGCGAAGCTGGCCACAATATATCCACCTTACTGTCGGCAGTTCTCTTTGACAGCTTTTGACAGCTGAGACGTCTCACTGGCAGATTGCTCTTTAAACAACTTTACGCAGTCCAAAAAACAAGCCCCTTCCTTTCCTACTTTCAGAAGGGTAGATTAAAAAAAAAATTCTCAGGTCAGAAAGCAGCTCTTTTCAAGTTAAATTTCAACGTTTTAGCTCAAAGTCTCTATGCTTTACACTATTTACAAGACGGGAAGTGGACTTCCTGTATACACCTCCCGCCACGGTAGCCAATTCAGTCCTTATTTTTGTTCCAATTCAAAGTCTTTTCCCTTTAAAGATTTAGTCCAATTCTTAATCTTTTAAGTCCAATTCCACCTACTCACGGTTAGTCTTTTAATCCGAATGTTCCAGGAAGAAATCAGCGCTCTCTAGCAACGGCAACACGGCTTCGCTCCGCGAAAGCAGCAGTCAACTCACAGCACCGCACCTCTCCCCCGTTCCGCTCCGAAGCCTCAAAAAAAGGCTTCCTCGCGAGTTGGGGGGGCACTGAAGGGTGCCCGCCGAGTCTCCACGTTCGCAGGCTTCAGCGCCTGCGATTTCTGGGGGTCCCCGCTTCGCCGCAGCGCTCAGGACCCGATTTTCGCGGAGCCGATTCCCTCCGACCGAAGGGAATCCTCCGTTCGCTAATGGCGCTGACCGGAAGTCTTTTAATATCAGTCTTTAACTCTGTAAACATCTTTAATATCAGTCTTTAACTCTGTAAACATCTTTAATATTTCTCCTTTCCAATCTGGTTCTTGTTTTGAACTCCTCCTATTTCCCGGTGTTGCAGAATTCCAGAAACATGGAAAGAGGCCTATATTACAGTAATTCCAAAACAAGACGCAGATTTGCTGCAAATTAAAAATTACAGGCCTATTTCTTTGTTAAATAATGATTACAAATTGTTTGCAAATATATTAGCCAGTAGATTAAAAAATATACTAAATGAGTATATACATCAAGATCAGCCATGGTTTCTACCAGGTAGACAAATGAAGGAGAATATAAGGAATATTCTGAATATAATAGAATACCTAGAGGCCAAAAATGAAAAGAAAGCAGCAATGATGAAAGAGGCTGAAAAAGCCTTTGACAATGTTTCTTGGAAATTCATGACAACGTTGTTAGAACAAATTTAATGTGGCTCTAAATTTCTAAAAGGAATAGCAGCAATTTATTCAAAACAAAAAGCAAAATTAATTATTAACCAGGTGATAACGGATGACTGTAAGATTCAAAAAGGAACTAGACAAGGATGTCCATTATCACCATTATTGTTCATCCTGGTACTGGAAATACTTCCCAGAAATATAAGAGCAGACAAAGAGAGTACAGGTGTAAAAACTGGGGAAAGTGAGTTTAAACTAAAAGCATATGCAGATGATTTAGTGATAACGGTGGAAGAGCCCAAAATTTCACTCCCTAAAGTAATAGAAAAGATTCAGAAATTTGGGGAAGTGGCAGGATTTAAGTTAAACAGGAACAAAACCAAATTATTAGTTAAAAACCTGAAGGAAGAGGAAAAAATGGAGCTAGAACAAAATATTGAGAATGAAGTCCATAAAAAGGTTAAGTATTTAGGGATATGGTTAACATCAAGAAATATAAATCTATTTAAAAATAATTATGAAAAAATCTGACTTGAGGTAAAAAGAAATTTAGACATATGGAGCAGAATGAATCTCTCATTGTTAGGTAAAATAGCAGCGATCAAAATGAATGTGTTGCCAAAAATGCTATTTCTTTTTCAATCAACCCCAGTCATCCTGAAAGATGAATGTTTTAAAAAATGGCAGAAAGAGATTTCAAAATTTATCGGGGGGGGGGGGGAGGCCAAGGATAAAATATAAAATACTTACAGACGTAAAAGATAGAGGCAGGTTTGCCCTCCCAGATTTTAAATTGTATTATGAATCTGCTTGTTTGGTATGGATCAGGGACTGGATGAGGTTGGAAAAGCAAGAAGCATTAGAACAGGAAGGACATGATAACAGATTTGGCTGGCATGCATATCTATGGTATGGGAAAGGAAAGGTACACAGAAGTTTCTACAACCATATAATTAGGAAATCATTAATAAGAGCATGGGAGAGATACAAAGACTTGTTAGAACAAAAGACTCCTTGGTGGCTTTCACCACGTGAAGCGTTACTGCTCAAACCACTTGGAAAGAAAGGAAAATGGCTTACATATGCTGACCTGTTAAAGGATCAAGATGGAAAATGGAAATTAAGAAATTACGATGCGATAAAAGATCATTTTCAGAGTTGGTTGCTGTGATGGATGCGTTTGCTGCCAAGCTAGTTAAAGATAAAGTTCCAGGCTCCGAACCACTTCTGTCTGGTAGATTTATTGCTAAAAGTTCAAAGCAAATACAGGAACTCAAACAAACGCGTCCGTGCTTTCTCAGTTAGTTGACTCTTCTGAGTCTTTGTGACGTTTTCTCGACCAGCATGCCCATCGAGGCAGGGCACGCCTCTTACTTTCTTTGTTCTGTGAATAGCTATTTCTGGGGACTGACTGGCCCCTCCCTATTTCTGCCTCCGAGTAAGAAGACAAACTAGAAAAAGGCTCTTTAGGCTCTCAGTAAGTGCTTCCATGCCCCCCCTTCTCTGACTGCCTCCCTTTCCCTGACATCCACCACCTCCTCAAAGGCCCCCTCCCCTTCTGGAGACTCGACTGTCTCCATTTCTCCTTTTTCCAGGGTGGTGGATGGAAAACCTGGAAAACTACCCTCCTCCTCATCCGTCTCTTCAAAAACCTCCCTCAAACCCCCAGTTCCTCGTGTTCCCCAATAGATGCCTTCTTCTTCTCCTTCTTCCTCCTCATCAGATGGTGGGAATCCCTCGAACTCCTCTTCGTCGTCCGTTGTCTCGAACACCTGTTGAAAAAAACTACCTCGGGGTTTGGGTTTGTCAGGGAAAAAATTGTGGAACTCCTCCACTAGTCCCTCTTCGGTGATGCAGCTTTCTGGGACCCAGGTGTTCTCTGAGCTTGGGGCCCCTTCCCACGCCACCAGATACTCTAACTGTTCCCCATGCCAGCGAGAATCCAGTATTTCTGTCACCTCGTTGCACTGCTCCCGTTCCTCTATTTCAGGTGGTGGGAGTTCCCCATCCCCACTACCCTGCCTCCTACCCCCCTCCCTGTAGGGGGACAGCAGTGACCTTTTACACCATGTTTATTTCTGACCGTACAAGCCTACAAGAAAACACGTCCGATCACTTCAGACTCCTTCAAGCAAGTCACAAGGACCTCCTTTACAAACGCAACAGGAAGGTCTCATATTACACACTTCACAAAGACTTTTCCAGCCTGTGAACTTCCGGGAAGATTCTTTCCCACAGCTAGCCGCATCATGTGATGTAAACATCGAGCTGGCAGTTTGCAGCTGCTTTGCTCTCATATCGTAACATTAACTCCCCCATCTTTTGCCTGGCAAAGTCATCCTCTCTGAGTAGCCCCATCAGTTCCTCATCTTTGACCAACGCCCCCCCACACATCCACTTGCTCTCGGGGAACATCAGTCAAGCCACCAGAGGCCCTTCTTCCGACAAATACTCCGGTTTCCGTGAAAGTGCATCCGCCCTCACGTTCTGCTCTCCTGGCACATACTGGATCTTAAAGTCAAAGTTGGCAAAGAACTCCGCCCATCTTATCTGTCTCTGGCACAACACCCTCACCGTCCGCCAGTACTCCAAGTGCTTGTGGTCGGTGCACACCACAATTTGGTGCCTTGCACCAATCAGGAAATGTCGCCATTGTTTGAACGCAGTGACGATCGTGAGCAATTCCTTATCGTAGATAGTGTAGTTCTGTTCCGATTTATTCAGTTTCCATGAAAAGAACGCACACGGCCGCCACTCCTCTTCTTGATCTGGCTGCAGCAACACCGCCCCAATCGTCCGATCCGAGGTGTCCGTCTCAACTCGCAGTGGTTGATCGGGGTTGACGTGGAGTAGTTGCTCCTCCGATGCGAAGACCTTCTTAAGCTTCTCAAACCCTTCTTGTGCCGCCTCCGTCCAACGAAACCTTTTCTTAGCACTAAGACAGTCCGTTATGGGCGCCGTCAGTTTCGCGAAACCCTTGATGAATTTCCTGTAAAAATTGCTGAAGCCCAGGAAACACTGAACATCCTTCCTGGTCTTAGGGCTCTCCCATTCCACCACCGCCTTCACCTTTTCCGGATCCATGGCCAAACCCTTGTCCGACAGCCTGTAACCCAGAAACTCGACCTCTTTCGCGTGGAACTGACACTTCTCCAGCTTCACCCACAGCCGATGCTCCTTAGGTTTGCTCAGGACCTGACATACGTCCTTTACGTGTTGTTCCTCGTTGTCCGAGTACACTAACATGTCGTCCAAGAAACAAACGCAGTTCCGGTACAGCAAAGGCCCTAGCACGTGATGCATAAAGGCTTGGCAACAGGGGCTCCCGCAGTGTAAACCGAAAGGCATGACGAGATACCCAAACGCCCCCATTGGGGTGAACATGGTGGTTTCCCACTCATGGCCCTCTCGCACTCTGATGAGATTGTACGCCCCCCGGAGGTCCAACTTGGTGAAAATTTTCCCCTTCTGCACCCTGGCCAGAACATCGTCGATCCTCGGCATTGGGAAGGCCACGGATCCCGTCAAGCTGTTCAGGATTCTGAAATCCACCACAAGTCTCTTCTCGTTAGTCAATCTCTTGTCCACGAAGAACACAGGGCTCCCCCCTGCCGCCTTGGATTCCCTGATGAATCCGCTTTTTAGATTTTTCTCAATAAAGTCTTTTAGGTCCTTGATCTCTCCTTCCGACATGGAGTAGGTCCTTCCCACAGGCAGTGCGGCCCCCGGCTTCATGGTCAATGAGGTGGCAACGTGTCAGCCTCCTTTTCGCTGAACACCTCCTGTAGGTCCTTGTAGCACGAAGGGATTTCGGTCGTTCCTGCTCTGCATGCTGCTGCCATCCTGGCCTCTGTCAGCAGGTGTTGCTCTAGGCCCAGGCAGTTCTCTCTGCAGTGCGTCGAAACAAAGGTGAAGGACTGTTGGTGCCATGAAACTACCGGATCGTGCAAGGCCAACCAACTCATGCCCAATATGATTGGCGGACCCGCCAAAGAGGCCACGTGAAAGGCGATGACCTCAGATGGGTAGACACCCGCATCCTCATGGGAGGCGTTCGATGAGTAACTTCACCTCCCAACAGTTCTCTCCCATCAATGGTAGTGACTTGCAACGGAAAAGGTTCAGTTGGTGCTGGGCTGCAAACTCCTTGCTAAAAAACGATGCAGAAACACCTGAATCCACTAAAGCTAATTCCTCCACCGTCTGGCCATTGGGAAGCTCTAGGACCACTTTCAACACTATGCTTGCTTTGGGGTGTCCAAGCCGGGGACTTTCGCTGTCGCTTGCACCACCAGCCGGTTCACCACCAGCCAGGCCTCCTCGTTTCCCGAAATCTTAGGTGCCTCTGCCTCAGTCTGTTGAGTGGCCCCAACCATTCCCTGCCAGTTATGACGCTCCGGACACGCTCTGGCAAAGTACACTGTCTTCTGACAGACAAAACATCTCTTGGCAGCTTGTACTTTGTAGTACTTTGCATTGCCTCTAGATGGTGCTAGAGGACCAATTACATCAGCATACACTCGCTGAAAAACACTGTTAATCTTTGTTGCCTTTCCTCTCGTGTCTTCTTTCGAGATACCTGCAAGAGAAAGCATTTTAGATTCACATGCTGTACACATTTTATAATCATTTTCATCAAAAGTCAGCAGATACAGTCCATTTTTCTCTCTGGCAGAAAGATACAGCTCTCCATCTTTGTAGATTTTGCAACTTTCCTCATCATAGGACAACACTAGTTTCTTTTTAGTGATTTGAGATACACTCAACAGATTGTATTTTAAATCAGGAACAAAATAAACATTGTTTATAGTCAAGTTCAGGCTTTCTAGGTAAACAGTTCCGATCCCGGTTGCTTCCATTTCCTGACCGTTGGCCAGTTTCACAGTGAAGCGTTGCTTCTCAAACGTAGAAAACAGTTCCCGGCATGATGCCTTGTGTTGCGTGCAACCTGTGTCTACAATAAATGCGTTCTCCACAGATGATGTGGCTTTTAGCGACATCAAAGCCATAGCTGGTTTTGCCTGGGACTGGGTACGACCTTTGTTTGAAGCCTCAGGCTTTACAGAGCTCCCTCTAGCTCCTTTCTCCTGACGTGGTGTGTCCTGACAAACAGCGTTCAGAGTTACAGCTTTTTCCTCTGTAGCAATTGTAGTGGGGGTGCTTGATTTCCGAGCTTCACTCCCCCCATCAGCTACAGCCATTGCAGCAGTAACAGGATCATCAACAGTAACAGCAGCAACAGTCCCTTCACTTCCTTGTTGTGGCTCAAAGCTCCTCCCAGCTTTCGATGAGCTTTCAAGAATCTGGCCAGCTTCAACTTGGCTCTCCCCCTTTGGTGCAACCAACTCTCGGTCCTTGCTTCCCACCCCAGATTCACAAGCTTTCCGGAGTGACTCCCAAGCGACCCTTGGTTCTTCGGCACCCTTTAGGACTGGCGCAAGATAAGCTTCCACATTTTCAGCCAAAATTCTGAGCACACGCTGCTTTAATTCACTTTGGACTGCAGCCTTCTCCCCCTGTGCTTGTACAGCAACAGGCTGTGGGGTTTGGACTAAGTCCCATAACTGCTCTCCCACCAGCAGGTATTCCATTGCAAAACACCATTCTAGCCAATTTTGGCTATTCAGTTTTTGAGAGAACAGAGCCATCTTTAAGCCCAAGCTGCAGCTTTCAGCTACGAGGTGGAAAATAAAAAAGTCTATTGGGCTGTTTACTAGCTGCTTGCACTTGGCAGTCAGCCCAGCTGCTTGGAAATTCCCTTCCAAGAATCTGTAAACAACAAGCCCTCGCTGCAATTCCAACAGCAATCAGCTTAGCTTTCGCTTTGGAAGCTTTTGTCTCACGTCTTGGAAGCTTACTTGCTCATAAATGTTCTCAAGAAGTACTCACGTCTTGTCGCTTAGCAACGGAACTTGGCAGGCGACGGCAGAACTTTATCAGTTTCTCTGGAATGCGAAGTATGTGGCTTCTCTCCGCTCTGTTTTATCCAAAACAGGAGCCTTTTCTCAGTGAACCGAAGAAGATTTCAATTCGCGTTCACCATCCAGCCATAAATCAGCAATCGCAGAGGTCCGTGAATCGTTGCTTATCAGCAAAAAAAGTCTCCCACCTGGGGCTTCAGCCGTCATTAGCAGTGCTTCACAGTCTCAGCCATCCGCCGTGCTACCACTTGTTGTAGCAACCATCCTCTGCTACCACTTGTTGGTTTACAAGCCCCCTCCAGAGAGGCTGGCCCCTCACACTGTCCTTGGAGCTTGTTTACCGGTAACCTCCTCTGGCTGACATCCCGGACAGACCAGGGAGATTTTGATAGGCGACATTTTCCCAGCGTGAGTAAATGCACACCCCCTCCTCCTGCGTCCCTAGCAGCGAAAGGAGACAGTCAGAAACGTCTACTTACATTCTTTTATTTCTGACTTTACAGCACTACAGAAAAACATGTCCGATCAATTCAGTTCTTCTAGCAAGTCTGACAAACTTCCTGTACATACGCAAACGGAAGGTTTCAAATTATACTCTTCACAGAGCTCTGAGAAGCCTGTGAACTTCCGGGAATCTTCTTTCCCACAGCTAGCCGCATCTTGTAATGTCAACAAGCTGGCTGTCTGAAGCTGTGATGTTCTCATATACTGACAGTCCATGTGCTGGTAACCTTGGGGCTGGGCTACTGCCATGCACTCTGTGTGGGGCTGCCCTTGGGCCCAGTGTGGAAGCTGCAGATGGTGCAGGATGTGACGTCCAGATTGCTGGTGGGGTGACCTGGCCAACAATATGTGACACCCTTGTTAAAACAGCTGCACTGGCTGCCCATCTGCTACCAAGCCAGGTTCAATGTCCTTGAAAAAATTTACAAAGTCCTGATCAACTTTGGTTCAGCGAACCTCAGGGATCGCCTGAACTCTTATATTCCAGCTCAGCCATTAAGATAATCTGCAGGCACATTCATAAGATGGGGAGGCTCATTTGACAACAAGAAACCAGCCATTTAGTGTCAAGGGCTGGTCCTGTGGAACACTCTGCCACTAGAGATTCAGCGGGCGCCTTCTGTGCCAACCTTTTGAACACCTGCTGAAAGCTTTTCTATCTTCTATTGCTTATGCAGGCAGCTAAGAATATGCCTTCCCACAGTAGCTATCTGGTTTTAACTTTTTAAATAGGGTTTCATGTGGTTTTTATTGTATGCGCAATTGCTCTGCCTACTTTTGCCTCTGGCCTCATCCAGCAACCGTACCTGAAGGTTATCCAGAAGGGATTGAAAACGTTTCCACACCCCTGACTTCCTGGTTGGTCATGTGGTTATGGCAGTCGAGAGTTCTTTCGGCTGAAAGAACTCCAGCACTTTGAAGAAGGGAGAGACTGTGAGAGCCACACAGTTTCTGTTACGATATAGAAGCAATGCAGCCGCGAGCTGCTAGCTTGAAAACAGCACATGATGGAATGTTAGGACTGTTCCATGGGAAACAGAGGGACAGTCAACTCACAGGGCAATGCACCGGAATTAGCTCAGAGTGTAATATGAGCTCTTCCTTTTGCTCTTATACAGGAAGTTTTTCTCTCTTGACTGCTGGAGCTTGAAGAGAGCAGTCATGATTTTTGTAATGCTGCAAAGACAGAAATAAAGGAATGTAAATTCATTTCTGTCTATCTCTTTCCCCTGCCCGGGGGGGCAGGAAAGAGGGGGTGTGTTCTTCTCACGCTGAGAAGGATCGCCTATCGCGACCTCTGCCTGGATCCTGCTGGGGAATGCAGACAGGGAGGTCAACAGGAGATCAAGCCGGGTGCCTGGAGAGTTGCCAGTTTCTCCTGATAAAGGCTTGATTCCCAACATCTGGTAGCACGGAGCCGATGGTTTCGATCCATGAAAGCAACAAGAGAGGTTGATGGATCGTACTTCATCCTCTGCAAGGAGATAAAGAAAGAATGTGGTAGTGGGCGGATGGAAGCTACAAGGATGGCTGAGCACCGGAGGAGGTGTTTTTGCTGAGCAACGGATTCCCTCAAGGTATGGTGATTTTATGGCTGTGAGAGTGAACGCGAATTGAAGCATTCTTCGGTTCACTGAGTGTCTGCTTTTGGATGAAAACAGCACGGAGAAACAGCCTGCATATTTCGCTTTCCTGAGTCTTGATAAGCCAGGTCCAGTTGCTAAGCAACGAGACGTCAGTAAAGTGGAAAGTTACTAGCCAACACGGAAGTGAGGCTGGCACAGTGAGATGCTGGAAAAACACTGGGAAAACAGCGTTTGTTTTGTCTGCTATCTCACTGCTCTTGGAGGGACTTTCAAAACAGCCTGCGTTTAGCTGCCAGGTGCAGGCTTGAGAGTGAGAGCTGAGGCTTGGATTCAAAATGGATATCAAGAAGGGGGGAGGCTTACCTTACCCACCTCCACTGACTAATGACAATTATTCCTCATGGTCTGTAAAGATGAAAGCCCTGCTTCAGAATCAGAGGATTTTTGGGGTGATTGAAAACCCCATCCCTGCTGCACCAACGCCAGGTTGGAATTCACAGAATGTGAGAGCCAGGACGGCCATAATTCTGTGTATCTCAGATGATCAACTCGTGCATATTCAGGATTTGGAATACGCGCGTGAGATTTGGCAAATGCTGCGTAGAATACATCAAAGAGATGCTGGTTCTTCAGCGTTGCTGCATTTTGAAAAACTGACCAATCTGAGGCTAGCGCCTGATGGAGATGTGCAAGCGCATTTGACAGAGATGAAATTCTTACGCCAGCAGATGGCGCAACGCAACGCAATTTCCCTCTTCAGGAAGAGATATTCTGCTTCATGATTATTAACAGCCTTAATCGGACTTATAAAATGGTTGCAAGTCAGCTTGGTTCTCTACCTGCCCGAGATCTTACGGCGGAGAGAATTTGTTCAGTGATTCTCAATGAGAGAGACAGACTTGCTGCAATAGATGTCAAAGACAGGGGGAGAGAAGCTCGGAGTTCTGACACCCCCCGCTGCTACTGCTAGTGAAGAACAGGCTGTTGCTTTGAACGTTGTCCGTTGTTACAGTTGTGGACAGACTGGGCATCTTCAGCGGAATTGTAAGAAGCCACGTCAACAGAAAGGAGCTAAGGGGAGCTCTGCAAAGCCTGAGGTGTCAGGCAAAAGTCGTACCAAGTCCCAGGTGAAACCTGCAAAAGCATTGCTGTCAACAAAAGCCGAATTTTCAACGGAGAAAGCTTTTGTTCTTGACACGGGATGCACACAACACATGACGTCGCGCCGAGGACTGTTTTCAACGTTTGAGAAGCAAAGCTTCACTGTGAAACAGGCCAATGGCCAGGAGCTGAAAGCGACCGGGTTTGGAACTGTGTATCTTGAGAGTCTGAACTTGACTATAAACAATGTGTATTTGGTTCCTGATTTAAAGTTCAATCTGCTGAGTGTTTCGCAGATCACAAAGAAAGGACTGATTTTGTCCTATGATAGAGAAAGCTGCAAAATCTTCAAAGATGGAGAGCTGTATCTTTCTGCCAGAGAGAAAGATGGACTGTATTTGTTGACTTTTGATCAAAGTGATTGCATAAGTTGTAATGCATCTGAGTCTAACATGATTTCTCTTGCAGGTATGAAGAAAAACGTCCAGAAGACGACGCAAGTAACCAAAGCTTTTCAGCGAGTGTATGCTGATGTGATTGGTCCTCTAGCACCATCTAGAGGCAATGCAAGATATTATCTTGTGTGTGTGGATTATTTCTCTCATTATGTGTGGATATACATAATGCACAAATCACAAGAAGCCTTAGAAAGGTTTAAAGAGTTTTGTGACAAGGTTAAGGATGTTCATGATGCTAACATTGATTGTCTTTTCACAGATGAAAAGCCAGTTTTTCTTTTACAGGATTTTCAGGATTTCCTGGATAAGAAAGGGATAAGGCACAAGACTGCTGTTTCTGCAGGTGCATGGAACAAAAGTGTCTGTGTGCAAGTGAACAAAGAATTGCAAAATGGCATGAAGGCACAATTGTTGAGTTCACATTTGCCACATGATTATTGGGCGGAATCGTTATTGTGTTATTGTTACTCTTGGTTGAGAAAGGTTTCAAAAGGTTTAGGAAGTTCTCCTTTTGAAAAGCTATTCCACAGAAAACCTTCTGTTGCCCATTTTAAGGTTTTTGGGTCTCATGTGAAATCTGATGCTCCAGGGGGAGTAAAGAATGCTAGAGGCATTTTTGTGGGTTATGAAAAGGGTCTCTACAGAATAATTTTGTCTGAATCTGGCCAGGTGATTCTCACAAAATTTCTAGAGAGTGCTTGTTAAGTATAGATTTATTGCTTTACTCTTGGCGTCCGGCACGCTCCCCTGCACTCCTCTGCAGTTCGTAAAGCAATTAGCAGAATTGCACAGCGTCCGTGTAGAAAAGGGCAGTAAAACAGTCCCACACGTTTCTTCTTTCCTAGTAGCACTTTATTTGCCCAAAAGTAGCATATTTACAATCAGGAAACACCATCTGAATCAAGTTGCATTTTGCGTCCTTCTCTCTCAGCTTGCAGCTGCAGTAACTAAGCTGCTTTCACTTTTCACTCAGCTCACAGCATTCCAAGCTGCTTTCGTCACGTTCTGGCTTACTTCCCTTGTAAGCGCCTCCTCTCAGCCTCGAGACACAGAAGGTTAACCCTTCACTACACCCAACACCCCCTCTTGTCTCGCGCCTGAGGGGAGAATCGACCCTTGGTCGTCCCAAACCCAGACCTTCACAAAACTCTCCATGTCTTTGGAAGGTGAGTGGCTTCGTGAACCCATCAGCTAGGTTCTTGGCAGAGGGACAATACTTCAGCGCAACTAATCCCTCCTGAACACTCTGGCACACATTCCAAAAGCGAATGTCTAGGTGTTTCGTTCTGGCCTTGAACTGACCTGACTCTGCCAAACGCAGGCATGGTTGATTGTCCTCGAAAACACGTATCGGCAGACAATCCACTTCGCAGAGTTCCTGCACCAAACAAGCATAGAACTCTACTTCTCTGCACATCTCTGAAAGAGCACTAAACTCAGCCTCAGTGGATGAGAGCGCTATAAGACTTTGCTTCTTGGACCTCCATCCAACTACTGAGTTCCCAAACTTCACAACTAGGCCAGACACAGACTTACGATCCTCAAGATTAGCCCAATCCGAGTCCACAAAGCAAGTCAGTTTGACTTCTCCTTGAGCTGGCAACCTAAGACAAAAGTCTTTGGTCTCCTGCAAATATCTCAGAACTCTCTTGATGCCATTCCAGGCTTGCACACTAGGGTTTGATGCCTCCCTGCTGAGCAGATTGACAGCGAACGCTATATCAGGTCTGCTCCATTGGGACAAGTACAACAAACTCCCTAGAGCTGACTGAAACACTTCAGTATTTTCGAACGCAGTGCGTTCTGCTTGCTGGCTGTCCTTCACAAAACTAGTCTCCATAGGACTTCTCACTCCTGCACAATCACTCATCCTCATTTTCTGAAGCAATTGCTCAATTTTACCTCTCTGGCTGAGCAAAAAACTTCCATCCTGTGCACGCTCAACATTGACACCTAGATAGGTTTTGACAGCACCAAGCTGTTTAAGCTTGAATCGTTTACCTAGCTCTTTGGCAAACTTCTCCGCCTGTTTATCTGTTTCTGAGACGAAAAGCACGTCATCAACAAAAAACAACACCAGTTACTGTGAGTCTCCTGATCCTCTAAGGAACAGGCAACTATCAGCAAGACTCTTCCTGAAACCTAGCTTCTCCAAAGCTTCATTCAGGCACATGTTCCAGTTTCTAGCAGATTGACGTAATCCATAGATGGATTTGTGCAATCTCCACACAACATCCTGCCTTGAGTTCTCAAACCCCGGAGGAGGAATCATGTACAGCTCCTCCTGGAGATCTGAGTTAAGGTAGGCAACATCCACATCAAAGTGGTTTACCTTCCAGCCTCTCTGTGCTGCACAAGCTAAAAGCGTTCTCAGAGTCTCCGCTCGTGACGTTGGCGAATACACCTCCGTGAAGTGTATTCCCTTCCTCTGAGTAAATCCTCGAGCAACTAACCTGGCTTTATATTGCGGCTCTCCAGCGTCAGTGGGTTTCAAGCGGTAAACCCATCTGGAACTCACAGCCTGCTTCCCCAGTGGCAACTCTGTGAGTGAGAACACACCTAGATCTTTCATGGACTTCATCTCTTTGTCCATTGCCCTGTGCCACTTGCCTGCTTCTTCCTCAGGTAAACTCTGAATATCCTCGAAGGATTCAGGTTCACATCTTGCAGAACCTACCCAGACGCCTGAAGCGTCGTACCGATCAGGAGGCCTCCTTGTCCTCGCTGATCTCCTCAGTGTGACTCCTGGTGACCCTGCCGCTTCACTGGGTCCAGCTAAATCATCCTCAACTTCAGTGTCTTCCCCCTCTGACCTGCTGCGCCTCTTGGGCCTTACAGCTGGTCCAGCAGGTGAAGAAGGCTCACTCTTTGGCTCAAACTTGACACTTGCCTGAGGAGGTGTTCTAGGTTCCCCCCTCTGAGGGATCCTGAGCTGTCCCTGCCTTGGACTCTGTCCCTGTGGACCGTGGTCCCCAGTTCCAAGTTCCTCTTCCTCCTCGTCTGAGTCATAGAACTGCTGTGGAAGCACGTCTGGATTAGCGTGCAGACGTTTCCAACCAGCTTGCTCACAGAACTCAGCGCTATTGCTGATAACCAACCTAGACTGGTCTCCACTTGGATACGCAAACCGCCAGGCCTTTGAGCCAGGCTCATACCCTACAAAGATCATTCTTTTAGATCTTGGCTCACCTTTCTTGCGTAGAGCCTTTGGAATAAGCACCCAAGCCTCACAACCAAACACACGAAGGTAGTGCACCTTGGGCTTCTCTCCATGAAGTAAGAAATACGGTGTATTTCCTACACTAGAGTTGTACACTCTGTTCTCGGTATGGACCACATATCGCCAAGCTTCCGACCAAAATTTCTGGGGTAGCCCTGCGTCCCACAGGATCGCAGACACAGCTTCCTGCACCGTCCTGTTCTTTCTCTCTGCGACCCCATTCTGTTGCAGAGAGTAAGGAGCGGTCAGTCTGTGGCTAATCCCCTTCTCCCTAAAGAAATCCTGTAAAGCAGAACCAGTGAATTCAGCACCTCTGTCACTTTGAAAACCACGAACTTTGGTGGAAAAGGTTACCTCAACTGCGGTGATCCAATCCCTGATCATTTTAGCCGCCTCCCCTTTCGTTTTCAGAGAGAAGGTCCAAGCAGACCTCGAAAAGTCATCAATCAAAAGCAAAGAATACTTCGAACCTCCCAGTGACTCAACAGACATGGGTCCACACAAATCTGCATGAATTAATTCAAAGGGTTGCGTGGTCTGCCTCTCTGACTTTGGATATGAGCATGTCACAACTTTCGCCTGTTTACATGCATTGCAATCTAGAAATTTGTCACAAACATTAAATTTGCACCCTTGTGTCAGCTCTGGTGCTTTCTGGAGAAATTTCCAATTTAAATGAGCGAAGCGTCTGTGCCAAATATGTAAACAACCATTGTGGGGCGCTACATTCACACATTGGCCCTTCGCATCTTCGGTGTCATCCTCTCCTGTGGAAAAAGGCACATTTACAGCAAACAAATTATCTTTAGACTGCACTGTGTACACATGTTTCCCATCCTTGGAAAATTCACATTTGTCACCTGCAAAAGAAATTTGAAAATTATCGATCAATAGATCATGCACACTTAACAAACAGTTAGTTAAACCGGGCACTGCATAAGCTTTGACTTCATGCTTAAGGAAAGGACAGAAGAACAATCCTGTTTCTGTTAGCCTTTTTCTGCTTCCATCTGCAAACTTAACATACTTCTCAGTTTTTACTGTCCTGCAATTCCTCAAAAGATCAGCAGATGGCACCAATAAATATGAGGCACCAGAGTCTATTATTATAGTGAGAAAGTCTTGTTGTTTACATTCCTGGGTCGCCAGGGCAACAATCTCCTCACTACCCCCCTCCTTGGGGCTTCTGCAGATGCCCTCTCTGGTTGTCACGGCAACAGACTCCCCCCGGCAGGAAGACTTGCCCACGACCTTGACAGCTTCCGTAGATGCAACTCTCTCAGTTGCCATGGAGACTGGACTTGTCTCGGCGTTCCCACACAACTCTGAAGCTCTTATCTCTACTTGATGCAGGTGGCTGACCTTGAAGCCTCTCGCTCTTTTCAGCTTCCCAGGCTCCGACTCACAACGTAAACAACTCTTGGCAGCTTTTGGAAAAAGAGGCGTCTCTGAGCTTTCACTGCTCACTGCCCCCCCCCACTGCTCATGGGGTCTTCAGGACGTTTTTCTGCACCCCCTCTGATGGAAGGGCTCTCAACACTTGGCCTCTGTCCAGGTTTCTCACACAGACACGTTGCAGCATCCACACAGCTCCCAGGCTCAGCAAAAGCACAAGCAGCATTGCTAGCAACAACAGCAGCAACAGTCCCTTCTCCCCCCTGTGGGGGCTCACAGCTCCGCCCAGCTGTGTATCGGCACTCAAGAATGTGGCCGGCGCCATCTTGCCTCTCCCTTTCGGATGCAGCCACTTCTCGGCCCTTGCTTCCCACTCCAGCTCCACAAGCTTCTTGGAGTGCTAGCCAAGCAGCCTCTGGCCTTCTTGCACCCAGGACAACAGGCACCAGATGAGCATCCACACTTTCTGCCAAAAAAGCAAGCACATGCTTCTCCACTTCACTTTGCTCTGCAGCCCTATTAGCCTCTGCTTTCCCAGCTGCATTCTGTGTGGGGTGAATTACATTCCACAGCTGCTCCCCCACCAGCAAAAGCTCCACTTGAAAGCTCCACTGCAGCCAATTTTGGCTAGTCAGTCTCTGACATGGCAGTTTAAGCTCAAAGCCATGTTCACAGGGCTGAGCCATTGCCCCCTTCTGTTGACTTTTTCAAAGGTACTCACTCACTCAGCCAAACTGGAAACTCCGGACGTCATGGCTCTTGGCTCCCACTCCGTCAGCCTCCTCCGGTCTGCCTCTTTGAAGTCTCCGGCAGTCGATCAAACTGACGACCAGCAGATAAAGCTTCAAAGCCCTTTCTTACACGCTTCACGTTGACCCATAACCATGTTAAGTATAGATTTATTGCTTTACTCTTGGCGTCCGGCACGCTCCCCTGCACTCCTCTGCAGTTCGTAAAGCAATTAGCAGAATTGCACAGCGTCCGTGTAGAAAAGGGCAGTAAAACAGTCCCACACGTTTCTTCTTTCCTAGTAGCACTTTATTTGCTCAAAAGTAGCATATTTACAATCAGGAAACACCATCTGAATCAAGTTGCATTTTGCGTCCTTCTCTCTCAGCTTGCAGCTGCAGTAACTAAGCTGCTTTCACTTTTCACTCAGCTCACAGCATTCCAAGCTGCTTTCGTCATGTCCTGGCTTACTTCCCTTGTAAGCGCCTCCTCTCAGCCTCGAGACACAGAAGGTTAACCCTTCACTACACCCAACAGTGCTCCTGAACAGGAGAGAGTAATTGTTCACACATTTCCCACTGAGGACAATTCAGATGATGATGATGATTTTAATGATTACAGTGGTACTGAGAGTGACAGTGATAGCTCAAAGAGCTCAGGTGACACAGTCATCGAGAGGAAATCTCACACAATAGATAGACCTTCACAGGTGAAGGATGAACCACTGTTTACTATTGGAACTGGTTCTCCAAAGAGTCCTGAGACTGATCCAGTGAGCAGAGAGGATCAGCACCTTATATGCAGGTCTGAGAGAGTTACAAAGGGCGTACCACCCAAGAGGTATTCAAAAGAGTTTGCTAACTCAGCTGTAGCATGTGTTACTATTGTTGACAACTCAAGACAGGTTAAAGGTGTGTCTAAGTCAGAGACAATGACACAACAGGGAGTTGCTAAGCGTAACACTACATTCCCTAGCCAAGGTAATGCAGATGCACTCATTCCTTGGAAGTCAGACAACCAGAGAGGTACACTGGGGAAACCAGTGGCGGATAGTTCCAAGGGTGGAACTGAAACAACAGGGGAGTGTTATATGTATAACAACTGTTTGTTTTCTTCTCTGGATCAAGCTTTGCTCGCAGCACACATTGATTCATATGGGGGAGTATGTTACGATATAGAAGCAATGCAGCCGCGAGCTGCTAGCTTGAAAACAGCACATGATGGAATGTTAGGACTGTTCCGTGGGAAACAGAGGGACAGTCAACTCACAGGGCAATGCACCGGAATTAGCTCAGAGTGTAATATGAGCTCTTCCTTTTGCTCTTATACAGGAAGTTTTTCTCTCTCGACTGCTGGAGCTTGAAGAGAGCAGTCATGTTTTTTGTAACGCTGCAAAGACAGAAATAAAGGAATGGAAATACATTTCTGTCTATCTCTTTCCCCTGCCCGGGGGGGCAGGAAAGAGGGGGTGTGTTCTTCTCACGCTGAGAAGGATCGCCTATCGCTACCTAGCCTGTATCCTGCTGGGGAATGCAGACAGGAAGGTCAACAGGAGATCAAGCCGGGTGCCTGGAGAGTTGCCAGTTTCTCCTGATAAAGGCTTGATTCCCGACAGTTTCCCATTAAAAACCTCAGATCGGGCGTTCTGAGGACTTGGTTATCTGGCAGATGCCTTTTCTGCGACTCCCCCATTCCCCGGTAAGCTCATAAGAGCCCCGAGAGTGAGTGGGGTGGAGGCGCGGCACAGCGGCACTGCTCTCTTCAAAGCTGCGAAGCTCCGAGACTGGCAACCATCAGTGACCAATTCCTCCATAAAAAGAATAAGCAATACGGAACTGTAAGTACTCCTAAATCATTCTTAGAACCATCTGGGAAGATAAGGGAGACACTGAAAACAGAGGTCGCTCCCCTTTTGTTGAACAAATTATATCGGCGTGCAAAGACCGAAGCCTAAAAAGCAAAGGAAATCCTTTAAAACTGGAAGCAAGTTTGCCCCTCTCCCTCCTTTGGGAACATAGGGGTGTGTGAATGATTTATTTCAATTGGAAACTTGCCAAATAAGACTGAGATATCCTCTTCTGGCAGCGGATCATCCGAGAGGGAAGGCCTGTTTCCATGGCGATTTTTTAATGGAAGTGAAAGAATTTAATATCTTCCTTCACTGAACATCTTATAAATTGTCCTGCACTGACTAATAATGTTTTAAATAGATAAAAATTGTCTTACTTCCTCTCAAGAAAGAGAGTTTTGGATAAACTTCTCTCTGCCATATTTTTCGTTGTGATTAAAGCAGTTTTAAAGACTGAGGAAGCTGTTTCAGATTTGGCTGCTGGAAAGGAGAGAAGCTGTTTCTCTCCATTGTTCTGGCAGCTGTGTGATTGACCTTGACATTTTTTAGTTATGACTTCAGAAAAAGAAAGGCCTAGACGTGGCTCTAAAGCACCAACGCAATTTGAGGAGTCGGCATTGTCAGCGTTAAACGACATTAAAGAAGGACTGGACCGCAATACAGGCGCTGTAAATAAACTGGAAGAAAGGATTGACCATTTAAGCACCGATCTGCGAGTTGTCAAAGAGCAAATTAATACACATGATGAAAGATTGACGCAATTGGAGAATGTCAGGGTCCAGGACCTGGAACATTTGCAACAGGAAAATGCAATAGCTATATCTTATTTACAGCTGGCCGAGAAACAATCTCATCTGAGATTGAAAGGATTTCCTAATCTGGAACAGGATCAAGATAAACCCAGAGAATGTGTGATAAGACATTTTGTTGAATTCTGGGATCTGAAAAAAGAGGAAGTTGAAGATTGGGTGGAGAAAGCTTATAGATTTGGACCTAAAAAAGAGACCAAAATAACTTATGATTGTATTGTGGTCTTTAAGACCAAGGAACAAAGAGATATCATCTTGGGATATCACCATAAAAAAGGCCTCAAAGTGTCTGATAGATCGGTGATCCTTTTCAAGGAAATTCCTAGGTACTTTCTGAATTTGAGATCCCAGTACAAGGACCTGACAGATATTCTGAAGAGAAAGAACATCTTTTTAGGTGGGAATTTCCAGAGGGCCTATCCTTCAAATTTGAAGGAAGGAAGCAAAAGATTAAGAACCTTGAGGAGAAGGATAGATTTATGCAGAAGCACTTGGTAGAACTTGGGTTGCAAACTCCACAGCTGCGGGGAGCGGAGGCAGCCTCCTCGTAAATAGACAATATGGCGTTGATAATTTATTCATGGAATGTGCATGGCAAGAACATGCCACAAAAAAAGGAAAACAAATTATCACATTTTGGAGAAACAAAATTTGGACATAACTTGTCTACAGGAAACCCACATTACAAGACTACATAGAAAAATGTTAATAAATAAAAGATTGGGCCAAGAATTTATTTCCTCTGACAAAGTTAAAAAAAGAGGAGTGGTTTTCTATATTAAAGATAAATGGAATCCAAAATTTGCTTTCAAAGATGAGGAAGGAAGATACACTGCAGTTGAAATTTCAGCACAAGGCGAGAAATATTTGTTATTAGGAATCTATGCACCGAATGATGGCAAAGCGGAATTTTTTAGGAACCTGGAAGCAAGTCTGCTGGAATACATGGATTATAAAATTATTTTGATGGGGGACCTGAATGGAGTTGCATCTACTTTGATGGACAGAACTCAGAGATCAAAGATTACGAACTCTGGCAGGTTACCGAAGACTTTCTTTGACTTAACCGAAAAATTTGATCTGTCAGATATATGGAGAATTAGAAATCCAATGGAAAGAGACTTCACTTTTTTTACAGATGCAAATCAAGTATTTTCGCGAATGGACTATCTATGGATATCCAGAGACTTGGTTCCTAAAGTGATAAAAACGGAAATTTGCCCTAAAACTTGCTCGGACCATAATACAGTTTCTATGGACTTGAAAATGTTTGTTCAGGGTTCCTTCAGATGGCGAATGAATGATGACTTGTTGAGAAATTCATCAATTGTCACTAAGGCCCCCAAAACCCTACAGGATTATTTTGAACTTAATATGAATCAAGGAACGGAAATAAGGGTGATTTGGGAGGCCAGCAAAGAGGTAATGAGAGGGTTTCTGATACAACAAAATGCAATTAGGAGAAAGTCACAGAATGAGACAAAAGACAAAATTATGGAACAACTGAAAGCTAAAGAGAAGAAACTTAGAAGAAACCCAAAGAATTTGCAGGTCCAAAAAGAAATTAAAGTTTTACAGGTTCAATATTCACAGTTAGTTAACCAAGAAATTGGAAGATAAGAAGGATGAGACAAAGAAATTTTGAATCTGCAAATAAATGTGGGAAGTTATTAGCCTGGCAATTAAAGAAGAGACAAAAACAAAGTACTATTACAAACATTGTTACAGAAGGAAAATCGGTAGAGAACCCTGCAGACATTAGAAAATGTTTTTATAAATATTATAAACAACTGTACAAAAAAAGAAAAAGAAGATTTAGGGAAAATCGAGCAATTTATAAAGAGCAATGCACTGCAACAGATTCTGAAGGACATAAAGAATCTACTAAATGGCTTAATTACAAGTCAGGAAGTGGAATACTCAATAAACTCAATGCAACTTGGCAAGACACCAGGACCTGATGGTCTATCAGCAAAATATTATAAGACATTGAAAGACTGGCTTATGCAACCTCTGGTAGAAATATCTAATTCAATTTTACGGGGGGGGGGGAGCACCTGAAACCTGGAAACAAGCCTACATTACTCTGATTCCTAAACAGGGTCAGGATAGATCCAATGTTAAAAACTACAGACAAATCCACTCAATGTGGATTATAAAATTTTTGCAAATATATTGGCTAATAGGCTAAAGAAGGTTTTATCTGAATATATTCATAAAGATCAGGCAGGATTTCTGCCTGGAAGACATATGAAAGACAATATTAGAAACATTGCGGATATTTTGGAAAAGCTAGAAGCAACGAAGAGTTGTAAAGCAATGTTAATGTTTATCGACGCTGAAAAAGCCTTTGACAATGTTTCTTGGAGTTTTATGTTACATAACTTAGAGAGTATGGGGATGGGTCATGACTTTCTAAATGGTATTAAAGCAATCTATCAAGAACAAAAAGCTAAAATTATTAAGGTTTTAAAGAATGGCAAAAAGCTCTCTCTGGATTTATCTGGCAGGGGAGAAAACCCAGAATTAAATATAAATTACTAACAGATTCCAAAGAAAGAGGGGGATTCTCTCTGCCAGATTAAAAAAATTATTTTGAAGCTGCTGCACTGTGTTGGATTAAAGACTGGATAAAATTAGAAGATATAGACTTATTAGACTTGGAGGAATTCGATAATGTGTTTGGTTGGCATGCATATTTGTGGTATGATAAGGTAAAAGCCCATAAAGCATTTTAAAATCAGATAATTAGGAAATCGTTGTATAATGTTTGGATAAAATACAAAGACCTTTTAGAAAGAAAGACGCCCAGATGGCTTTCACCAATGGAGGCAAAGGCCCAGAAAAAATTAAATATGGATACCAAATGGTTGAGATATTATGATTTATTAATAGAGGAGGAGGAAGGTTATAAATTAAAATCATTTGAGCAAATTAAAGATAAGCTAAATTGGCTACATTACCACCAGATTAATGAATTGTATAAATTGGATAAGAGAAATGGTTTTGCCTTGGAAAAATCTCAGTTGGAGACGGAGTTGTTGGATACTGAAGGTAAAAAATTATCTAAAATGTACAAGCTTTTGCTGGAGTGGCATGCGAAAGATGAACAAGTTAAATCTGTGATGATAGATTGGGCAAGAGATTTAGGACATAATATAATGTTTGAAGACTGGGAAAGATTGTGGAAGAAAGGGGTCAAGTTCACTGCATGTACTTTGTTAAAGGAAAATATTATGAAGGTGTTGTATAGATGGTATTTGACTCCTGTAAAATTAGCAAAGATGTATCACAATTGTGATAATATATGTTGGAAATGTAAGGAGAAGGAAGGAACATTCTTTCATATGTGGTGGACCTGTCCCAAGGTGAAAGACTTCTGGGAAAAGATTTATAATGAATTGAAAAAAATGTTGAAATATACATTTATAAAGAAACCAGAGGCCTTTCTTCTTGGAATAACAGGCTTGGAAATGCCCAAGAAAGATGTTAAATTATTTTTGTATGCCACAACTGCGGTTCGTATTTTGTTAGCTAAAAAGTGGAAAACTCAAGAATTACCAACAGTAGAAGAATGGCAGATGAAGATGATGGACTTTTTGGAGCTAGCCGACCTAACCGGAAGAGTCCGCAACCAGAAGGAGGAGGAACACCATGAAGAATGGAAGAAATTTAATGATTATGTAGTTAAATGTGTTAAGCTAAACTAATCGGAAATAGCTTCCAGATATTTAATGGGCTTAGGATTGTATTTATGTTAACTGATAAAATAATGTGTTTAATACTATAAGGAGAAGATTTAAAGATGTTAATGTTCAATTTAAAGTGTATAAAAATTGGTTTTGGAAAACCGTTATAAGGATTTGCAATGAAATTCAACTAAGGGGAAACGAGGAAGTCACTTTACAAAGTTAATAACTGTCATTTTCAGTAAGGTTATGATTTATGTTTGTTATGTTTGTTGTTTTGTGTTTTTGTTTGTCGTTAATATTATAAAAATCAATCAAAAAAATTTTTTTTTGGGGGGGGGGAATGAAAAAGTTTCCACACCCCTGCCTTGTACAGATGGCTGAGAGAGTTGGTGATCTGATTGTTTTCTGTTCTGCTCTGAAGCATAGAATTTTTACTTGCTAATTATCTGTGGTGTTTGCTTTTAGGATGTTGTTCATTGCTTAGAGATTTTCTTCTCTAAAGGTTTTTACTGAAGTAAATCAAACAGATCAATACAATAAGAAAATCCTAGAAGTGCAAAAAGGCAGCACAGTATATCTGAGAGAGACTCAATATTTGGTTGGTGAGGCACTTAAGACTGCCAGGAAAGCCAAATTTCACGTTGTAAAATGGAGAGATGCGCCCTGTGTGTCTGTGTTTGTTGCATGTAAGATGAAATCCCACCAAACAGGGTATGTCATAAGGGAAATGATTTGATATTGCTTTATATATCTTTGTAACTTTGTACTAATATAACAACTGAGTATTTTAGTAATATTTTGTTTGAGTTACCTGGTTTTTGTACATCACTCACAGATATTTTTAATATATTAAGTGGTGTAGAAATTAAATAACCAATAATCAATATACATGATGCAAATAAATGACGGACAGCCTGGTCCCTGCCACAACCAGGCCACAGAGCTTCTGTTACTTCCCGCCCAGGTCTGCACCAGATCACCATGACCAACACCTGGTATGGCTACAGTTCCCTCCAGTGCCATCTCACCAGTGGCAATGCTGTGCCCAAGGATGCAGCAGTGTCGGATGGAGGCAGGAGGTAGGTGAATCAGGTCATTGCTCAGGCCTTTCCTACCTGCCCCAACCTCCTGATTTATTTTTCACCTAGCTCCTTTAGTACGCTGCAGCTCATCAGGCCCTGGAGATTTGAATTCATTTAAAGTAGCTAGGTGTTCCCTTACCATCTCTTCTCCTGTCTTGGACTGCAGCTCCCTCCATTCATCATTGATTTGGTTAGCACCAGGTTGGGCATCACTTTCCTTTTGGGTGAAGACAGAGGCAAAGTAGGTGTTGAGTAGTTCCGCCTTCTCTCTGTCGCCCAATAGCCTTTCCCCTTCTTCTCCATGCAGAGGACCCTCCACTTGCTTGTTCTTCCTCTTACTTTGGACATAGCCCCCAACCCCTTTTTTATTCTTTCTAACCTCTCTTGCAAGGCTGAGCTCATTCTGAGCTTTAGCCAGCCTGACTTTGCCCCTGCAACTGTTGGCTACTCGTGCATACTCCTCCTTAGTGATTTCCCCCTTTTGCCATTTCTTGACTCTCAGCTCATCTGTAAGCTCCTTATGCAGCCACAGTGGTTTCCTTAGATGCCTCCCACTTTTCTTTCTTGTTGGAATTGTCTGCAATTGGGGGTCTTCAATATTTCTCCTTTTGGAAACTTCCATCCGTCTTGGACTCCCTTCTCTTTGAGTATTTCTGACCATGGGATCTCACCCAGTAGCTGCTTAAGCTTTTTAAAATTGGCCGCCTTAAAGTTCAGAGTGCATGTCTGACTACACTCAGCTTTCCCTTGCCTCTGTATCATGAAACCCAAGAGGACACGATCATTTCCTCCCAAGTTTCTGAGCACTTCCACTTCATCAATCATCTCCTCCCTGTTGGTGAGGACCAGGTCCAAGATAGATGATCCCCTTCTTGCTTCTTCCACCTTCTGGGAAATGAAATTGTCAGCGAGGCAATGGAGGAATTTGTTGGACCTTACATTCTTGGCAGAGTTTGAGTTTCAACAGATATTGGAGAAGTTGAAGTCTTCCATGACCACTATATCTTTCCTCTCCTCTGAACATGTGCAGAGGAGGGCGACCAAGATGATTAAGGGTCTGGAAACTAAGCCTTACAAGGAGTGCTTGAAGGAGCTGGGTATGTTTAGCCTGGAAAAGAGGAGACTGAGAGAAGATATTATAGCTATCTTCAAATATCTTAAGGGCTGTCACATGGCTTCTTTTCTCCTGCTCTGGAGGGCAAGACTCAAAATAATGGCTTCAAGTTACAAGAAAGGAGATTCCGACTAAACATCCATGACAGATGGCCACCCAATCTCTGCTTTAAAACCTCCAAGCAAGAAGAGCCCACAACCTCCTGAGGGAGACCGTTCCACTGTTAAACAGCACTTTACCATCAGAAAGTTCTTCCTGATGCTTAGTCAGAATTTCTCCTTTCTTGTAACTTGAAGGCACTGGTTTGAGTCCTCACCTCCAGAGTAGGAGAAAACAAGCTTGCTCCCTCTTTCATGTGACAGCCCTTGAGATATTTGAAGTTGGCTCTAACATCTCCTCTCAGCCTCCTCTTTTCCAGGCTAAACATACCCAGCTCCTTTAACTGTTCCTCATGACACTTGGTTTGCAGACCCTGAATCATCTTGGTTGCCCTCCTTTGCACACCTTCCAGCTTGTCAATATCCTTCTTAATTTGTGGCACCCAGAACTGGACACAGTATTCCAGGTGTGGTCTGGGTCTGACCAAGGCAATGTAGACTCACCTGAGCTAGGTGGACCAATGATTTTTCTTGGTATAGAACAGCTTCCTAAAGCAAATAATGGCACCATTTAGCCATTTAGCCAAAGCTAAGCAGGTCCAGGTCTGGTCACTTTATAGGTGGGTGACCACCTGGGAATCAGATGTGTGTTTCCATGATGGAAAGAAGGATGTATATTAGGGTTGCCATGTTTCAAAAAGTGAAAATCCGGACACAAAATTTGTTGCCTTGAGGTGAAAACTGCAGAATCGAATGGTTTTTCTGGGAAAGGTCTTCTTCCTGCAGTGCATCACTAAACTATGGAACTCGCTCCCATAGAAGGCAGAGGCAGTGAGAGCCACCAACTTACATGGCTTTACAAGAGGATTAGACAAATTCAAAGAGGAGGAGAGGGCTATCAATGGCTCCTGGCCACAATTGCTATGCTCTGCCTTCACGGTCAGAGTCAGCAACACGTGCAAACTCCAATTGCTGGAAGCCACGGGGGGGGGGGCTCTTGTGCTTGAATCCTGCTTGTGGGCTTCCCATAATAGGCCACTGTGAGAACAGGAGGCTGGGCTAGATGAGCCATTGGCCTCATCCAGAAAAACTCTTCTTGTATTATTATAGCTCAGGTACAGTATTTGTGTGTGATAAGCAATAGATTGTGGACCACCCTTGTGTGGTTTTCTGGGGGGTGGACACAAGGTGGCGCTGGCACCATTTGCGTTTCAGATAGGGAGGCGGAACTTCTGTGGGCATGGGAACAGCAAAAATGGTTTATCTGCTAGGCAGGTATGTGTGAGTGAGTGTGGCTAGTTCACTCTTTGTATTAATTAAAACAAGTACTAGGCTGGCTAACGGAGAAGTTCAGGTCTGCCCAGGCAAAGATATTTGCATATGTTAGCAATTTGTTTTGCAGCAAAAGCACCTTAAAGGTTTATTCTTGTATCTAATGTAGAGGGAAGCTCATGCCATAACAAATCTGTTTAGGTGCCACGAATCTCGTCAGTGTTTATCTTAAGAATCTGCAGCCTGGCTTTTTCCTTAAAAAAATAAAATAAAAATAAATCTTCAGGACACTTTACAGAATTCAGTATAAAATCACAGCAGGAAATAACAAAAGTTTGCTACAAGAATCCTCAGGACAGCAATGAGCATTCATGAATTAAGCAGAACTGTGGATGCAGCACACCTACTAATACAAATGAATGACTACTAAAGCTCAAGTGAGCAGAATGAATTTGGCCCTGGAGTCTAAAAGTGAGGGTCATCATGGCACCTCTGCTGCTTGTGGAACGCTCTCCCCGGGGAGGTGGTGCCATCGTTACATATTTTCAGCGCCAGGTGAAAACATTCCTTTTAAACAAGGCTTTTACCTATCTATGCCTTTTACAGTAAGTGGGATGTATTAATGTATGCCCATCCCTGCCATATTTTAAAGTATATATGCGGGTTTGTTTGTTGGTGAGTGGTTGAGTTGCTTTGGCAAAAAACAAAACAGAAGTGTCTACTAAACAAACAAACAAACAAACTTATTCCATTTCTGCCCCAGGTACTTGAGCACCCAGGCAGGCTCCTCCATCATCTCCTCCTCTCTGGTCAGCGACTACGAGGAAATCAGCACCACCGCGCATTACCGCCTCTGGCACTGGGTTCAGATGAGACTTTGCAGTCCAATCCTGCTGCAAATGGGCATCTTTGTGGATAAACATGTGGAGCAGGGGAGAAGAAAGCAATGGTTGTGGAAGGGCATGGAGTATGTGGAAGAACCATAGCTCATTGACAGAGCAGAAGGTCCTGGGTTCGATCCCCAGCCACAGATCAAGGTACGGCTGGAAGAGATTTCTGCTTGAAACTCTGTCAGTTGGTGTGGAGAAGTGGCTCCCCCACTTTTGGGGGCCACTGCCCCCTTGGTTTCATCAACTCATCCCCAGTGACTTTACTCTACCTTATAAAATGCATTATTCAGATTAGCGGTTTGCACGACCCACTAAAAAAAGATCACAACACCGTCAAACAGTGTTGATTTCCCATTTGTTCAAAATGCAGTTGCAACTAGTAAGTTTCATTAACTCAGCAAAACGGATGAACTTGAATTGATCCAGTGATACCAGCGCTTCAGAGCCTGATAGTCACTTACACTTCCAATGCCCCCCTGCTGCCCCCTTACCTCTCAGTGCCCCCCCCCCAGGTAATTCCACTGTCCCCTGGGGCGCTACTGCCCACTTTGGGAACCTTTGAGCTAGATAGATGGAGCAAAGGTCTGGTAACTTGCTATGTTCCTGTGAAGGGACACTGGTGCAGACCAGGGCTGCCCAAGATGTTTTGCTGCCTGAGGCAAAGGGTAAGATTGTGCCCTCCTCACATTCCTCACCCAGAAGGTGAGTGGACTGGCAGGTGAAACAATGAGAACAGAGTCCGACCTCACACTTCAGAGAAGCAGGCTAGCTTAGGATGGCCAATGCCAGGCCAAGCTGTGAGGCACAGCCAGTGGCTTCAGGAAGAATTGCTGGATAATAATAATAATAATAATAATAATAATAATAATAATAATAATAATTTATTTATACCCCGCCCATCTGGCTGGGTTTCCCCAGCCACTCTGGGCAGCTTTCAATAGAATATTAAAATACAATAGTCTATTAAACATTAAAAGCTTCCCTACACAGGGCTGGAGGCTGTCACTGCAGCTGCAAGAGGTTGCCACCTCACTCTGGCTAATGACAGGGACGGCCCTGGTCGAGAATTACTGTTATGCCTATCGGCTTGGTTGCTCGAGAGCGAACAGGCAAGATCCCTCACTGGTCTTTTCAAAGGCTTTATTATTGGTGCAAAACATTTACAGTGCAGAGCTCCTCAATTTCATGTCTTGCTCACTCACTAGCAGAATCTCAGAGTGGGCGGTCCTTAAACTTTCCCCAGCAGAGTAGTCTCTTGACCCCCAGCCGACGCCTCCCCTCTCTGCGCGAAAACCTACTGCGCAGGGAAGGCTTGGGTAAAGGGGGACCTCCCTCCCCCCCCCGCTTTGCTCAGGCACGGTGTCTTGGCTCTTTCTTGCATCCTCCGAGCCCTACAGCTCTTCCCCACTAGAGGCGGGGCTTTCCTCCTCCGCTGAGGAAGTGCTGCTTCCCAAAATCTTTGGAGGCTCTCTGTAATCCAGCTACCCTTCCACCTCTCGCCTCTGAGCTGATGGCAGTTCCCTGACAATTACCATATGACTTTTTAAAAAAAGAGTAATGCGTTTTTGTGCACATACCCCAATCCTATGTTTGTGGATGACATGGAGGGTCAGAGACAGTCCAGGAGGGAAAGAGCCCAGTTCCTGCTTCTCAGAATCTGATGCCTCTGGGAAACCCCCAAGCAGGGCATGAGGAAATTTCCCCCTTCTGCCACTGCACACCAGCAATTGATGTTCAAAGTGTGCCACTCCTGACCCTGGTTTGCATATGCCTTGGGTGTGGAACTGGATCCAGCCAGCAGTCTAGAGCCAGGACTCTCCCTCCCTCTATGGGTCATTTTGGTAGGAAGGAGGAGCCGCCCACCAGTCAATTGCCTAGCATCATAGTGAGAGCCAGTATGGTATAATAGAGCGAGCGTTGGATTAGGACCTGGGAGACCAGGGTTCAAATCCCCGCTTTGCAATAAAGCTCACTTGGTATGTATAACATTGGGGCAGTTGCTGCCTCTCAGCCTAACCAGCTGCACAGACTGTTTGTGGGTATTAAATGGGGGAGGAGGAGACCCGTGGTGTTATGTACTGAGTTGAATAGGATCCAAACTGCAGCAGTCTGATTGGTCCTAGAACAATAGGATCCAAATTGCAGCAGTCTGATTGGTCCTAGAACAATAGGATTCAGAATGCAGCAGTCTGATTGGTCCTAGAACAATGCAGCAGTATGATTGGTTGGCAGGAACCACCCAATCATGCTCCAGATATAAGTGAATCCACAACCTGATTGGCTTACAGTAGAATTCCAGAATTAGCCAATCATGTGCAGCCCATTGTGTAAATAATGTATATAAAGCAGATACTTTGAGGGGACTTTCATTCATTCCTCCTCACCACTATGAGCTGAATAATGAGCATGAAATCACTTTGCGACTCTGAGTATATTTCACTGGCGACGAGGATGGGATCCCGCTGAGCTGACTGCCACACACAGCACCGCAGCACCGCCACCTGCCACACCGCTGCCTCGCACCGTGTATCCAGGCTTCAGCTCCGGGACAGAAGGAACTCAGAATGGCAACCGACAGCAGCTTATCGCCGTTCAACTCAGCATCTGGAGACTGGGAAGCGTACGCCTCCCGTTTCACCTTCCTCCTAGAAGCCAAAGGGGTCACCGATGAAGAAGACGCCAAGAAGAGGGCGATATTCTTCAGCATCTGCAGAGAGGAGACGTTTGAAATCGCCCGGGCTCTCCTTGCACCTGAAGACGTCGCTACTGTTCCATACAAAACAATAATGGAACAGCTGAAGGGGCGCTTTTTGCCGCAGCCCTCAGTGGTGACTCGTCAAAATGCCTTCTATGCAAAGCGGCAAGCCCCTGGGGAAACCATAACTGGGTTTGTGACCTGTCTCCGCCAAGCCGCCCGGTTCTGCAATTTCTCAGAGCTGGAGAACATGCTTCGTGACCGCCTCGTCGGTGGCCTGAAGGATGAGAAGTTGCAGCGACGCCTCTACGCTAAGAAGGACCTAACGTTCCAGGTCGCTCTGGAGGAGGCCCTGGCAACGGAAGCTGCCAAGAGGTCGACGCAAGAGGCACTGCCGAGCCTGCCATCCCAACCGAGGGCCCACCACGAAGACCTCACCGACGACTCAGGATCTGACAGGGAGGAGGTGCACCGAGTACAGCAGCGCACTCAAGCAGCCCACATACCACAGCTGCCTCGACGAGAAGGAGGGAACTGCGCAAGCTGCGGGGAAAGTCACGAGAGGAGGACCTGCCGTTTCCGCAACGCAGAGTGCAGGCAGTGCAGAAAATCGGGACACATCGCCTGGGTGTGTCGAGCTAGGCCCACCCGGCGCCAGGCATCAGATGACCAATCCAAGAGCCCCAGGTCCCGGGGCCCAACGCACCAAGGCAACTCGACGGAGCTCACGGACTTCCAGGTATACCAGTTGCCCCACCCCAACGTAGAGAAAATTTATGTAGAGGTACAGATAGAGGGGGCCCCATGCCGCATGGAGCTTGACACGGGTTCAACTCTATCCATAATCTCGGCAAGGACCTTAAGGAAACTGTGTCCTACTGGGGGTCCCAAACTCAGGCCGGCCCCATTCACCCTCCGGGACTTCCAGAAACGTAAGGTCCCCGCAATGGGGGTGGGGACCTTCAGGGTGCAATACCGAGGGCGGACGCGACAACTGGACTTGCTTGTGGTCAAGGGCCCCTACATTAGCTTACTGGGTTTGGCATGGTTTGGACCACTGGGGCTAGCCATCACCGGGGTGAACCACACTAGCTTACAAGTGGACGTGGACGCCATATGCAAGGAATTTCCAGGGGTTTTCAATGGGAAATTGGGACAGTATACGGGCCCCCCCATTGCTCTACAGCTTGACCCCGCAGTACGACCAGTCAGGCTCAAGGCCCGCCGGGTCCTGTTCGCCCTGAAACCCTGTATAGACGAGGAATTGGACCGGCTCGTGGAGCAAGGAGTGCTGGAGCCGGTGCCTAATGCCCCCTGGGAAACCTCAATCGTCACACCCGTCAAGCCTAATGGTTCGGTCCGCATCTGCGCAGACTACAAATGTACCATAAACAAGGCCCTCACGGCCCATGCATACCCAGTGCCAGTGGTCAGCCATGTCCTTTCCACCCTGGCTGGGTCGAAAATTTTTGGCAAGCTGGACTTGGCCCAAGCATATCAACAGCTGCCAGTAGATGAGGCCACAGCAGAAGCACAGACGATTGTGACGCACAGAGGAGCGTTCAGGGTAAAGCGGCTGCAATTCGGTGTCAGTGTGGCACCAGGCATATTCCAGAATCTAATGGACTCGCTCCTTAAATGGATTCCTGGCGTCACCCCCTTCTTCGATGATGTGATGATTGCTGGGCCCACACCAGAGGAGTTTGAGGACCGCCTCCGCACCGTTCTGCACCGTTTCCAGACGGCGGGTCTCAAGGTGAAGCGGGAAAAATGTCTACTAGGAGTGCCTCAGGTGGACTTTCTGGGATTTATGGTGGACACAGAAGGGGTCCACCCGACTGGGGACAAGGTACGGGCCATTTGTGATGCCCCAGCGCCCAAGAGCAAGACTGAACTTCAGGCCTTCTTGGGACTATTGAACTTTTACCATTCCTTCCTTCCCCACAAGGTGGCGGTAGCGGAGCCCCTACACAGACTCCTGGACAAGCGGGCCCCTTGGGTGTGGGGCCAGCGCCAGGAGGCCGCATTCCAGGCATTCAAGGACTTGCTTGTCTCAAACTCGGTCTTGGCACACTTCGACGAGAGGCTGCCGGTGGTGCTAGCATGCGACGCCTCGCCCTATGGCATTGGCGCTGTCCTGGGACACCAACTCCCGGATGGAAGAGAGGTACCGGTAGCATACTTTTCCCAGACACTCAACGCAACCGAGCGGAACTACTCGCAAATAGACAAAGAGGGGCTGGCAATCGTGAAGGAAGTAAAAAAATTCCATGAATTCTTGTACAGGCGGCCCTTCACCGTGGTGACCGACCACAAGCCGTAGCTTGGCTTGTTTGCCCCCGAAAAGCAGACCCCCCCAAGTGCTGTCTCCTCGCGTCCTCAGGTGGTCAATTTTCCTTGCCGGCTACTAGTATGCACTGATTCACGCCCGGGGAAGGCGATGGGCCATGCGGATGCCTTCAGCAGGCTACCACTACCGGAAACAGGCCCCGACCCAGCACCTGCACAAGAGGTTATGAGCCTGGAGCTGCTTCCCGACCGCCCCATTCAGGTACAAGAAGTTGCACACCATTCCAAGAAAGATAGGGTCATCTCCCAGGTCCTGGACTGGGTGTGGAGGGGATGGCCCAGCAGCAGCCCTGGGCCAGAATTCGCTGGCTACACAACCCACAAACATGAACTGTTGGCCCACAAGGGGTGCCTGTTATGGGGAAGCAGGGTCGTTGTTCCCCAGCCCCTCCGCAGAAGGGTCCTCACAGCCCTACACGAGACACACCCGGGGTAGTAAGAATGAAGGCCCTTGCCAGGAGTTATGTGTGGTGGCCGGGGATCGACGGAGAGATAGAGGCCTGGGTCAAACACTGCCAGGCCTGCCAAGAATCCCGCCCAGATCCCCCAAGGGCCCCAGTCCAGTCCTGGGAGTCCGCCCGAGCACCATGGTCACGCCTGCATGTGGACTTCGCTGGCCCCTTTCAGGGGAAAACATTCTTCATAGTGGTGGACTCCTACACCAAATGGCTGGAAGTCGCACTGGTACCGTCCACTTCTACATCCGCAGCCATCCGGGTACTACGCAGGCTGTTTGCAACCCACAGGCTCCCTGACACTCTCGTCTCAGACAACGGGACTGCATTTACGTCAGGAGAATTCCAAACCTTCAAAGCGCAGAACGCCATCCGCCACATCCGTTTGGCGCCATTCCACCCTGCCACCAATGGCCAAGCAGAACGCATGGTGCGGACCACCAAGGACACCCTCCGCCGCGTGACGCAAGCGGATTGGGAGTACCGCCTTGCCACATTCCTCCTAGCACAGCACAGCACCCCCAGCTCAACGACTGGCCGGAGCCCCGCTGAACTACTAATGGGTCGGCGCCTTGCAATCAGATTGGACCGCCTTCACCCCGATAGAGCTCAGGATGAGGTAGTGGTGGGGGAAGGCAGGAACCCCCAGACCTTCGAGGCCCAGGACCCAGTGTACGCAAAGAATTTTGGGGCAGGCCCAGCATGGGTACCCGCCACAGTCACCAGGGTCACTGGCCCCGTGTCGTATGAGGTGCTAACGGATGGGGGGCAATGCTGGCGCCGCCACTGTGACCAGATACGGCGACGATTCCCGGGAGAAAACCAGGAGGAGGAAAGGTCAGAGGAGTCCCAAGGGAACAGAGGGGCAGTGAGGCCCATAGAGCAGGAGGGGCCAGCAGGAGAGGCAGAAGCAGTAAATACAGGGAGGCCGAAAGGACACCGGAACCAGAACCACGACTGAGCGAGCCGGTTGCGCCAGACCAAACAGGCCCATCACAGCCAGCATCCTTGGAACACGAGCCAGAACCTGAACCCCGGACCAGGGAACACCACAGGCCGCAACGCACACGTAGGCCGCCGGCGTACCTTGAGGACTATGAATGCGACCTCCCGGGCAGGACTGGAACTTAGAGGGGAGGGGTGTTATGTACTGAGTTGAATAGGATCCAAACTGCAGCAGTCTGATTGGTCCTAGAACAATAGGATCCAAATTGCAGCAGTCTGATTGGTCCTAGAACAATGCAGCAGTATGATTGGTTGGCAGGAACCACCCACTCATGCTCCAGATATAAGTGAATCCACAACCTGATTGGCTTACAGTAGAATTCCAGAATTAGCCAATCATGTGCAGCCCATTGTGTAAATAATGTATATAAAGCAGATACTTTGAGGGGACTTTCATTCATTCCTCCTCACCACTATGAGCTGAATAAAGAGCATGAAATCACTTTGCGACTCTGAGTATATTGAGCTCCCTAAAGGAAAAGATGATATATACTGTAAATGTAAAACAAATAAATGAACGGCTGAATGGCAGGATTGAGCCTGGCAGCTTGTAAAAGAAAGTTCAGGGTTCTTCCTCTGGAAAGGAAATATTATGAGTGCAGTCCCAATTTTCCATTTTCAGAGCAGCCCTTTCAGTGTTTACATCTCTTGCATCCTGTGATGTTGGGGAGATGGCCAGGTGGGTGGGGCCAAATGAGGATGTCTCACAAAGCCTAATTAGGCCCACAGGTAGAGGTTCCATAACAGGAGTATACAGCCATTGTGGTTGGTAGCCGTGGGCAGCCTTATTCTTCCTCTGTGAATTTGTCTAATTCATTTTTAAAGCTCTCCGTGTTGGTGGTCATCCCAAGGTGGTGGTGAGCCCTTTTATTATTTATTTATTGCATTTATTGCATTTATGTCCCCACCTTTTCCTCCATGGCACTCTAACCACTACACGCCCCGGCTCCCCTTCCTCAAAGTGGCCCATGTAGCTGCAGGGTGGCTGCCTTTGTGTAACAGGCCCCGTCCCAGCTGGTGCTGATCGTGGTGTTGTGTTTGAATTGGCAGTGATCGAGAGGGTGGAGTTACCCCTGTTGTTTTGAGTGGATCCCCTTTGGGGCTTGATCCAGAGCTGCTTCTCTGTAGGGCTCAAGGCTTCCACTGTTTCCGTCCCACCGCAGGCTCTGCCAGACCAGTTTGTGGAGCCAGTGTGCGCCTTCTGGAACTTCAGCAGAAGGTAGGTAGCTCAGGAAAGGAAACCTCTGTCTTGGCTGCATTACGAAGGGAGCGATGGAGAGTGGAAGATCTTAGTGGGCATGGAAGCTCAGATTGCGGGTGGGAGGGCAGCAGTCTGTAGGGTGGAGGGCCATAGAAGCATAGAGCTGTAGAATTGGAAGGGACCCCACGGGTCATTAGTCCAACCCCCTGAAATCCAGGACTCACAAGTAAGGGATCCCTGACAGATGACCATCCAACCTCTGTTTTAAAATCTCCAGTGAAGTAGAATGAATGAACGGATCTTTATTTGCATCAGCCATCGGCCATAGCAATAATACAACAATAGGATATACAAAAAATAAAAATAAGAAGTCAACTATATAAAATACATCTTCGAAATCCACACCTTTCAGAATTTTTTGCAAAGCAGTTCTCCAGACAAGTAATTAAATAAATACATATACTTGGGTTAAAAGTGTGAATAAAAATGCACATATTAGTGGAAATAATATACAAACATGCGCTGTACTAGAGAAAATAGTTTTGCAAAAATGGATTTGTCAGCCAGAATTGCATACACAAATGTGTATGTCAAGAGAAATTTGCACTAAAATGGCTGATAATTTCTCATGAGGACTTTTTCTAAATAAAACAAAATTGCAAAGTCATGTGGAAGTGTGGAGAAAGGAACTCACTGATGGAAAAATGTGAAACTGACATTGAACGGTTCACTCATCCCTGCCTTGGTGCCCGCCAACACCCCCTGCCCCTCTGAGGTTTTTTTTCTCCCCTTTAAATTGGGTTTTTATTGACTTATTTATTTGAATTTGTTTTTTGTTTGTTTTTTTAAATGATATTTATTGAGAATTTTAAAATTACAAAGAAAAAAGAAGGAAAAAACAAGAGAAAGAGAAAAAGAGAGGAAAAAGTAGATAAAAGAAACAATTAAACAATACAAATCAATAAAAACCAAAATCAAAAAGAAAAAACAAAACACACAATGCAACACAATCAAAAAACAAAAATAAACAACAAATTTAAAAACAAATCCAGTATTCCCAAATCCTTAACTTTCATTAACTTATTTCATCGACCTCCTCACACCTCCCTTTTTTGTGTTCTAGTTGTTAATTATCTCAGCAAATCCTTTCCATCTTTCACAATATTCTGTCATTAAATTACCTTAATCTATTTTAACCTTATCTTACCATAAAAAACCCTAAAGCTTAAAACTTAAATCTTATTTATACCTAATTCTTTTAACCATAATGTCAGGGAACTGCCATCGGAGCTAGAGGCGGAGGGAAGTTCATCGGTCCAGTTGTTCCCATACCTTTCCAGGGTTCCACAAACTGATCCCTAGTGCCGGCTTCCCTATCAAAACCATTATTTAGAATAGCAGTTTGCTCCACCCACTAAGAAGGACAACAACACAATAAAATTCAAAACAGCAGCAAATAATTGCACGTTTATTCAAAATCCAATCCAATCCAAACTATTTACTTTCATTCCTGTGTTGGAGGGGGTTGGGCTAGATGACCCTCAGGATCCCTTCCAATACTACAATTCTAATTCAGCAAAATTGATGAGCTAGATCCAGTGATGTCTGATGAAGCCTTCACACCTCCAATGCCCACCTCTGCTGCCCCCTTGCCTCTTAATACCCCTCTAAGTAATCTCACTGATTAAATCCTTGGGGGTGGTTGGTGGGGGTGGGAGGAGCACTCTGGTTTGGCTAAGAGGCCTCCGGTTAGCAGCAAGCCTTTCTGGGGCAACTGAAGCTCTGTGCTTCTCTCTGGTTTCAACAGCTGTTTGCTGCTGAATCCTCTCATTGGGTGCTGCTGGACTTAGAGATTTGTCCTTCAGTCCCTGTTGGGCTTCTCCCTCCCCCCCTCTCCTTTCATGCCATGCTAGCCCCAAAGGAGGAAGAGGAGGAGGCTGGTCCACTGCAGGCTGCTCTGTTATCACCTCCCACCTGGAATTTACCACCTGCTCTTGCAACCACACCACCAACTTTGCAGTGCTGCTGCAGGCCTATGAGGTGCAGATGAGAGAGACTGAACCCTTTGCTTAAGGGAACCAGGGGGCGGGCAGGTTGGGGGGCAGGGGAACAGGCCTTAGTGCCATCCCAAAATGTTTTTTTCTGCCTGCAATGAATGGCAATATGGTGCCTCTTCCTGCACCCCACATACAAAAGCCACAGGTTTGCACTAGCAGCTGGATAACTCTTTCGCCACAGAGGTGTGTCTGGCATCTTCATTATACAGATACAGCTTTACTCGAATACTGAAGACACACCTCTTTACCTTGGCTTTTGACACTTGAGGTGTATGTTTTTGGACCCATCTAATTTCTGCAATTTTTGTTAGGAGAGCTTGCAGCCTGGGTAAATTAGGTTGAAATAATCACTTACTGTTTCTGGAGTTCAAAGGCTTTATTCATGCAGGAGCTATTAACAGGATGAGTAGGGATAAAAGAGAGAAGTACCAGACATCTTGTCTCAACATGTTGGAAGAGAGAGCACAAAATGGTTCAGCTTTTAGTGGTGCAGTTAACTTATAGAGGCCACAAGCAAGTGTTGGATAGATTGCTAGGCAAACAGCGTCCTCATGTGGTTTGAAGCAACACATGCATGAAATAGAAGCTCAAGAGAAGGAAATGTATTTGCTTTTTCCCAACAATTTTAAGTTGTTTTAAATTGATTTTAATGTTGTGCTTTAGTTGTTGTAACCTGCCCTGGGACTTTGGGGTGATGAATGGGTAATAAATGGTAGTAGTAGTAGTAGTAGTAATACTACTACTACTACTAATAATAATAATAAAAATAATAATAGGACAGTCGACCACACCTCAGTCAAGTGGGCTTTTTGAGGATGGGTGGCGGTAGTTTGCAGGACATCCTGTGTGGCCTACCCAACTCTATCCACCAATAAAAGGGAATGGCTGGGGAGGGGCTTGGGTGGAATAGCCAGGGGTTGCCCCTACCCCAACACCCGCCAACTGAGGCAGTTGCCTCACTTTGCCTAACAGTAAGCTGACTCTGCTTAGCAAGTTGTTCCTGTGTGTTTGAGCAGAGGAGTGCAGAGGAGGAGTCTACCCTGAAGACCTTGACCTTTGTTGGCTGTGGTGTCTCGTTCTGTGCCCTGATTGTCACCTTCGTCCTCTTCCTGGCAGTTGGGTAAGGCTTGAGCAGGGCCACGTCTCCAGAAGCAACACAGGTGTAGGATGGGGATGATTTCCTTACAGAAGAACATCATGACACTCTGTTGGATCAGGCCAATGGGGGCCCATCTAGTCCAGTATCCTGTTCTCACAGTGCCCCCCCCCCCCAGATGCCAGAGGGAGATCCCACAAGCAAAATCCGAGCACAAGAACCCTCTTGTGCTATCTTGGATAGCCACACACACCAATCTAAGAACTAAGCAGCTGCCCCAGGTCTGTGCTCTAGGAAGCACTTGCAGCAACCAGGAACCACTCCCCCTCCCCCATATGCACCTTTCCCCAGTGGGCTGTGTGCATGTAGCCAGAGGCTACACCTGCATGGAAGATGCCTCTGCTCTTCCCTCTTCAGTCCCTTCCTGGTTTGGGAGACATAGTGCAGGGGAGGCGCCTGGCGGTTCACTTGCCCAGCCTGCCTCTTCCTCCAGCTTGGAAGCTGCCTCTGCCTCTGTTTCCTGGCTGCCACAGGCCTCCACAACCCACTGCCCCCCGCTCCTGAGTCCGACTCCATGCCTCCTTCCCCCAGTGCACACTCGTCAGTGCCCTGCCAGTCCCTGCCAGATTCCTGCCTCCAACTGTGGAGACAGAGCAGAGCCATCCTGGCTAGGAGCCATCCCTAGTCCGCCCCCCTCCTCCTCCGTGGATTTGTCTCATCCTTTTTCAAAGCCATCCCAGTTGGAGGCCACCCCTGCCTCCTGTGGAAGTGAGTTCCAAAGGACTGGACAAATTCATGGAGATGGAGGAGGGGGAGGGGGAGGAGGAGGAGGAGGAGGGCTATTGATGGCTCCTAGCCAGGACGGCTCTGCTGCGGCTCCACAGTTGGAGACAACGATGCTTCTGAATCCCAGTTGCTGGAAACACCAGGAGGGGAGAGGACTGTTTGGCCACTGTGAGAACAGGAATCAGGGCTAGGTGGACCATCATGGACCTGATCCTGCAGGCATGCTATGTTCCTTATGAAGGGGTGCAAAGCGCTCCCTGTTCTTGCTTGAGTACTTTGTATGAGTCGTTCCTGACTGTGGCTCCACCGTAGGGATCAGGCATTGCAGGGACTCCAACTCTCATCAGCCCCAGCCAGCAGAGTGCATGATCATTGGGGGGGGGGGCTGCACGTTCTGCATCCCGTCTCCTAAGCATGTGATGGGACTTGACCAGCACGGGGGCTGGGTATCAGGAATGGCACTCCCAGAAGTGTTGGTTCTCCAGGGTGAGAGGCAGGGAGGAAAAAGGAGAGATCCCGGGTGGGAGCTGGGAGGGGGCTGCTACCCTCTGTAGGTGGTGGGGGTTGAGAACTGCCTCTAGGAGAAGTCTCCATATTATACGTATTCTGTTTGTAGCTTTCGTAGCTGTTCTTGTAGTGAGAATTTTTTTTAAAAAAATTGAACAGTAAAAAAGGGGGTGCACTCCCAGCTTTGTTTCTTGACTCCCATCACCCCATCCCCCCTCCCTCCCTGCAGTGTCCCCAAGAGCGAGAGGACCACAGTGCACAAGAACCTGATATTTGCACTGGTAGCTGCGGAGGCCTTGCTCATGTTCAGTGAATTGGCCAAAACCAACCAGGTAGGAGGGGCAGGCAGCTGGGAGAGACCTCATGGGGGACCTACCCACCTTTGCCAGCCAGACAGAGACCTGTTCTGGTCCTGCTTCCTGCCAATGGATCCCTAGCCCTTCGCCCTCACCTTCCACAGCCTCCTGCCCTTCCTTCCATTCCTCTCCCCAGGGAGTGTGCTTTGCCATCACGGCCTTCCTGCACCTCTTCTTCATGGCTGCCTTTGCCTGGATGCTGGTGGAAGGTCTTCTCCTGTGGAGCAAAGTGGTGGCTGTGAACATGAGCGATGACCAGCGGATGCGGTTTTACTATGTGACTGGATGGGGTCTGTGTCCCAGTGGTGATGAAGCAGGGAGGGAAAGATAGGGCAGGCAGCCAAGCTGACTTCTGATTCTCCTTCTCCTCCGTCTTTTTAAAGTCCGTATTCATACAGATGGCTCGATCCAGTTTAGACAAACCCTGTTCCCATCTTAACCACTGTATGGTGAAGTGGATCTGTGACCGTGGCCACTGGGTTATTAGTTGCCAGGGGCTACCCAAATGGCTCAGGTGACTGCCTCAGGCAGCAGGGGCAATTCCTCAGGCATTCGCCTGGAGCTCCTCAGGTGTCCCCTCTGCCTCTCCTGCTCCGCCTAAGCCAGTCTGCTTCTCTTTTCTCATAGAATCTTAGTTGGAAGGGACCCCTGCAATGCAGGAAACTTAGCTCAAGCATCCCTGACAGGTGGCCACCCAACCTCTGATTAAAATCCCCCAAGGAGGGAGAGTCCACCATTTTCCAAGGGAGTCCATTCCACTGCCTAACAGCTCTTACTGCCAGAAGGCTCTTCCTTTGAACATAAGGAATCTTCTTTCCTGCCATTTGAATCTATTGTTTCAGGTCTAATCCTCCAAAGCAGAGAAAAGCAAGTTCCCTGCATCTTCCTTGTGACAGCCCTTCAGATATTTGAAGATGGCTTTCACATAATTTCCATAGGTGAAATAAGATCCAACTGCTTCTTTATTTGGATCAGGTGATGGGGTGATGGGGGGGGGGGGCAACTCATCCTTTTTTGCCCCAGGCAACTATGTGTTTTGGGCCAGCCCTAGGTGACTGTTCATAGCTCAAAGAGGAAAGGACAAAGGTGGAACACAAAAGGCCTTTAAGCTGTGGCTGTCCATTGGGTGCTCAGGTTGACCTGAAAGAAGTTTTATTTGAACCGAAAGCAGTTGAGAAGGCCCTCCAGACTTTGGGGGTTTTGTGGGGATATTCTGAAACATGCTGTTGATGCCATAACAGTGCATTAGCAATTGTTTGACACACATTGCCCCACTATATTAGTAGTTTTGCAATGCTTCCCAGTGTGACCACATTAGAGTGGTACCTTGGTTTAAGAATAGTCCGGCTTAAGAATGATTCGGTTTACAAACTTCGCAAAACCGAAAATAGTGTCCCGGTTTGAGAACTTTTCCTCAGTCTAAGAACGGAATCAGAACGGTGGAAGGGCACCGGCAGTGGGAGGGCTCATTAGGGAAAGCACCAGGGCCGTCTTACCCATAGGCAATAGGGGTGCGGGGCACCTGGGTGCCGGGCTCTCAGGGGCACCAGGCCAAGTGTCCAGGGCCCAAGAGTTGAGGAAGAGCCTGTCCGTCGGTCAGAGTGCCGTGGTGGGCTCTTCTGCGCTGCGAGTTTGGGAGCAACCAAGCCAGCGAGACACTGAGGCAGCCAGCCGGCTCCGCCCTCCTGGCTACCTGGGACTGGGTAACTGGGGGGGGGGGCACCGGGCAGATCTTTGCACCCCTGTGCCGCATATGCTTAAGACAGTCCTGGAAAGCACACCTCAGTTTAAGAACGGACTTCCAGAATGGATTAAGTTCATAAACCGAGGTACCACTGTATGGCCATCCTGAGGGGCATTCTTGCCCTATCGCATTGCAAAAGTGGGCTCAACCAGTTGCCCTCCAACTCTAATCATAGTATGAACAGTTGCAGGATTTCAGCAGGGGGATAATGTGTTGGGATGCGTCTGGAGAGACGTGGGCAATTGGCAGGCCCCCAGCTGGCTCCAGCCACCAGCCGACAGCCGGGCGAACTCCGGTTCTTGGAACAGCATTGTTACGGTAAAATCTGGGTGCGAGGCTGCTCTGCCACCCAGCTCATCGGACTAAGTCCGCGGGTCCCTGCGGAGGAAAATGAGCTCAGCCGGAGACAGGAGCAAGCTGCAGAAGATCCAAGTTTATTGCGCAACAGGTTCAAGGCGAGATTGAACAGCGAGAAAGGGGTGACACGAACTTTTGAAACTTCCCTCCATGTCCCAGAATACAATGCAAAATACTTCCCAGTTACATCATGAATACATTAAGAAGAGGTTGGGTTACACAGATTACATCACGAATACATTAAGAAGAGGTTGGGTTACACAGGATTAACATATGGAGGAGGGAGGGGGAATATGCAGAGCTGGAGATATGCGCAGATAAGCACATCCTGAGTACCGGTGATGAGAAGACAATGGTCCATGTATGCATAGTTTTCCACCTGGCATTGCCCGGAGGAAAGGCTTGGCAGAGTGATTTGACAGGATTAGGGTCTTGACACCTTGCTTGAGGGATTATGGAGGACAGGGGAGGTGTCATGGAGTCCTAGAGAAATTGAGCAAATTGGCACGTTGATTTTCTATGAATTTTATAGATTTTAGTCCCTTTTGACATTGACAATTGGACTCGGAAATAAATGGATATATTGTAGCGAAGAAGAAGGTGAAGAAGACATGCCCCCCCCTTCCGTATCAGCATCAATCAGTGACACAAGCCTCAGAGACCTTTAGAGACTTGACACTCTTTAATCAGCAGAGTGAATAACTTCTCACAACGGAAGTGGAGGACAGAGACATATGTAAGCATATTTACAGGCGTTTATTCAGCATAGTTCAGGAACAAAGGAAAAAACATGTCTGCTTCCCTTCGTGTCCAAGCAAAACAGCAGTACAACATTTTACATTTGGATTAAAAATTTGAAACAATCTGGATAAGGGAAAGGGAATTTTAAAAACGGAAGCCAGTCCCTACCTGCTGATAGGATAGGAAAACAGAGACGTTTTCCAATGCAAGAGAAAAGATTTAGAGATTTTTAAACTTCCAAAGACTGACTCTATTATCCCCCCAAAAGCGGGGGGGGGGGGGAGAGAATTTAACATTACTGAAATACCTGCAAAAGCTTTCAAAAAGGACTTTTAAAAGCCACTTGACTCTCTGGAAGGGTGACTAGGTCAGAGCAGAGAGCAGCCATTGTGATGCAACAATGAAGGAATGTCAATTACTTTTGTTTCCTACTGGGATACTTTGAAGTGCTGCAGCAGGCTGAACTGAATTTTAACCCTTAAATTGAAAACTGGCAACATATTTGAATTGCTTGAGGAGTGAAAAAGGAAAATAAATAAGAAAGGCAGGTTGGAAAAAAATTGGGACTGTATTTTAACTGTCTTGTTCCGCAAACTGGAGCTGTTGCATGACTACTAGCTCATTACTCCTGACTCTGTGGAAATAAAAGCATCTTTGACCTTGGAAATCTGAGTCACCAACGGTGTTATGGTGGGAGAGCAGGGGGGGAAACCACACACTAGAAGAGAATCTAAAGACCAGGCTTTCCAAGAGCAAATATTGGAGTTTATGAAAGACAATAAGCAGGGTTTGCAGAGTCTTGCAACAGAGGTCAGAGCTAATACGCTCTGTCTCCAGGAATTTAAAAAAGACTTTGGAATTCTGCACAAAGATCTCCAAGAGGTCAAAACAGAAGTTGCAGGTTTGCAGAAAAGAGTATCAGAGATTGAAACTGTTAAACTTTCAGACTTAGAAAGATTACAGGAAGAATCGCAAACAGCAATAGCTTTTATACAACTTAAGGAAAGAGAGACATATCTTCATCTGAGAGGTCTACCAGAGATTGAACAAGGAAATTTGAAAGCGTCCAGGAATTTGTGTCCTTTTGGGACCTAACAAAGGGAGAGGTGGAATCTACAATTGTAAAGGCCTACAGATTTGGACCTAGAGGTAAAAAGGACTCAAAAATTTTAAATGATTGCATGGTAAGGTAAAGGTACCCCTGCCCTACGGGCCAGTCGTGTCCGACTCTAGGGTTGTGCGCCCATCTCACTTAAGAGGCCGGGGGCCAGCAATGTCCAGAGACACTTCCGGGTCACGTGGCCAGCAAAGTTCTTAACCCGAGGTACTATTTCTGGGTTAGCGGAGTATGCAACCTGAAGCGTATGTAACCCAAGGTACCACTGTACTTTATTTACATACAGTATAAACACACACGGAGCACTGCAACATGGCTCCCTCCCTCTCTAGCATCAGACAGCAAAGAGAAAAAGAACAAAGGACAATAGTCTCACTTCATGGAACACAGTGACACAAACATCCTGCCGCCGTCACTTCCCACTCTGTGGAGTCAAAACTTCTGCCACGCTGCCTATTACTCACCTTTTCTCCAAATCAAAAAGTCCCCAGTGCTGTAGCCTCCATCCGGTGCTCCATCCTCCCCTTGGTCATTCTGACGGCCCTTTTCTGAACCTTTTCTAATGTGTGGGAATGCTCAGGGATGCAGGAGAGGATATATTGTCTGATAATAGCCTTTCCAACATGTGTTAACAAGTTCACAATTTAGCAGAGTAACATTCTCCCTTTTAAACTTGCAGCGGATGCATTTGCTCAGGCTCGCTAAAACCTCTATAATAACTGTTCTGGTATTTTCCCCTTATTCCCTCATAAAAGATAAGACACGACACAGTCTTCTATAAAAGTATAAAGAGAGTTTACTCACATATCATTCTGTTCACAATAGGATTCCAGAAGGTAGACTTAGCTTAGAAAAGTAACATATACCTGGAAACTATCTCATAGGAAGACAGTCCCTTTGTCATCTCTTGGCTGGAAGCCAAGAGGGCACCTTTGGCTAAGCAAATGTTGCTTCTTCGATGCATGTAGTCAAAAGGAGAGAGATGGCTGCCCTGCCCTGTGCTTTTGTCATTACCTGCTCAGGTGAGGCCACACCCACCTCTAGTCACATGCAAAGGAAGTCTGTCCCAACCCAGAAGGAAACAGGAAGTTTACCTGCTGGCTGAACAAACATTCCTCCCCATGTGTAAACATGTTCACTCTAGGAATGTTGTACTTGACTGCTTTTGTGTTTCACATCCCACACAATGCCCTCCCCCCCCCTTAATGGGAAAAGTGCTTATAAACACATACATACAAAAAAACCCCAAACAGATTTATTTCTTTAAAAAGATCAGCGGCCACAAGAGCAACTAAAATGGTTATATCCACTGATCTGACACATAAAGACACCTGCACTTAAGTTATTTTGGGGGGAGAGATGAGGAGATTTCACCCCTCCCATACCCAAGAATCTCCTGATCATCTCCTGATGGTCTCTGCTGACTCTCCAGAGAAGAGGAGGCGTGTCCTGCCTATCTACTTATTCTGCCCAGCAACATATCTGTGTGTGTGTGAGTGAGAGACAGTCAGTCAGTGTATCGGAGAAAGTGAGAGTGTTAGAGATTCTAGAGATAAGATTGCTGCTAAGTGCAGCTGCAGACTCTCAGTGTAGCATTGATTTATGCTTAGAATATTCAGCTCTGTATATAGCTTTGTATCATAGTTGTAGTTATAGAATAAAAGGAAAATATTCTACAGAGCTGCTCTCCGAGTGGTTTATACTCTGCAAGACTCTGCAAAACTCTGCTGCGCAACGACTGTATTATTGAGACAGTGAATCCGGTGCTCTCAGCTCTGAGCTGTGAGTCCACAGCACTGTGACCGTTTCCTGTGAGAAGGAGGTCTCTGGCGGTGCTACCCAGCTCGCCTAGCCCAGTCGGGGTTGAGGTGCAAGAGTCCAGTTGGTGCACTGGCTCTAGGGCGATGCTGACATCGGTTATGGGCCCAGTCGTTGTTCCAGTCGTCTGACCTGGCGTTGTTCCAGTCATCCCAGGCGTCCCAGGCGTCCCAGTCGCCAGAGGTTTCTGTTGCTGATTGCCGGACGGTGGAACGGACGCTGCATGCTGGACTGATTTGCGGTGCCCAGAAGCAGAGCTGTTTTGGAGCAGAGTGTTCAAGCTGCCGCTGTTGCTCTTGCTGCTGCTTGATTTATGGAGGTATGTTGCTGACTGCCAAAGGAAGAAGATAGCATCCCTGTTTGCCTGTTAATTGCGCTCTGAGTGGGAGAGAGAGTGGCTGAGGGAGTCAAGGCTTTATCTGTGTTGCACGAGGGAAGTGTCTTGCTCTAAGTAATAGCAGACATGGCCTGTGCACATTCTGGCCAGATGGCTCTGTCCTTTCCTCTCCTCACGCCTGAAACCTATGCAATTTGGCAAGTAAAGATGAAAGCGCTTTTACAGAGGGAAAAGCTATTTCACACGATAGAAGATGACCCTCCAGATAAGGATGATGATGATTGGGCTGAGTGGCATGCTGCAGATATGAAAGCCCGAGGGACAATTATTTTGAGTGTTTCAGACCACTTGCTGGTGAACTTAGAGGGTCAAGAGACTGCACAAGCTGTTTGGCATAAGTTGAGAGATATGCATCTTAGACAAAATGCTTGTTCCAGTGTGATTTTCTTTAAGAAGCTGTGCAGGCTGCAGTTGGAGAAAGGTGGTGATTTGCCTAGCCATCTGTCTCAATTAAAGCGTCTCAGACAGGACCTTGTTCAGCGAGACCTGGCTATTTCAGAGGCTGTGTTTGCAATGCTGATGATCAATAGCCTAGATGAGTCTTATGATGGAGTGGCTGCCCAGATTTCCACAATGCCTTCTGACCGGCTAACAGAAGATTATGTGTCTAGCGTGCTCTTGAATGAGTGGGATCGCAGACAGGCTGTTAGAGAAAGCCGGGACTGTGCTGTTAAAAATGTGCTTGAAAATGTGCCTGAGTCTTCAGCAGGGGAAAGTGAAAGTGAAACTGCTGCTGTTAAAGCTTTGAAATTAAAGCGGTGCTTTTCGTGTGGAGCACAAGGCCATTTGAGTTTCCAGTGTAAGAAGTCTTCAGAGAAGAAGGGAAACTTCAGAGGCAGAGGGGGAGGAGGAAGAAATCCCCAAGCACCTGCTACTTCAAAGGCCTTGATCTCTCGCTGTTCCAGTCAACGTGGGCGGAGTTTCTTCGTGGTCGACTCTGGCTGTTCAAACCACGTGGCCAAAGATAAGAATCTCTTTGTTCAGCTTGAGAAGCAAGAGAAAGAAATTCATCAAGCAGATGGGACAGTTCTCACAAGTGTGGCTCAGGGAACTGTGTTCTTAAAGAGCCTGAATGCAACTATTAAGAATGTCCTGTATGCACCTGATATTCAGGACAATTTGTTGAGTGTTTCCCAGCTTGATCGTCAAGGGTTTAAGGTGGTGTTTGCTAAATCTCGCTGTGAAATTCTTAGAGATGGCAAGCTCATTCTGTATGCAAAATGTGTAAATGGATTGTACCAATTGCCTTTTGTTTCAGGTACAGGCACTGCAGAAGCTACTGAGAAAAAGTGTTGCAATTTAACTGTAGATAAGAATGAGAAGTTGCATGACCAATGTATTCATTATTACCATCGTGTTTATGGTCATTTGAATTTCCAGGCTGTGGCAAAAATGCCTGATATGGTTCAGGGTATGAAGTTGAAAGAATGTCCCTACCACATGAAATGTGTTTCTTGTGCTGAGAGTAAGGCAAGGCAAGCTCCCAAAGGTACAGAGTCTGGGAGAGAGGCCAAGAAACCATATGAAGTCATTCATGCAGACTTAGTGGGGCCTCTAGCGCTCTCTAGAGGCAATTCAAGGTTTTTCATGGTTCTGATAGACTCCTATTCAAAATATGTTTGGATCTATATGCTGCAGAAAAAGTCTGAAGCCTTTACCAAGTTTCGCCAGTTTTGTAAATGGCTCAGAAATGTACATAATGAGAATGTACATTTTCTTTTCACAGACAGGGGTGGAGAGTTTTGTTCAGAAGAGTTTGAGAGTTTTCTTTCTGAACAGGGCATTGAGCATAGGACGGCCACGCCCAGATCACCCTGGCAGAATGGTTTATGTGAGAGAGTAAACCAGACCCTGCAGCAAGGAATCAGAACGCTGTTACATGATTCAGGGCTGCCCAATCCCTTTTGGGCTGAAGCTCTTTCGTTTTTCTGTCACGTGTATAACAGGAGGTACCAGTCTAGTGTAAATTGCACCCCATATGAGATGCTTCACGGAAGAAAGCCATGTGTAAAGCATTTTAAAATTTTTGGTTCGGAGGTTTGGGTGCACACCTCGCAAGGTGACAAACTGAGCAAGCGTGGAGAACATGGTATTTTCCTAGGATATGAGAAAGGGTCTTATCGTGTTCTGATCACAGACACGAAAACCATAAGGCTGACCAAGAGTATTGCTGACAATCCACAATGGGACAAAGTTGGCGTTTTTCAGTGCCATCCCATTTGTGATGATGGTGCAAAAGGGGCAAAGAAAGTTAAGAGGGAGGCAAGTGTTGTTGGTGGTGATAATCCTGATGCCAATGTAGTTCCAGATGATGGCACAGATTATCAGAGCCCAAAAGCCTCAGGTGAGTCTGACGCTGACTCAGACTTAGCAGCTTCATATACTTTAGCTCCCCATTCTCCCAAAGAGGAGGAAGCACCAGAACAAGAGGATCAAAGAGTTCTGCGCAGGTCCGAGAGAACAACCAAGGGTGTACCACCGAAAAGGTTTTCTGAAGAGTTTGCAAAGACTGCGGTCACGAGCAACTCTGGTGGGGTTTTCAAACCTAGCATGAAGTGTGCTGAAAGTAGTAGCACAAAACGCTTTATTCATTTCCTTACCTGATATTTGAAGGAAAGCGTGTATTTGAGTTCTGAAAATGGTTTGTTCAAATCTGCCTAATTAGAAATGTCAATTTGCATTTGAGAGGAAGAAATGTGTGTGAAGATTTTTCTAGAAGCTGCTTATTCAATGGTATTGTAAAAGTGTTTTATATGCCGGGAGAGAGATACCTGCAGATATGTTAACCAAGGTTGTAAGCAGAGAACAACTTTTGGAGTGTATGTGTAAATTGCAGTTATGTTAAAGATTCTTGAAATGGTCGGATGAAATGGGGGAGGATGAGGAGATTTCACCCCTCCCATACCCAAGAATCTCCTGATCATCTCCTGATGGTCTCTGCTGACTCTCCAGAGAAGAGGAGGCGTGTCCTGCCTATCTACTTATTCTGCCCAGCAACATATCTGTGTGTGTGTGTGTGAGTGAGAGACAGTCAGTCAGTGTATCGGAGAAAGTGAGAGTGTTAGAGATTCTAGAGATAAGATTGCTGCTAAGTGCAGCTGCAGACTCTCAGTGTAGCATTGATTTATGCTTAGAATATTCAGCTCTGTATATAGCTTTGTATCATAGTTGTAGTTATAGAATAAAAGGAAAATATTCTACAGAGCTGCTCTCCGAGTGGTTTATACTCTGCAAGACTCTGCAAAACTCTGCTGCGCAACGACTGTATTATTGAGACAGTGAATCCGGTGCTCTCAGCTCTGAGCTGTGAGTCCACAGCACTGTGACCGTTTCCTGTGAGAAGGAGGTCTCTGGCGGTGCTACCCAGCTTGCCTAGCCCAGTCGGGGTTGAGGTGCAAAAGTCCAGTTGGTGCACTGGCTCTAGGGCGATGCTGACAAGACCCTTATATCAACTTATATGCCAAATGATCTTACGCCTTCACAACAAATCAGGTTTGGATGGTCTTTCAGAATTAAGGGCAGAATCTTAATGTTTAAGGGTATCAGAAGACAGTGTCCATAGAATCATAGAATCATAGAATCATAGGATCATAGAATCATAGAGTTGGAAGAGACCACAAGGGCCATCAAGTCCAACCCCCTGCCAAGCAGGAAACACCATCAGAGCACTCCTGACATATTGTTGTCAAGCCTCTGCTTAAAGACCTCCAAAGAAGGAGATTCCACCACACTCCTTGGCAGCAAATTCCACTGTCGAACAGCTCTTACTGTCAGGAAGTTCTTCCTAATGTTTAGGTGGAATCTTCTTTCTTGTAGTTTGGATCCATTGCTCCGTGTCCGCTTCTCTGGAGCAGCAGAAAACAACCTTTCTCCCTCCTCTATGTGACATCCTTTTATATATTTGAACATGGCTATCATATCACCCCTTAACCTCCTCTTCTCCAGGCTAAACATGCCCAGCTCCCTTAGCCGTTCCTCATAAGGCATCGTTTCCAGGCCTTTGACCATTTTGGTTGCCCTCCTCTGGACACGTTCCAGTTTGTCAGTGTCCTTCTTGAACTGTGGTGCCCAGAACTGGACACAGTACTCCAGGTGAGGTCTGACCAGAGCAGAATACAGTGGCACTATTACTTCCCTTGATCTAGATGCTATACTCCTATTGATGAGGCCCAGAATTGCATTGGCTTTTTTAGCTGCCGCGTCACACTGTTGGCTCATGTCAAGTTTGTGGTCAACCAAGACTCCTAGATCCTTTTCACATGTACTGCTTTCAAGCCAGGTGTCACCCATCTTGTATTTGTGGCTCTCATTTTTTTTTGCCCAAGTGCAATACTTTACATTTCTCCCTGTTAAAATTCATCTTGTTTGTTTTTGCCCAGATCTCTAATCTGTCAAGGTCGTTTTGAAGTGTGATCCTGTCCTCTGGGGTGTTAGCCACCCCTCCCAGTTTGGTGTCATCTGCAAATTTGATCAGGATGCCCTTGAGTCCATCATCCAAGTCGTTGATAAAGATGTTGAATAAGACCGGGCCCAAGACAGAACCCTGTGGCACCCCACTAGTCACTCTTCTCCAGGATGAAGAGGAACCATTGATGAGCACCCTTTGGGTTTGGTCAGTCAGCCAGTTACAAATCCACTGAGTGGTAGCATAGTCAAGACCGCATTTTACCAGCTTCTTTACAAGAATATCATGGGGCACCTTGTCAAATGCCTTGCTGAAATCAAGGTAGGCTACATCCACTGCGTTCCCTTCATCTACCAGGCTTGTAATTCTGTCAAAAAACGAGATCAGGTTAGTCTGACATGACTTATTTTTCAGAAATCCATGCTGACTATTGGTGATCACAGCATTCCTTTCTAGGTGCTCACCGACTGTTTGCTTAATGATCTGCTCCAGAATCTTCCCTGGTATTGATGTCAGACTGACTGGGCGGTAATTATTTGGGTCCTCTCTTTTCCCCTTTTTGAAAATAGGGACAACATTTGCCCTCCTCCAGTCTGCCGGGACTTCGCCTGTTCTCCAGGAATTCTCAAAGATGACTGCCAGTGGTTCTGAGATCACATCTGCCAGTTCTTTTAATACTCTTGGATGCAGTTCATCTGGCCCTGGAGACTTGAATACATCTAAACTAGCCAAGTATTCTTGTACTATCTCCTTAGTTATCCTGGGCTGTGTTTCCTCTGCTGAATCATTTGCTCCAAATTCTTCAGGTCGGGCATTGTTTTCTTTATCTGAGAAGACTGAGGCAAAGAAGGCATTGAGGAGTTCAGCCCTTTCTGTGTCCCCTGTTTGCATTTCACCATCCTCTCCTCTGAGTGACCCCACTGTTTCTTTGTTCTTCCTTTTGCTACGAACATACCCATAAAAGCCTTTTTTGTTGCTTTCAACCTCTCTAGCAAGCTTGAGTTCATTCTGTGCTTTGGCTTTTCTGACTTTGTGTCTACACGTGCTGGCTATTTGTTTGAATTCCTCTTTGGTGGTTTCCCCCCTTTTCCATTTTTTGTCCAGAGGTCCAACATTTTTGAAACAATGACCATTTTCTTCATGGTTTCAGCCAACCCACAGTGGAGGAGCTACAAGTACAACTCCATCTCCTCGGACAAACAGCATCGGAATACAGTGGTACCTCGGGTTACATACGCTTCAGGTTACAGATTCCGCTAAACCAGAAATAGTACCTCGGGTTAAGAACTTTGCTTCAGGATGAGAACAGAAATCGTGCTCTGGCGGCGCGGCGACAGCAGGAGGCCCCATTAGCTAAAGTGGTGCTTCAGGTTAAGAACGGTTTCAGGTTAAGAACGGACCTCCGGAACGAATTAAGTACTTAACCCGAGGTACCACTGTATTCCTTTTGGTAGATTTATAAATCTCTTCATAGGTTTCTTCATCCATTTCTATTGTTGTCACAGTCTCCTCAACATCACCCAAAATCTTATTTAAGTGCTGGTAACAAGCAAATAATCTGCCTCGAAGTTTTCGGTCATTTCTCATTTTTACATCAATTCGTTCATCAAGACTAAGCTTGATGAGATCCAAGGGCTCTTCTACAGTATTTGTGGTTTGTTGCTGCTCCACCTCGTCCACCATTTTTTCAAAGCCCCTCCAATGCTCTTTTGGAGGTGAGGCCAGAATTCTGTGGTTCTAGGCTGAGTGTTGGAAGTGAGAGGGAGGGAGGAGAGATTTTGGCGACACCCCCAGAGGGCCCGCTGTGTCTTCCCAGTTAGCCTTGAAAAGGCCCTCTTTTGAAAAAGACGTTCCTCTAATAAGACATTGTCAGGGAACTGACATCGGAGCCAGAGGCGGAGGCTAGGCTCTCAAGCGATGCTGGAGAAGGGCCCAGCAGGGGGGGAGGCAGCTCACCAGCTGGGGAAGGAAATCAGCGTAACACCAGGGATAAAGGGGGGCAGATGGGGGAATCGGCGAGGGGGCTCCAGGACTCCTCGCCGGAGAACAGCGAGGAGAGCACGGGTCCTCCACTACCCACACCCTCCCTGCGCAGAAGACTTCTGCGCAGGGAGAGTAGGAGGAGACTTGGCGTCAAACAGCTTTTATGCTGGAAAAGGTTTAAGAAACGCCCACTGACGGATTCTGCTAGCGACTGAACAGCCATGAAGTTAAGGGCTGTCCAGACAGAAAAGGTTTAACAAGGCAACCTAGCCAGGAGTGGCACCAACTTGCGCACGAGCAACCCCTACGTTTACGACAGCAATCCGTCAGTCTTTGACGTTGCTTGTGCGCAGCGACAGGCAGGCAGCAGAATGAGCCAAACCGGAGAAGCCGGCGCCACGGAGGGAGCAGCTGGAGTGCAAAATCTGGTGGAGAGGAACCGAGATTTGGAACAGCATGTGGCTCTTCTCACGGCGCGGTTGGAAGAAAGGCGGGCTCACGATGCACAGTTCAGACCCACCCCCGTAGCAAGGAAGGTACCGGGACTGGTACACAAGTTTGGGGGGAAGCCCCAGGACTACAACGCGTTCCGAACGGAAATAGAATACGCTTTGGAACTGCAGCATAAGGATTTTGCGGACGATGGAGAGAGGGTGGCCTACATTGTCGGGCATCTGCAGGATGGGGCCAGGGAATGGATCAGGCCCCTAATGGCAACGCAAAATGCCGCCTTGAAAGACCTGAGGAAATTCTTCCAGGCGATGGATGCGATGTATTCCAGTGATGTGCAGCAAAGTGTGACTCGGCGGGAACTGATGGGTTGTAAACAGGGGAACCAGTCAGTTAGAGAATACTGGTCGCGCTTTGCCATGTTAGTCCACCGGCTCGGGTGGGAATTGGACTCGGAACCCATTCAGATGTTGTTTGAGGAGGGGTTGTCCCCAACGGTGAAGGACGAGCTTTCCCGCGCGCCCCGCCCGCAGTCGATGGATCAGCTGACCAAGGCTGTGCTTGCGATTGGCGTAAGACAGGAAGCACGGGCTCAGGAGAAGCGCGAAGGGAGAGGGGAACGTTGCCATGACTACCGCATTCCTGAAATACCGAGGCAGCCTTCCCCGCCGGCGGAGCCAATGGAAATAGATGGCGCTCGCGCGCGGGAGGTTTCAAACTCCAGTGAAGGTCGCAAAAGGGAGGGAAAGGATTGGAAAACCAATAAGCAGTGTTTCCTCTGCCAGCGGCCAGGACATTTTGCCAGGGTCTGCCCTCAAAGAAAGGCCTGGCAAGGGATGGTGGGAGCTGCTGGAGTTGAGGAGGAGGGGGAAACGGGTCAGGAGCAGGGAAACGCCAACGCTTGGCTGCCACTCAGCGGGCACAGCAGCCAGGCCAGCAACCAATAGAAGTGCCCCAGCCAGACCCCCCCCCCAGGGCAGCTATAGCCATAGAAGTGGTGCTAGAACTCCCAAATGGGCACCCAGTCAAGGTGAAGGGGCTGTTGGATTCAGGCAGTTCCTGCAATTTCTTCAGCAAGGACTTCGCCCTAGAGCACCAGCTCCACCTGCTGCCCCCGGATTTTCCCTTGCAAGTGACCACCATTGATGGCAGGGAGCTTCTGGGAGGGGAAGTGACGCACCAGACCCCACCGATGAGAATGAGGGTTTCCAGGCACACGGAGACCATTGCCTTTCACGTAGCCACACTGGCAGGACCCCCAATAATATTAGGGATGAGCTGGCTGGCACTACATGATCCAGTAGTGGCATGGCATCAGCGGACGGTCACCTTTGGGTCAGCTTACTGCTTGGAACACTGTCTAGGGGGGGAAACCCCAAGGATGACCGTGGCCAGGGTGGCTGGGATAGCTGTGGAGCCGAAAGGGGAGGTGCCACCACAATATGCTGACCTGCAGGAGGTCTTCAGCGAGAAGGAGGCGGATAGACTACCCCCCCCATAGGCCCTTTGACTGCCAAATCAACTTGCTCCCAGGGGAGCAGCTGCCGGTGGGTAAACTGTATGTCATGTCGGACAGGGAGATGAAGGAGTTGCAGGAATTTATTGACAAGAACCTGAAAAGAGGTTTCATAAGAGAATCAAAGGCGGTGGGGGGCAGTCCGGTGTTCTTTGTGGACAAAAAAGATACTAATCAACCCAGGCTCGTTGTGGACTACCGGGCCATCAATTTGGTTTCAGAACCCGTGACCTTCCCAATGCCCAGGATTGACGACATTTTAACACGGGTGAGGCAGGGGAAAATTTTTAGCAAGCTAGACCTCAGGGGAGCATACAACTTGATTAGGATGAGGGAGGGGGACGAATGGAAGACCACAATGTTCACACCCCTGGGGGCCTCTGAGTACTTAGTTATGCCATTTGGATTACAGTCGGGCTCCGCCTGTTTTCAAGCTTTCATGCACCACGTGTTGGGGTCCCTGCTGTACAAGAACTGCGTAGCCTTCTTGGACGACGTCTTAATCTATTCGGACAATGAGAAGCAACATGTCAGAGACGTCAGGGAAGTGCTAAAGAGACTGCAGAAGCACCAGTTGTGGGTCAAGCTAGAAAAATGTCAGTTTCACGCCAGAGAAGTCGAGTTTCTGGGGTACAAGTTGTCAGACAAAGCCCTTGCTATGGACCCAAGCAAGGTGCAAACGGTGCTGGAATGGAAGGCACCCAAAATCCGGAAGGACGTGCAGAGGTTCCTAGGGTTCAGCAACGTCTACAGGAAGTTTATCAAGAACTTCGCCCACTTGACAGCACCCATCACAGATTGTCTCAGTAGCAAAAAGAAGTTTGTCTGGACAGAAAGTGCCCAGCAATCCTTTGAAAGACTGAAGAAGGCGTTCGCTTCGGAAGAGCAGCTCCTGCACGTTGATCTGGAGAAACCCATGAGGCTAGAGACCGAAGCGTCCGACAGAGCCATTGGGGTGGTTCTTTTGCAGCCAGGGAGGAGCAAGCAGGAATGGAAGCCGTGTGCCTTTTTCTCGAGGAAGCTGAGCAAATCAGAGCAAAACTATACTGTGTATGACCGTGAACTGCTTGCGATCTATGCGGCGTTTCGCCGATGGAGACATCTGCTAATAGGGGCACAGCACAAGATCCAGGTTTGTACTGATCACAAGAACTTGGAGTACTGGAGGACCACACGAGTACTCAACCAAAGACAGATTCGATGGGCACAGGAGTTCTCCAAGTTTTCCTTCGAAATCCGATACATGCCAGGAGAGGAAAACGTAAGAGCAGATGCTCTCTCCCGGAAGCCGGAGTACATGGAAGGAGAGGGACCGCCGGAGATACGACACGTGATCCCCGAGGACCGATGGGTGTGTGGGGGAGCCTTGGTTGGGAAACGAGAACTGGCCGGGCTTACTGGAAACGACGTGTTCGCTCAAACTAAAATCCGGGAACTCCGAGATGGAAGAGAAAACCAAGGGCGTTTTGAGGAAAAGGAAGGGGTGCTGTACTATAAGGGGGCGCTGTATGTACCGGGGGAGACCCTCAGGGGAAAGGTACTCAAACAACTCCACGACAACCCCACAGCTGGGCACTTTGGACAGCACAAAACCATGATGCTCGTCACCAGGCAGTTCTGGTGGCCAAGAGTGAGGGAGGATGTACGGGAATATGTACGGGGGTGCGACCGCTGCCAAAGGGCAAAGGGGGAGAGGGCTGCCCCCGCAGGGTTACTGGAACCCTTACCCACACCGGGAAGACCCTGGGAGGTGGTGTCCATTGATTTTATGACTGATTTGCCCAAGTCCCGGGGGAAGACAGCAGTCATGGTAGTAGTCGATCTATTGACAAAGATGTGCCATTTCATAGCTTGTTCACATGAGGTGACCGCAGAGGAGACAGCCAAGTTGTTTGTGGATCACATCTTCAGGTTGCATGGGGCTCCCTCGAGGGTAATTTTGGATCGCGGGAAACAATTTACTTCCCGGTTCTGGAGGAAGCTCATAAGCTTGCTGCAGGTAGAGGTGAGCTTCTCGACGGCAAGACATCTGGAAACCAACGGGCAAGCAGAAAGAGCGAACAGTATAGTCCAGCAATACCTACGCTGCTACGTCAGCGAGAGGCAGAACGATTGGGTAGAGAAACTAGCGCTGGCTGAATTTGCGTACAATAACGCTGAACATGTGTCCACGGGAATGAGCCCGTTCATGGCCAATTATGGGTGTCACCCCAGGGCCTTCCCGGGGAGTGGGGAGAAAGGGTGGAGCGTACCTGCGGCAGAGCAGTTTGTGGAAGAAATGGAGGCCCTGCACCAGCAACTTAAGATGAACTTAGAACGGGCCAAGGAAATTTACAAGAGGCAAGCAGACAAGCACCGTAGGGAAGGGGAGACCATACGGGTGGGGGACCGGGTGTGGTTGTCAACCCAAGGGTTACCCTTTAAGGGGGGGTGCAAGAAGTTGCAGCCAAGGAGGCTGGGGCCGTTTGAGGTAACACAGCAGGTGAACCCCGTGGCATTCAAGCTCAAGTTGCCTGACAGCATGGAGATACACCCGGTGTTCCATAGGTCCCTACTCTCACGGTACAGGGAGGGGCAGGGATTCCCGGGGCGGGAAGGCGAAGTCACCACACACCCACAGATAGAGGAGAGGGAACACCACAACCGGGCCACGGAAATACTCTATTCAAGGTGGCGAGGGCGCCAGGTGGAGTACCTGGTAGCTTGGGAGGGAGAACCTGGGTCGGAAAACACGTGGGTTCCCGCGGAGGCAATCAATGACGGGTATCTTGTGGAGGAATTCCACAGCCTGTTCTCGGACAAACCAAAACCACTAGCGAGATTCTGGGAGGAGCAATTTGGAACCACAGACGATGAAGAGGATTTTGTGGGTTTTTCTGCCTCCGAAGAGGAGGGAGGAGAGGCTTCGGAGGAAGAAGAATCAGACTGGGAGGCCCACCCCACGGGGAGAGATCGGAGCGGGTGGGAAGCGGGTTTTGAAGCCACAGAGGATGGCGACAGCTCCTTTCGGGGATTCCCTGCATCGTCGGCCGAGGAAAGGGACGAAGTGGGATCGATGGGTCGGGCCGGGGGTGGAAGGGGTCCTGGGGGGGAGGTGGATGTCAGGGAACTGACATCGGAGCCAGAGGCGGAGGCTAGGCTCTCAAGCGATGCTGGAGAAGGGCCCAGCAGGGAGAGAGGCAGCTCATCAGCTGGGGAAGGAAATCAGCGTAACACCAGGGATAAAGGGGGGCAGATGGGGGAATCGGCGAGGGGGCTCCAGGACTCCTTGCCGGAGAACAGCGAGGAGAGCACGGGTCCTCCACTACCGACACCCTCCCTGCGCAGAAGACTTCCGCGCAGGGAGAGTAGGAGGAGACTTGGGGTCAAACAGCTTTTATGCTGGAAAAGGTTTAAGAAACGCCCACTGACGGATTCTGCTAGCGACTGAACAGCCACGACGTGAAGGGCTGTCCAGACAGAAAAGGTTTAACAAGGCAACCTAGCCAGGAGTGGCACCAACTTACGCACGAGCAACCCCTGCATTTATTACAGACATATAAGAGCAATTACAGGGATTTTTGCAAGATCTGCAACTAGTGAAGATTCCAAAGCGCTGCATCATAATCTGCTGAAAGAGACAAGGTTTCATAATTTTTTATAGACCCTATACCCCATTACTGGAATAGCATTCCTGTTGCCTCTGGAAGAGTAACATCTAGAGAGAATTTAATAGCACATAATATTATGGCATTGTACATTATTAATTGAAAATACTCCCCAGCTTTTTTCTTATTATTTATATATACTTTTCGTATTTTCTTCCCCCTCTTTATTCCTTTACAAATTATAAATTGCATTATTATTATTATTTTCTCTTGCTTTATTTTTCTCTTACCCTCCCATCTTTTCTTTGTTTCTTTCTTTTGTAATTTTCTTTTTGGGTATTTTGTTTTGTTTTGTTTGTTTTGTTTCTCTGTTTGTTTCATTTTTGTTGTTTTTTCTGGTTGTGTTTTTGTGTGGTTTTCGACTTGTGTGGTTCTGCCTTGTTTTTTTTTTGTTTTTTTGTTGTTGCTGTTTTTTGTTTTTGTTTGCTTTGCCTTTCGCTATCTATTGGTAGCTAAGACAGCTGATAGTGGTATCAGATGTCATTAGTTTTGTTGTAAGGTGCTGATTAACTGAACCGCTAACCTGTTTAAAGATTTATATATATGATCTATCACCCTGAATGAGTAAGTGAATGCAAGGATTGCAATCATTTATTATATTTATTTGATCTGATGAATTTGTGATATTGCTGTATTGATGATTGGCTGTAACTAATTAGATAATTGTTCATAATCAATTTTAAATATATCTAGTGAAACTGGTGAATATAAAGAATTAGTGGATACATAGGCCGGAGATTATTATCAGACTGGTAAAATTGTCGTGATTGTATTAAGAAAGATTGAATTTAATTGACATCTATTAATTATCACATTGGAAATATTGTCACGATTGTATTAAGAAAGATTGAATTTAATTGATATCCAGTCTGTAAGACAGAAAGAAAGAGAACAAATTACCTTGTGAGTTAATTGAATTTCTTAGTGATGTCTGGTAAAAAAGCAACTGTGTCAGGTTCTGCAGCAGTTTCAGCCTCACAAATCAGGAGAACTTCTGTAATTGACATGGATCAACCACTAGATATGAGAGAATTAATTTTAAGCTTGAAGAAAGATATCCAAGATTTAAAAAATAATGTAAATGAAAAGGCAAAAGCAACGGAAGAAAAACTTATTTCAATGGGAGTTAAAATAGATGAAAATGTGAAAATAACAGCTGAGTTATCAACTCAGGTCAACAATTTAGTGCAAAAAAATTCAGAACTGACGAAAATAGTGCTAGACCTTAAAGGTAAAACACAGAACCTAGAGGAAGCTCAGAAATAATTACAAAATGAAAATAGAGAGTTGAAAAGGGAATGCAATAAGATAAAGAAAGAAACAGCAGATCTGAAAGCGCAGCAGGATTCAACTTTGGACTCTATTGCGAAGTTGCAAATGCAGAGAAGGGAGAATACCCTAAGATTCAGAGGAATAACAGAGGACGCAGAGGAAATAATTGAGAAAAAAATCTCAAAAGAGCTAGCAGCTTGGTTAGACCTAGAAGAAGCAGAAGTAACACAAAAAATAGAAAAAGCATTTGGAGTCAAATCTAATGCAGCAAAAGCAAATAACTGGCTGGCTGACTGTTTGGTCTCTTTTAACTCTATGGATTTCAGAAATAGAATTTGACAAGCTAGCAACAAGAAGAAATTCAAGTCGGAAGGAAATGATATTATCGTCCACAAGATTATCCCAAATTGATTGATAAAAAGAGAGAAGCTTACAATCCTCTAGCCGAGGCACTAAAGGCAAAGGCAGTGGACTATAGGTGGGAGTACCCTGAAGGCATCTCCTTTTTCTTTAAAGGGAAATGTAGAAAGTGCTTGTCGGCATTAGATGCGGACAAGTTCTGGAGAAAGTACCGGAAAGAGCTCGGAGGGAAAAGGCAATTGTTGGGAGAATCAGAGGAAATTGAACAAACAGTTGAGAGTTAGGAGACAGATCTAAGAAGGGAATTTATTAAACGTATACTGAGACCTTGAATGTGTAATTTTTTTTATTTATTATTTTTTATTAATCCGTTCACGTATCATAAGAAATAAAGTATGGATTATAAATTTATTACTTGGAACGTAAATGGTTTAAATGAAAAATCAAAAAGGAACAAGGTGGAACATATTCTGGTTAAGCAAAAATATGATCTAACCTGTCTGCAAGAAACCCATGTAGCGGAAAAACATAAAAGAGTATTAATAAATAAAAGATTGGGGCTTGAGTTTATTGCATCAAGTAAAGAAAAAAAGAGAGGGGTGGTAATCTATGTAAAACCTCAGCTGGAGCCAAAACTGCTTTACAATGATGAAAAAGGTCGAACAGTGATTATAGAAGTTAAGATCAATAATGAAAAAGTGATAGTTATTGGAATTTATGCACCAAATGAAAGAAAATCCGAATTCTATCAATTCTTGGAAGAAAAAGTCATAGAATTTCTAGGGGGGGGGGGGAATTATATTATTAGGAGATTTTAATGGAGTAGTCAATCCAAACATGGACAGAACAATAAAGAAGAAAGAAAAGAGGCAGAACAAACTCCCAACTACATTTTTCCAATTAATAGAACTCCTGAATTTGTTTGACGCTTGGAGGTTTAAGAATCCAGCAGAGAAAGAATTTACACACTATTCAGAGCCACATAAATCGGCGGGACAAATCGACGCGATCTGGACAACAAAGGATTTATTAAATAATATTACAAAAGTAGAAATCCATCCAAGGACAATTTCAGATCATAGCGCATTCTGGGTTAACTTTAAAGGAAAAGAAGAAAAGATTAAAAGGTGGCAACTTAATGAGAGTATGTTAAACGATGAAAAAAACTGTACAGAAGGCCAAGCAAATCTTAGAAGAATATTTTAAGTTTAATTTAAATCAAGGAGTAGATCTAGAGACGGTTTGGGACACGGGTAAAGCCGTCATAAGAGGCTTCTTTATCCAACAAAACGCATTCCGAAGGAAAATAAAGGAGAAGAAGAAAATGGAGATTTGGGAGGAAATTAGAAAAAAGGAAAGGATCCTTTTCCAAAAACCAGATGATGAACTAATTAAGCAAAATATAAAAATTTTACAGACGCAATTCTCCATGATAATAAACGAAGAGATAGAATGGAAGATAAAATGGTTGCGACATAGAAATTTTGAGTTTGCAAATAAACCTGGCAAACTTCTGGCCTGGCAATTAAAGAAGAAAAAGGAAGATAGAATTATCAATAAAATTAAAATTGAAGACAAATGGATTCAAGAACCGAAGGAAATTAGTAAAAATTTTGCTAGTTTTTTCGGAAAACTATATAAAGAAGGTCCAGAGACTCTAGAAAGAATAATTGATTATTTTTTTATTTTATTTTTTTTAATATATAAATTTTTATTGGTTTTACAATATTTTTAAAACAATACAAACATATAAAAAAGACATACAAACACGTATAGTTTCATGGCCTTTTTTTCATAAACCTTCTTTCTCGGACTCCCCCATACCTCCCCTTTCTGCATCCCAATGTCCAAAATTTCCCAGCAACTTCTATATAGTTCTGTCAAACATATGTCTTCTTAATCTTTCCTTCAGTCTAATCTTATATCGCTGTAACCCTTTCTTTCTCAAAACCTCGACATTCTAACATTCATCAAGTTTATAATAGTCCTTAAGATAGATTTTAAATTTCTTCCATTCTTCTTCCGCCGTCTCCTTCCCCTGATCGCGGATTCTGCCAGTCATCTCAGCCAGTGTCATATAGTCCATCACTTTCATCTGCCATTCTTCCAGAGTGGGTAAGTCTTGTGTCTTCCAATACTTTGCGATGAGTATTCTTGCTGCTGTCGTAGCATACATGAAAAAGATTCTATCTTTCTTTGACACCAATTGGCCGACAATGCCCAAGAGAAAGGCTTCTGGTTTCTTCGGGAAAGTACATTTAAGTACCTTTTTCATTTCATTATATATCATTTCCCAGAAAGCCTTAATCTTTGGGCACGTCCACCAAAGGTGATAGAAAGTACCTTCAGTTTCTTTACACTTCCAACACTTATTATCAGGCAAATGATAAATTTTTGCTAGCTTGACTGGGGTCATGTACCACCTATAGATCATTTTCATAATATTTTCCTTTAAGGCATTACATGCCGTAAATTTTATACCGGTGTTCCACAACCATTCCCAGTCAGCAAACATAATGTTATGACCAATGTCCTGTGCCCACTTAATCATAGCCGATTTAACTGTTTCATCTTGTGTATTCCATTTCAGCAGCAAATTATACATTCTTGATAAATTCTTGGTATTGGGTTCTAACAATTCAGTTTCTAATTTTGATTTCTCCACCTGGAAGCCAATTTTCCTATCTTGTTTGTAGACCTCCATTATTTGATAATAATGGAGCCAGTCTCGCACTTTAGGTTTCAATTTCTCATGACTCTGTAATTTCAATTTGTCTCCATCTTGTTCCAAGATTTCCCAATACTTTGGCCATTCGGCCTCCATATTGAGTTTCTTCAATGCCTTAGCCTCTAAGGGTGACAACCATCTAGGGGTTTTGTTTTCCAACAAGTCTTTATATCTTATCCAAACATTAAATAACGCTTTTCTGACAATGTGATTTTTAAAGGCCCTATGCACTTTAATTTTATCATACCATAGATATGCATGCCAACCACATGTATTATTGAAACCTTCTAAATCCAAGATATCTGTGTTCTCGAGGAGCATCCACTCTTTCAGCCAGCAAAACGCTGCTGCTTCATAATACAGTTTTAAGTCCGGCAGGGCAAATCCCCCTCTTTCTTTTGCATCTGTAAGTACTTTAAATTTTATTCTGGGCTTTTTGCCCTGCCAGACAAATTTCGCAATGTCTTTCTGCCACCTCTTGAAACAGTCCATCTTGTCAAGAATCTGCAAAGTTTGAAACAAAAATAACATTCTAGGCAATACATTCATCTTAATAACTGCAATTCGGCCTAACATTGACAATTTCAAATTTGACCATATTTCTAGATCTTTTTTAATTTCTGACCAACACTTTTCATAATTTTCTTTATACAAGTTCAAATTTTTAGATGTCAAGTGAACCCCTAGGTATTTCACCTTCTTAACCACTGTCAAACCTGTCTCTTCTTGAAATTTCTCCTTCTCCATGACTGTTATATTTTTTTCTAAGACTTTAGTCTTCTGTTTGTTCAGTGTAAATCCGGCTACCTGGCCAAATTGTTGAATTATCTCCAGCACCCTTTTCGTACTAGTGTCTGGCTCTTGTAAGGTCAATACTAAGTCATCTGCAAAGGCCCTTAACTTGTAATGTTTGGCTCCGACCTGTACACCTTTAACCTGCTGGTCATTTCTAATCATATTTAGCAACACCTCCAGAACAGAAATGAAAAGCAATGGGGAAATTGGGCACCCCTGTCGTGTTCCTTTTTCTATCTTAAGTTCCTCAGTTATCACATTATTTACAATCAGCTTAGCTTTTTGTTCAGAATATATCGCACCCATACCGTTCTCAAAACCTTGACCTACCCCCATCCCATGAAGATTCTTTTTCATAAAACTCCAAGAAATATTGTCAAAGGCTTTCTCCGCGTCCACAAAGATCAACACTGCTTTGGTGTTTAAGTTCACCTCTAGTAGTTCCAAAATGTCTATTATATTCCTTACATTGTCTGATAAATACCTTTTTGGGAGAAAGCCTGCTTGGTCCTTATGAATCTTCTCCATCAACACTCTTTTAAATCTTTTTGCCAAAATGTCTGCAAAAATTTTATAATCCACATTGAGTAATGATATTGGGCGGTAGTTCTTAAGTTGAGTCTTTTCAGTCTCTGTCTTTGGTATGAGTGTAATATAAGCTTCTTTCCACGACTCTGGTGCCTTTCCCCCCTCTAAAATCTCGTTACAGACTTCCTTTAACGGTTGAACCAACCACTCCTTCAAGGCTTTGTAATATCTGGAAGTCAGTCCATCTGGTCCTGGAGATTTGCCCAGTTGCATGTCCTGAATGGCACCCTCTATCTCTTGTTCTGTTATTCTCTGGTTTAAATCCACCTTACTTTGATGAGAGATTTTTTGTAATCCATATTTATTAAGGAATTCATCTATGTCGTTTTCATTTTGTGGCCCTTGAGAATATAGTTTTTTTAAATAGCTCAAAAAACAGTTTCTAATAAGAATAATTGATTATTTGGGCAAAAATAAACTACCAATAATACCTAAGGAAAAAACTGAAATCTTGAACTCACCAATAACAGCTATGGAGGTGCAACAAGCTATACAGAGATCAAAATTAGGAAAGACACCGGGCCCAGATGGTCTCCCAGCTAATTACTATAAAAAGTTAGAACAAGCATTATTTCTTCCCATGAAAGACCTAATGAATAATATTCTGGCAACTGGAAAGCTACCGAAAACCTGGAAGGACAGCTTTATTACTCTTATCCACAAACAGGGAACAGATGCCTCAAACATGACCAATTACAGACCCATTGCACTGCTAAATAACGATTACAAGATATTCGCAGACATTCTTGCAAATAGATTAAAAATGGTGCTGAAAGAGATAATTCATAAAGATCAAACCGGATTTCTTCCCGGACGATTTATGCAATCCAACATGAGATGTGTGATTAATGTATTAGAATATTTGGATATTAAAATTGATAAACCAGCAGCTATTATGTTGGTGGACACTGAAAAAGCTTTTGACAACGTGTCCTGGAAATTTATGAAAAAAATAATGGAAGAAATCGGACTGGGAGAAAATATTTGTAAAGGAATAAATGCCATCTATTTGGAACAATATGCAAAATTGATCATCAATGGAAGAATTACTGAGGAGTGCAAAATAAACAAGGGAACCAGACAGGGCTGCTCACTGTCACCACTGATATTTATCTTGGTGATGGAAGTCTTGAACAATCAGATAAGAAAGGATCAGCTTGTTAAAGGCATCACTCTGGGAAACAAAACATATAAAATTAAAGCTTTTGCAGACGATTTACTTGTTATGACTGAAAACCCTAAAGAAAGTCTGAAAAGAGTGCTGGAATTGATTAAAGAATCTAGAGAAGTGGCAGGCTTTAAGCTGAATATAACAAAAACAAAAATGCTTGTTAAAAATGTAACCACAGAAGAAAAGGACGACTTAGAAAAAATATTGGGCCTGAAAATCTCCTCAAAAGCGAAATACTTGGGTATTTGGATCACCCCCAAGAACAGAAACTTATTTCAGGATAATTACACCAAAACTTGGTTAGAGATTAGAAAAAACTTTGTAACCTGGAGTAAACTAAAATTAACATTTCTGGGTAGGATTTCCATTATAAAGATGAATGTGCTTCCAAAATTAATCTTTTTATTTCAAATGATTCCAATACTGGGCGAAGCAGGTTGTCTTAGGATATGGCAAAGAGAAATTTCCAAATTCCTGTGGGAAGGGAAGAAACCTAGGATTAAACACTTGATCTTACAGGAGCCAGAATCCAGTACAAAAAGAGTATTGGAACTGATTCAAGAATTTGGACAAGTAGCAGGTTTTAAGCTGAATAAGACGAAAACTAAGGTTTTAGAGAAAAATTTAACTGTGAATGAGAGAGAGAAGTTTCAGGAAGAGACTGGACTAACATTGGTTAAGAAAGTGAAATATTTAGGGGTTAACATGACTGCCAAAAATGTGAATCTATTTAAGGATAATTATGGAAAATGTTGGATAGAAGTGAAAAAGGATTTAGAAATATGGTCAAATTTGAAGTTATCATTGTTAGGCCGAATTGCTGTGATAAAAATGAATGTGCTGCCAAGGATGTTGTTTTTGTTTCAAACATTACAAATTTTGGACAAGATGGATTGTTTCAAGAAGTGGCAGAAAGATATTTCCAGATTTGTTTGGCAGGGCAAGAAGCCTCGAATAAAATTTAAGATATTAACTGATGCTAAAGAAAGAGGTGGATTTGCCCTGCCAGACCTCAAACTTTATTATGAATCAGCAGCTTTTTGCTGGCTGAGAGAATGGCTGCTTCTTGAAAACACTGACGTGTTGGATTTAGAAGGTTTCAATAATGTATTTGGTTGGCATGCATATTTGTGGTACGATAAGGTAAAAGCACATAAAGTGTTCAAAAATCATATTGTTAGAAAAGCACTGTTTAATGTTTGGATAAGATATAAAGATTTGTTAGAAAAGAAAACCCCAAGATGGTTGTCTCCAATGGAAGCGAAGGCACAGAAAAAACTCAATATGGAGGCCAAATGGCCGAAATATTGGGAAATTCTGGAACAAGATGGAGACAGATTAAAATTGCAGAGCTTTGAAAAATTGAAAAACAGAGTGTGAGATTGGCTCCATTATTATCAAATAATGGAGGCATACAATTTGGACAAAAAAGTTGGTTTCCAGGTGGAAAAATCAAAATTGGAAACAGAAAATAGCGAAAAAAACTTCGCTAAGTTTTTTTGCCAATCCTTAAATTGTCTTATCCCTTTTACCACTGGTATTGCTTGAAATAAAAATAACAGTCTAGGTAGTATATTCATTTTTATCACAGAGATTCTGCCTAATAATGACAATTTTAGTCTACTCCATATATCCATATCTTTCTTAATTTCTTTCCATACCACCTCATAGTTGTCCTTGTACAGGTTTATATTTTTTGTTGTCATCCAAATTCCTAAATATTTTATTTTTTTAGCTATCGCGATTCCTGAGTCTACTTGTAATTCTTCCATCTCTTCTTTCTTCAAATTTTGTGCTAGCATTTTCGTCTTGTTTTTGTTAAGTTTAAACCCTGATACCTTCCCAAACTCTTCCATTCTTTTTATTGCCTCTTTCACACTTTGTCTTGGTTCTTCCAACGTTAAGACTAGATCATCTGCGAAGGCTCTTAACTTAAATTCTTTTCGTCCCACCTTAATGCCTCTGACTTCTGATGATTCTCTTAGCTTCTTATTCAAGACCTCTAGGACTGTAATAAATAGCAAGGGAGACAAAGGGCATCCCTGCCTAGTACCTTTAGTTATCTCAAAGTTATCTGATATGTTGTTATTAATTATTAACTTTGCTTTTTGGTCCGAATAAATCGTGTCAATACCTCTCAAAAAAATTTCACCAATTCCTAGTACTTTTAGGTTTTCTTTCATGAAATGCCAAGAAACATTATCAAATGCTTTTTCCGCGTCTAAGAACAATAGTACTGCCTGTTTCTCATTTCTGACTTCAAGATATTCAATTATATTTATCAGGTTTCTTACGTTGTCCCTTAGTTGCCTCCCCGGCAGAAAGCCTGTTTGGTCCTTGTGTATCACCTTATTTAACACCATTTTTAGTCTATTCGCTAGTATATCCGCAAATAGCTTATAGTCGTTATTCAAAAACGAAATTGGTCTGAAATTTTTTACATCTAATATATCCCCCTCTTTCTTCGGGATCAGTGTAATATAAGCTTCTTTCCAGGTGTTTGGCATCTTTCCTTCTCTTAAGACTTTATTCATTACTTCACTTAGAACAGGTGTCAGGTATTGCGATAGTGTTTTATAATACTTTGCTGAGAGACCGTCCGGTCCTGGGGCCTTCCCTATTTTCATTCTTTTTATTGCCTTCGTGACCTCTTGTTCTGTTATCTCCTGGTTAAGCATTCTTTTTTCTTCTTCTGAGATTTGATGTAGTTTATGGTCATGGATATACTTTTCTATTCTCTTATTGTCTTCTTTATCTTTCTTATAAAGATCTCTATAGAATCTCTGAAATACTTTTTCTAATTTCTTTCGGGTCCTCAATCATTTTATCCCCATCTTTTATTTTACAAATTGTGTTCTGTTTTTGTCTTGCTTTTATTTGCCAGGCCAAGAATCTCCCAACTTTGTTGGCCGACTCAAAATTTTTTTGTCTCATGATTTTTATTTTCCATTCGATCTCCTGTCCCACCACCATGGAGAACTGAGACTGCAACATTTTTATATTTCGTTTTATTATTTCATCTTTAGGTTTTGTTATTAGCTGTTTTTCGTTCTCGATGAGCTGGGACAGGATCTCCTCTTTCTTCTTCTCTCTCCCTCTTTTCTGGAAGCTGTTTTTTTGAATCAGGAAACCCCTTATCACCTCTTTGCTCGCGTCCCAGACTGTTTCAATTGGTGTTTCTTTGTTTAGATTCCATTTAAAATAGTCTGTTATTGTCTCTTTTGCAGTTTCCACTACTCTCTGGTCATTAAATAAGCTCTCATTCATTCTCCATCTATGTGTAGAAGGGTCCTTTCCTTTTAATTCCATATATAGCGGATTATGATCTGATAGGGTTCTTGGGAGGATTTCAGTTCTAGTTACTCTTGGTGTTAGAATCTTAGAAACCCAGATCTGATCTATTCTGCTGAAGCTTTGGTTTGGTTCAGAGTGGAATGAAAATTGTCTTACTGATTGTTTTCCTTAATCTCCAGATGTCAATTACTCCCAATGTATTGGCCATATCAAAGAAGGCCTTTGGGAGTTTACCTTCATATGTATTTCGCCTCTTTGTTAATCTATCTAAGTCCGGTACCACTACTCCATTAAAGTCTCCCAGTAGTATCAATTTCTGATCTAAATACTCTAACATTATTTCATTCAACTTTGTATAGAATTCAGCTTTCTTATCGTTTGGTGCATAGATCCCCACAATCAGCCATTTTCCCCCTTGAAACCCAATTTGTACAATCAATATTCTTCCCTCATCCTCCTTAAAAATTAAATTTGGGTCATGCTTCTCTTTTACATATATTACTACACCTCTCTTTTTGTTCGAATCTGACGCGATAAACTCTTGGCCCAGTTTTTTATTACTTAAAATTCTTTTATGCTTTTTTGCTACGTGCGTATAAGAAATTAGATTTATTGAGAATAAGTTTAATTATGATAAAAGTGTGTACTGGCAAAAAGTAATATGAATTTGAAATATGGAATAGACGGGAGGTTGGGTCTTTAGTGTTAAGACCAATAGATGTTTTATTGTTTGCTAAGAAAATTATGTGTATATGGTTATTTTTGTAATTTGTGTGTAATTTGGTATTTGTGTGTGTGTGTTTTTTCTTGTTGTATAAATAAAAAACCTTTTTTTTTAAAAAAAGGCCCTGTCTCATCTCCCCCTTGTGAGCGTGGCAAGAATAGGAGGAACAGGTGGCCGCCCACCATTGAACTAAAGCCCCCTACCACTGCTGTTGCTTGACCCCTGCCCTCCCCCAGTGGCCCCCCTCCACGCCCCACAGATGAAGTCAGGCCCAAGGAAGGAAGTTTGCATTGGCAGCTTTTGCCGAGTTTTCAAGAGCAGTGTGCATAGAGCAGGCACATTTTCAGGCAGGTGGGCGACAGCTTAAGAGGGATGTGCTTATCACTGCACCTTCACACCCGTCTCTCTCATCCTCCTACCCCTTGTTCTTTGGCTGAGCTGCTTGAGGCACCTTGCATCATGGTTTCCATGTCAGCTGAGCCCTATTTTCACCTGGGAAGGCCAAACAGATTAAGCCCCAATCCCTCCAGCTGGTGTTTAGAGAGGAACACAACAGAGTGGCTTTAAAGTGAAGGTTTGTTTAGGGAACATCAGAAAGTAAGACAAAGAATCGCTTGTCAGATATGGTTTATTTATCTTGCATAGCCTTTACCAGCCTGATGCTCATCTGCAAAGCATAAGGCCGGCAAGGTCGGACCCTGTTCATCCAGGCAGATGGCCAGATGAAGCTTATGAAGGTAGGAAGAGCCATTAGCTGGATCAGGCCAATGTGCTAGCTAGTCCTGTTGTCACAGTGGCTGACTAGATGCTTGTGGGAAACCAGCAAGCAGGATCCTTGCACAAGAGCAGATCTCCCCTCCTGTGGTTTCCTGCATCTGGTATTCAGAAGCGTCGCTGCCTCTGACCATGGAGGCAGAGCGCAGTAATTGTGGCTCGTCTCCTCCTCCTCCATGGATTTCTCCAAACCTCCATCAAGGCTCTCCAAATTGGTGGCCATCATTGCCTGCTGTGGGAGGGAGTTCCATAGTTTAATGTTGCGCTGCTTGAAGAACTACTTCCTTTTCTCTGTCCTGAATCTTCCAACATTCAGCCTCATTCGATGCCCACGAGTTCTGGTGTCATCATGCGAGAGGGAGGGGGGAAAACTCCGCTTTCTCCACACCACATGCAATTGTTTATGCTTCCGTCAGGTCGCCTCCGGTCCCCTTTTCTCTACACTAAAAAGCCCCGACCGCTGCAGGCTCTCCTCACAGGGGAGCCTCTCCATCAACCTCAGCCGTTTTGCAGGTATCAGCCGATGGCTTGTGCGAGCTTTGCAAGCAACACCTTCCATGTTTGCGGCCTGTGTGCCCAGGAGGAAGTCCCTCCATTCAAGAGAGGTTACCCCATTCAATGCATCCCCCCCTTATTTCCCCTCCCCCTCCCCCCTGCTGCAGATGTGAAATTCGTGGAGAATTCAAGTGTGGTGAAGGAAGCCTAGGAAAAGGCCAATGCAGCCCTGATGGAGTACACCCTCTGCAACTACCCACATGCCACAGACAAGTTCTGCCAGCTTCTGATGCAGCTGGCCGACGTCCGGTCCCTGAGCATGCAAGCGGAGGAGTACCTGTACCACAAGCACCTGAGCGGGGACCTGCAACAGCCTCCTGATTGAAATGCTCCACACCATGTATGTAAAAGATCACAACTGCCTCAAGATATGCAACTGATATTTAATTAGTTTGTTGTGTGTTATTATGTAGGAATGCTAAAATGTGTCTGACAGTATGTTATTTCCACAAAGGGGGGACCCAATTATTGTGTGTACTGTAATTGTTTTTATGTTCAATGTATGGTGTATTATTGCTTACACCAGTGGAGGATTCTCATGCATTTTGAGCCTTCTGATAGATCAGGCTATTGCGTAATCCAGTATTTAGATTAGATCATGTTCCACCTGGCACTCTCTGCAGTGTGCCAACCTTCTCTACCCATTTTTAAATTGTTTTAATTCATTTCACGAAAAATAAAAAAAACAAACTTCAGGATCCATGCAACAGCAGATGCATAAAGGTGTATATGCTTTGGTTTAGCAGGAATGATCCCTTATAGAGTTAAATTGATTAATTTGGACAAGTGCCCATTTTAAGATTTTTTTTTCTTTTTTTACAGATTGGTTTGAAAAGTTGAGAACCATGGCGCTATCTAAATTCTAATTGGACTCAGTTTGAATTCAACAAGTGTATCCAGGCTGCAACTAGCTTTTTCGTCCTTTAAGAGCAAGTGAGCAACTTCCCCACAGTACAAGACTAGAGCCTATAATAAAAAGATCCCATTGAAAGGTCAAGGCAAGGACATCTCTCTCACGACATGTCCAAACCTGTCCAAATCTATGGCAAGGTGACATGGTCTTTATGAAAGCCCTGAAGGGATTCACCAGGGATTGTTGCTGCTGTGGTATGATGGAGGAGAGCTAAGTTTGACGCCTGAGAACACACACACACACACACACACACACACACGGCATAAATAAAACAAACTGCATTTTTCAATTGTCACTGGACCTTCCTGCTAAGTGAAAAGCATAGACCACTATTGAGTAAATGTTTCTCCCAGAGTGTTAGAATGCCGCAAGTAATTTAGTAACAATGCAACGTGTTATTTTTATGTGATATCCTATATTTACACAAAGGCATCCATTTACAACATACCATGTTACTATTTGTGGGGCAAAATTTTTAAAGAAAAATTCTAGCCCCAAAGGGGGGGATATTGTGATAGGAATTTTGAGGTCTTGATATATGGTAATGTTCATAAGTGTAACAGCCAAGCACACACATAGATCAGCACAGGAAGACCGACCTGGAACCATTTTGATTCCCAAACTGACCAAATGTTTTCCCTGCAAGGAGGGAGGGGGCGTCAGGGAGCCTTCCCATTGTCTCAGGAATTGAGTAATCAGCATTTTAATGGGTGACACACTATCAGGAAAGGCAATCAGATAATGGGTGACACACTATCAGGAAAGGCAATCAGATAACCTGGCAAATAGGAAAAACAACATTCAAATTTCTGTTTTAGACCGCCTTTTCTGTGATGTAGGTATGATGTATCTGGGGGGTGGTCTTAGGTTACACCCCTTCTGTGATGTATGTATGATGTATCTGGGGGTGGTTTTGATCTACAGGGTGGCAATTTCAAAGGTCTATATAAGGCCTTGCACGTCATTGTTCTGGGTTCCTCCTCCCTCCTGCGATGTGATGAGTGAGGACCCTGTTGCAACAGATCAATAAAGATCAGGCTTACTAGGTGCTTTGCTTCTCAATATTCTCTGGTTGGCTTCTGTTATTTTCTCCTACCAATAGGGAACTTATGTAAGGACTCTATACGGGCTCTTGGATACCCCATAAGGGAAAAGGGCAGATTTTGTTTACAACAATCCCACCCACTCTAAAAGGCTGTAGAGATAGTTAAAAGCCAAAGGCCTGGTTTTCGCCTAGTGCCTAAAGATGTGCAATGAAGGTGGCAGGTAAGCCTCGCTGGGGAGAGCATTCCTCAAGCAGGGAGTCACCACAGAAAAGGCCAGTTCTTGTGTTGCCACACTCCAGATATCCAACGGGGGGGGCACACAAAAAAAGCCTCAGGTGACAATTGCAGGGTCCAGGTTGATTCCTGTGGGGGAGGGGCACCATGGTGGGGGGCAGGGATCCTGGTATTTAAAAATGCACCTGCTAGTCATATGTAGCTATTTCCTCAGCTGAAGAGGAAAACGCGGGGAAAACAGCAGCAACTGCCACCCTCCGTTGGGTGCCATCTGTCCACAGAGGAGTCAGTTGGGGAGCAAAGTTGTCTGACATGCAACAGACTTTGCAGCTAGCTTTGCAGGCTGCCTGGAGGACTGAGATTGTCCCACAGGCTGGAGGTTTCCGCACTCCTGCTCTGTGGTGTGGCTGCGTCTTACACGGGGGTTTGACTCCTAGGGTTCCACGTATATGCGGAAAACTAGCATTGCTTGCACAAGATCTAGTGGGAACTTGGATGACCCTAGGACAGGCATGGCCAAACTTGGCTCTCCAGATGTTTTGGAACTACAACTCCCATTATCCCAAGCTAACAGGACCAGTGGTCAGGGATGATGGGAATTGTAGTCCCAAAACAGCTGGTGTGCCAAGTTTGGCCAAGCCTGCCCTAGGAGATCTCGCCAGCAGAATGACAAGTAGTCAGAATGCCACCACACACACACACACAGGAGGATCCAGCAGATTTCAGGGACCCCGAAGGCCGTGACCATGAGGGTAGATGCCCTTTTCCTAGCTGGTTTCACAAGCCATTGATCACATCCTTCCAAGCCCATTTTCAAAGTCTGAAGAGTTGTTGCAGAGAAAACAGGGTGCCAAATCCCCCCCTTGCGTAGTGTGGCTGTCCCTTACCTGGCTTTTGTAGATTGCATAGGCCAGGAATATGTAGAGACCCTGTAGGAAGACAGAGGAAAGAAACCATGCCAATGACCTGGAAACAGCCGCTGGTCCAGCATCCTTGCTTTGTTAGCCCCCCAAACAGACATATAGGGAAGGCCAAATAATGTCTCTCTCCCAACCAAGGGGCAGAACTGCCCCTTTCACAAAGAGATGGGCAATTGCCAGCCCTTGGCCTGATTTCATGCAACCGTTGGCTTAATTCATCAAGGGGGAAAGGAGGACAAAATGGGGGGGGGGGCAGAAAAGAGAAAGTGTGGGGATTGGTAGACAAAGTGAGAGAAAGGGTCCTGTCCATTTTTTATTCCTAGTAACTGAGACAAACTGCCTCTGACTTTGGAGGTAGAACACAGGCCAGTGTGTGTGTATGTGAGCCCCCAAACCAGCTCCCTTTTAAGGCAGCGTACAGCAAAAACTAACTTTTGACCAATATGGCCTCAATACCTAGCCAAATTTTTGTTTCCCTCAGTCCCCCCACCCCTGCCCACATCCTGAAGAAGAAGAGCTCTGGTGGATTCAGAAGCTTACCTCACTATTTTGTGACATTTTGTCTGGTCATAATGAAGGGCCTTTGGGCATTTTTCAAAATAAAAGTGGCACTGCATGCAGAAGTCTAACCTTCCTCTTCCTCCTCTCAGAACATTTGGCGTTTTCTGCTCTAGAGCTGGCACTTGCAACAAAGAGAGGTTCAGTGATGTCTCAAACAAATACAATACAAATGAATTAACTGTGTGTTGTGTGAAATGACACTTCCTTTGGTCCATTTCTTCCTCTTGCATTCGGAGAGAGGAAGCCACCTCAGAAGTCTCAGTTGATGAACCTTCAGAAACACAACTGCAGGCCAAGAGTTTTTCTAGTACATCCCTCCCCCCCCCAACTTAAACAACATCCTGCTCTCAAGTCCCTGAGCTCAAAAATTTCAACGGAAGATGTCTCAAAAGCCTCAAAAGGACAGTGTCTCCAGAATGATACTACTGTTTTGTAATAGTCTTCATCAGCTGGAAATAAGATACAAGGCATACAACCGATGAATGATAACAAAACTGAGCTACCTGCATACACATTGTAAAATAAAGCAGAGTATACAAAACACAATAAAAGGTACATACCCAATATTTTTCAACAGAATATGTGAGATTCATGCTAAGGATCAGTGCTCACTAGATAGTGTAGCTGCTGATACTTGATACACAATTGCATAGGACATATGTGTTGGGAAAAAGCACCAAGGCAAAAGCCAGCTCCAGATGGCTGGAATGCAAAACAGTGCAGATGTACTGTTGGAGAAAAGGTGGAGCCTATTCTCTGTACTGAGCACCGGATGTTAGCTCAGAGTGTCATATGACCTGTGCTGGAAGTACAGGGGAGGAGTTGTGACTCTTCTGATGGAGACTGAAGGGTGCAGTCACATTTCTATGTACTGTTGAGTGACAGGAATAAAACATGTAGAAAGGACTCCTGTCTGTCTCATTTCCCCTCCCTGGGGAGAATGCAGGGAGGGAGACGGAGAGAGAAGCAGAGGGTGTGTTCTTCTCACGACTAATGAGAAGAATCGCCGGGTTTGTTTACCTAGCCTGCCGGAGGTCGCAGACGGTAAACACAGTATCTCGCTCAATTGCCTCGGGGGAGGCCAGGTACCTCTGCCTGTGAGCTGAAGGTACTGACATATGGCAGCCTTCGGATGGTTTCGATTCATCGGACATCTGCATGAGAGGCTGGTGGATTGTCCTCCTCTGCTCCAAGGAGGAAGAGAAGCGTCTGAAAGAAGCCAGAGGCTCAACAGACAGCTGGTGGAAAGAAGAGGTGTTTTCCAGAGCAACAAAGTTCAAGGTATGCTGCATTTCGGGCTAAAAGTGTGAACGCAGTTCGATTAATTCACTGGTTCACGGAGCTGCGTTTTGGAAAAACAAAAGCTCCGGGAGGAAGAGGCCTGCAGCTTGAAGGCTGAAGCCTGCATTCCACAAATTCTTGTGGTTGATAAACTGTCCTATTGAAATGCATTGTTGCTAAGTAACGGAAAGTTGGAAAGTTACTGGCAAAGGGGCTGGACTGTGAGTGTGAGCCTGGGAAAGCGAAACAAAACCAGAGAATGTTTTGGCTACAAGTTCATGTGCCCTTGGAAGGGACTTTTCATAGCAGCCAGAGTTTAGCTGCCAGGTGCAAAAAGCGTAAACAACTTGCAGTTTGCCTGCGTGAGAAAGAAAAAAACAGCTGTTGGATTTTACAGCTTGTTTGAAAGTAAGAGAGGCTTGGATTCAAAATGGATGCCAAGAAGGGGGGAGACTTGCCTAACTCATCTCCCCTGACCAGAGACAGTTATTCATCAGGGTCTGGATGGATAACTACCCCAGAAGGGGTGAGCCAAGATGATGCTGGCCAAGTTCCTAAGAGCTCAACGAAAGCTGAGGAGAGCTTTGACCCCAGAGGGGAGAGTGCAGGAACTGTGGCTGTTGGAACTGTTGGTGTTCCTGAACAAGGTGCAATGGGTGTTGCTGACAGGGGGAGGGAAGAACAGAGTTCAAATCTCCCCACTGATGATGCTACTGGGAAGCATGGAGTAGCATTGAGTGCTGTCCGATGCTACAACTGTGGACAGACTGGGCATCTACAGCGAAACTGTAAGAAGCCGCGCCAGTCAAGAAGAGCAAAGAGCAGCTCTACGAAGCCTGAGGCGTCAGGCAAAAGCCGTTCCAAGTGCCAGGTGAAACCTGCAAAGGCTATGATGGCGAAAGGAACCACGCCAGATGTTGGGAACGCATTCATAATCGACACGGGATGTACAAAACATATATGCCCACACAGACAACTGTTTTCGACGTTGAAGAAGCAAAGCTTCGCTGTGAAACAGGCCAACGGTCAAGAGTTGGAAGCGACCGGAATTGGGACTGTGTATCTTGAAAGTCTGAACTTGACTATAAGTGATGTTTACCTGGTTCCAGAACTGAGATTTAATCTGCTGAGCGTGTCGCAGATTGCAAAGAAAGGACTGAAACTGTCCTATGATGCTAAAAGCTGCAAGATCTACAAAGATGGAGAACTGTTTCTTACTGCCAAAGAGAAAGATGGACTGTATTTGCTGACTTTTGATCAAAGTGATTACATGAAATGTAATTCTTCTGATTCTAACGAAATCTCTCTTGCAGGTGTGACCAGTGTGAGCACCAGGAAGGTGACGAAGAAGGTCGACAGAGCATTTCAGCGGGTGTATGCTGATGTGATTGGTCCTCTAGAGCCATCTAGAGGCAGTGCAAAATTTTACCTTTTGTGTGTGGATTGTTTCACTAATTATTCTTGGGTTTATATGATGGAGAAACCGCAAGAAACTTTAGAAAAGTTTCAGGAGTTTTGTGACAAGGTTAAAAATATGCATGATGCTAACATTGATTGTCTTTTCACAGATGACAAGCAAGTTTTTCTGTTACAGAAGTTTCAGAAGTTCCTGGATGGAAAAGGGATAGACCACAAAATTGCGGTTTCGCCAGAAGCGTGGAACAGGGGGGTCTGTGTGAGAGTGAACAAAGAATTGCAAAAGGGGATGAATGTGCAATTGCTGAGTTCACATTTGCCACATGAATATTGGGCCGAATCGCTAGCGTCCTATCTTCATGTGTGGTTGAGAAAAGTCTCAACAGAGTTGGGATGTTCTCCTTTTGAGAAGCTGTTCAATAGAAAACCTTCTGTTGCCTATTTTAAGGTTTTCGGGTCTCATGTGAGAACAGAAGCTCCAGGTGGAGTAAAGAATGCCAGAGGCATTTTTGTGGGATATGAAAAGGGTCTCTACAGAGTAATTTTGTCTGAATCTGGTCAGGTGATTCTCACAAAGTTCCTAGAGAGTGCTCCAAAGCAAGAGCGGGTAGTACAGACATTTCCCACAGGTGACAATTCAGATGATGATGATGATTTTTCTGATGTCACAGATTACAGTGGTACTGATGATGATGACAGTGATAGCTCAGAGAGTTCAGTTGTAACAGTCATTGAGAGGAAATCTCACACAATGGATAGACCTTCACAGGTGAAGGAAGAACCACTGATAGCTACTGGTTCTCAACAGAATCCAGAGGTTGAACCAGTGAGCACAGAGGATCAGAACCTCATACGCAGGTCTGAGAGAGTTACAAAGGGTGTACCTCCAAAGAGGTACTCAAAAGAGTTTGCTAACTTAGCTGTTGCATGTGTTGCTATTGTTAACAACTCAAAGGAGGTTAAAGCAGTGTCTAAGTCAGAGACAAAGACACAACAGAGAGTAGCTAGCCAAGGTAATGCAGAAGCACTCATTCCTTGGAAGCCAGACAACCAGAGAGGTACACTGGTGAAACCAGTGGTGGGGAGTTCCAAGGGTGGAACTGAAACAACAGGGGACTGTTATATGTATAACAACTGTTTGTTCTCTTCTCTGGATCATGTTTTGCCAATTGATGCTTTTGGGGGAGGATGTTGGGAAAAAGCACCAAGGCAAAAGCCAGCTCCAGATGGCTGGAATGCAAAACAGTGCAGATGTACTGTTGGAGAAAAGGTGGAGCCTATTCTCTGTACTGAGCACCGGATGTTAGCTCAGAGTGTCATATGACCTGTGCTGGAAGTACAGGGGAGGAGTTGTGACTCTTCTGATGGAGACTGAAGGGTGCAGTCACATTTCTATGTACTGTTGAGTGACAGGAATAAAACATGTAGAAAGGACTCCTGTCTGTCTCATTTCCCCTCCCTGGGGAGAATGCAGGGAGGGAGACGGAGAGAGAAGCAGAGGGTGTGTTCTTCTCACGACTAATGAGAAGAATCGCCGGGTTTGTTTACCTAGCCTGCCGGAGGTCGCAGACGGTAAACACAGTATCTCGCTCAATTGCCTCGGGGGAGGCCAGGTACCTCTGCCTGTGAGCTGAAGATACTGACAATATGAAGCAAGCCACAGGTGTTTGCAATAACAATATACTTAAAGGAACAGTATGGCGAAGCCTGGGAACGTGGGATTCGGCTGACACCAGGAGCGCCTCCCCTACTCGCAGGGAAACCCTTTTTCAGGGATCCGAAGCGACGTGAGGTGAGTGGCGCGGTGTTTTGAATCAACCGCTACTTTTACGGAGTGAAGACGCACAGCCGTTGCCGGAGAGCGCTGACTTTTTCCTGTGGACAATTGGACTCTAAACAAGTACCCGTGAGTAGAACGGAAAATTGGATTAAGAAACATTTTAATTTGGCACTGAAGCGGGAAGGCTCTAAACAGGAAGTCCGCCTCCCGTTTTTGTAAATAGATTGAAGCAAGAACTTTGTAAGCTAAAGTCTGGAAAGTCGTATATAAAGGTCTAAATTTCCTTCAGTTATTACCACCAAAACCCCTCTTGGAAGCAGGAGAAAAGGGGGAAAATTTTTGACTGTTTAAGCCTGCAGGAGAGAGAGTAAAGAAAGATAAATTTCCACCGTCTCAAACCTGGGAACGGGGTGTCAGAGACAGAAATTTATGGGGAAGTTCATCGACTGTGAATGGAACGTCTTTTGACAGATAGTAAAATAAGAGAAACAAATTGACTCCAATGTTGCCTCTTGCATTCAAAAGAAACAAAATATTTGAAAAATGAAAGTAATTTTCTTTTGTTGGTCCTGCTTTCAAAAGATGGATACAAATAGAAATTGTCTCCTCTAGAGGGAGCTTGTTAGTTTGTTGCTGGAGTCGATCTGGGGATTTCACAGCTGTAAGATTAGGATCGTGAGACCAGACTCTGACCTTGAATAAAAATGTGTTTAGAAGAAGTTTTGGTGCTTGCTTTTTGCAAGACAAGCGCTTTGCTGGAGCAGATGCATGAGAAGATGGATTTGATGACTGTTGCAGTTAAAAACTTTGGACAAACGGCGAATACCCATATAGAAACCATTCAGGAACCAGCCCAGGAACTTGTTTTGACAGGGCAAGCGCAAGTGCAGAAGATAATGGAGGAGGTTGCTGTTGAACCTCAAGTAACACAAATGGAGAGATCCGAGGCCTTGCAGGAGCATAAGCCGCTGTTCTTGAAGTTTGAATCTGGAGTGGACCAGGGGGGGTCTGGAGTTGTGAGGGCTCTTAATTTTGGAAGGACTTTGAAACATGTTTTTAGATACTTCCTGGATTACAGTGTTGACTGTGGGGAATGGGACTGTGGGGAATGGGCTGATCTGCTGAGGGGAGATGGAGATATTTTTGGATTGGAGTCCTCCCGAGACCTACCCCCCAATGAGAAAGGAAAGAAATTAAGAAAAAGATCAACAAAAGACAAAGTAAAGTGCAGGTATAAACAAGAAGAAGATCTGCAGAAGGGACATGGAAAAGACTTAAGAGCCTCGGACATAAGATCACCAGGTTGGTGGACTAGATGGAATGGACAAGAAGGACTGACAAAACCCGAGACCAGGAAGAAGAGACGTTGGATGAAGATTGGAAGAAAGTTTTTTTAAAAAATTATTTTGAGAATTAGTGTAAAATTAACGAGTATTAGGAAAAATGTTGGAATGAAACTATTTGGCTTTAGTAGAAATGATATAAGGAGTTATGTACAAATAAGTATTAAGTTTTAAGTTTTAAGGTTTTTTTTTATATGGTAAGATAAGGTTAAATAAATTAAGGTAAATTGAATGACAGAATATAGTGAAAGATGGAAAGGATTTGTTGAGTTAATTAAAAGGTTAGATCGTTAAGATAAATTATATAACAAAAATTGAGAAAGATGGAAAGAATTTGCTGAAACAATTAATTAAATTAGAATACAGAAAGGGAGGTGTGAGGAGGTCGATGAAACAAGTAAATGAAAGATAAAGATATGGAACATTGGATGTGTGTTTTAATGTTATTGGGGTTTTTTTTTGCTGTATTGTTGTATTGTTTTTTCTGCTTTTCCTTTTATGTATTGTAATGTATGTTTTGTCAATTTTTTTGTTGTTTTCTTTTTCTCTTTTTTCTGTAATTCTTAAACTTTTAATAAATATCATTTTTTTTAAAAAAGGAACAGTATGGCGTATACAGCATAGAAAAACAAAGTAGACCCATGAAAAACAAATATACAGAGGTATAGTATTAAATGAGCTTTTTATTAAATGAATACAAAATGAACTTTTGAAACTTTTGAGACGTCTTCTGTTGAAACTATTGAAAGACTATTGTGAGACTGTCCTTAGACATCTGTTTTGAACACACGGCTTGACGGTCCTCGTTACCACTCTGTTATATTGTACATATGAACTTTGATTGGCTTACTCCTATAATTTGAATGATATCATTATTGTATTATATATTTTCTACTAACTATTAGCCTACGTGTTGTGTTTGTATTGTTGTGATTGGTTCTTATTGCAACACAGGGGTTTGTTTTAGGTTCCGCACTTAGGCAAGAAGAACCAAATGCACAAATATAGGATGGGGGACACCTGGCTGACTAGCAGTACATGTGAAAAGGTTCTAGGGGTCTTAGTGGACCACAAGCTCTACATGAGTATACAGGGTGACGCAGCAGCAAAAAAAGGCAAATTCATCAACAGAAGTCGAGTGTCCAGATCAAGGGAAGTCATAGTCCCACTCTATTCTGCTTTGGTCAGACCACATCTGGAATACTGTGTCCAATTATGGGCACCACAATTTAAGAAGGATGTTGACAAGCTGGAAGGTGTGCAGAGGAGGGCAACCAGGATGATCAAGGATCTGGAAACCAAGGCTTATAAGGAACACTTGAAGGAGCTGGGACTGTGTAGCCTGGGAAAGAGGAGAGTGAGAGGAGATATGATTTGTTGTTGTTGTTGTTGTTGTTTAGTCATTTAGTCGTGTCCGACTCTTCATGACCCCATGGACCAGAGCACACCAGGCACTCCTGTCTTCCACTGCCTCCCGCAGTTTGGTCAAACTCATGCTGGTAGCTTCGAGAACATTGTCCAACCATCTTGTCCTCTGTCGTCCCCTTCTCCTTGTGCCCTCCATCTTTCCCAACATCAGGGTCTTTTCCAGGGAGTCTTCTCTTCTCATGAGGTGGCCAAAATATTGGAGCCTTAGCTTCAGGATCTGTCCTTCCAGTGATCACTCAGGGCTGATTTCCTTAAAAATGGATAGGTTTGATCTTCTTGCAGTCCATGGGACTCTCAAGAGTCTCCTCCAGCACCATAATTCAAAAGCATCAATTCTTCGGTGGTCAGTCTTCTTTATGGTCCAGCTCTCACTTCCATACATCACTACTGGGAAAACCATGGCTTTAACTATACGGACCTTTGTCGGCAAGGTGATGTCTCTGCTTTTTAAGATGCTGTCTAGGTTTGTCATTGCTTTTCTCCCAAGAAGCAGGCGTCTTTTAATTTCGTGACTGCTGTCACCATCTGCAGTGATCATGGAGCCCAAGAAAGTAAAATCTCTCACTGCCTCCATTTCTTCCCCTTCTATTTGCCAGGAGTTGATGGGACCATTGGCCATGATCTTAGCTTTTTTGATGTTGAGCTTCAGACCATATTTTGCGCTCTCCTCTTTCACCCTCATTAAAAGGTTCTTTAATTCCTTCTCACTTTCTGCCATCAAGGTTGTGTCATCTGCATATCTGAGGTTGTTGATATTTCTTCCGGCGATCTTAATTCCGGCTTGGGATTCATCCAGCCCAGCCTTTCGCATGATGAATTCTGCATATAAGCTAAATAAGCAGGGAGACAATAAACAGCCTTGTTGTACACCTTTCCCAATTTTGTACCAATTAGTTGTTCCATATCCAGTTCTAACTGTAGCTTCTTGTCCCACATAAAGATTTCTCAGGAGACAGATGAGGTGATCAGGCACTCCCATTTCTTTAAGAACTTGCCATAGTTTGCTGTGGTCGACACAGTCAAAGGCTTTTGCATAGTCAATGAAGCAGAAGTAGATGTTTTTCTGGAACTCTCTAGCTTTCTCCATAATCCAGCGCATGCTTGCAATTTGGTCTCTGGTTCCTCTGCCCCTTCGAAATCCAGCTTGCACTTCTGGGAGTTCTTGGTCCACATACTGCTTGAGCCTTCTTTGTAGAATTTTAAGCATAACCTTGCTAGCGTGTGAAATGAGTGCAATTGTGCAGTAGTTGGAGCATTCTTTGGCACTGCCCTTCTTTGGGATTGGGATGCAGACTGATCTTCTCCAATCCTCTGGCCACTGCTGAGTTTTCCAAACTTGCTGGCATATTGATGGAGATATGATAGCCATCTTCAAATATCTTAAGGGCTGCCGGGTGGAAGAGGGAGCAAGCTTGTTTTCTCCAGCTCCAAAGGGTAGGACTCGAACCAATGGCTTCAAGCTGTGCAAGCTGGTCTATTGGGGCAAATGGGGCCCCACCAACCTCAGCCTGTCTTCTTACTTATAACTGGCCAGGGGGTGACCCTGCCTGTCATTCACTCTGGCTTCATCTCCTTGTCCTCCTCTCTACTAATCCCAGCTGCTATTGCACATTCCTGCCTTGCAGGGGGTTGGAATGGATGATCCTCAGGATCCCTTCCAACTCTACAATTCTACAATTGACTTCTATGGCCATGTTCACACTAAAGCACTAGGATACCAATTAAAACCATTGTGGCTTCCCCAGAGAATCCTGGGAGGTGCAGTTGATGTTGTGAACCACCCTATGACCTTCAGGTGAAGGGCAGTGTACAAATTCAAGCAGCAGTAGCAGTAGTTTGCTAAGGGAGTTATTTAGGAGGCACTTATTCCCCATCCAGAGCTGCAATTTCCAGAGCAGTTTAACAATCAATCCCTCCCATAAAAATATATATGACCAAACGATCTCATGGCTGGCGCATTCCTACTAAATATTATTTTATCTGTCAAGGTTTATGAATGCTCGATATATTTTGAATAAATATCAACTATGGAATATATTTTACATCATTCATCCTTTTAAAGCTGTATTATCTTGTATTTTTATTCCTCTTGACGTTATTACTGTTTTTATGATGTGTGTGAGTATGATGTTTCAATCGTCCCATGTGCAAATCTTATTTTTAAAAAAACACTTTAAAAAAGACAATCAATCCCTCTTTCTCAGGGAACTCTGGGAACTATAGCTCTGTGAGAGAAACAGGATGTTTCCTGGCAATTCTTGGCACCCTAAGTAAACTACAGCTCCCACAGCTCTTTGGGGACGGCATGACTGTTCAAAGTGGTATTGCAACACTTTAAATCTATGGTGGGAATGTGGCCTCTGATTCTATTTTATTGTTTAAAGTATTTATAGCCCAACTTTTCCTCGAAGTTGCTCAAGGTTGTGTACATGATTCTCCCCTCCTCACAACCCTGCGAGGTAGGCTAGGCTGAGAGGCAGTGACTGGCTTCCAAGGACACCCAGTGAGCTTCTTGGCCAAGTGTGGATTCGAACCCTGGCCTCCCCGGTCCTAGTCTGACCCTCCAAGCACTACATCACCACTGGTTCTCACACTTCTTCTCCCTAGCAAATGGCATTCAGATATATGTCCTTTTGCTTCTCTGGTGCCCTTCTCTGGAGGGGGCAGGGGCAGCCCCAGGGGCCTCCCGGGTCTCACCAGATCTGGATGCCAATCTGTTTTTCCAAGCTGCTGTTGGGGGTCAGCATCCTTGACCGTCGCCGTGCACTGGAGACTGTCACCATCACTACTCGGAAAAGCACAAAGGTGTTCACCTGCAAAGGAGAGAGGCGAGAGGGTCAGGGACTGGACCTGAAACAGCAGTCAGCGGCTTTAAGAGGTGGCAGTTGTGGAGGGGGGAGATTTCCCAGAATCCTCCTCTCAGGGAACACGGAAACACCCACCCCAGTATATTGTTGTGTAAATCAGAGTTATCTCCCACACACATGGAAAGTAAACGCACCCTGTGGTCTGCAGAGTTCTTTGTCTTGTGAAGGCGCTGAGTTTGAAAACCACTGAATCCCAACATTTGTTCACATGCACCCTGTAATGAGTATGGGTTGCTCGTGCGTAAGTTGCCGCCTCTCCTGGTTTTGTTGCCTTGTTAAACCTTTCAGTCTGGGCAGCCCTTCAATTCGTGGCTGCCTCAGTCGCTAGCAGAATCTGTCAGTGGGCGTTTCTTAAACCTTTTCCAACATAAAAGTTGTTTGACACCCAGTCTCCTCCTACTCTCTCTGCGCGGAAGTCTTCTGCGCAGGGAGGGCGTGGGTAGCGGGGGACCCGTGCTCTCCCCGCTGGTGTCCGGTGAAGAGTCTGGGAGCCCTCTCGCCGATTCCCCCATCTGCCCCTCCTTATTCCTGGTGTTGCACTGAATTGCTTCCCCATCTGCTGAGCTGCCTCTCTCCCTGCTGGGCCCTTCTCCAGCATCATTTGAGAGCCTTCCCTCCGCCTCTAGCTCCGATGTCAGTTCCCTGACACACCCAATCCTGCCACACATGGTAGCAAGAACCTTTTGCATTGCAAACTCTGCCAATGAAAGGAGGAGGCCCCCCCTTTCCTGATGCACTTACTGTCAGGAAGAAGAGGACAGGCCCCACAAAAGCCCAGATGATATCCGTCTGCCCGTTCAGCCAGCAGTGGTTCTCTGCCACGTACTTGTTGAACGACGTGGTCAGGGTCACACCAACAATAAACACAGGAAGCCCTGAAGAGGCAAGCAGGGAAGGACGGTGAACTGCCAACTTTCCTTCTGCATACAACCTGCCCTGGGGCAACTGAGGGGTTCTTAAGCTGTTGGGCCCAAGGCTTGGGGTGGGACTTGGGGGCCTTATCCAGTTGACCAGTCTCAGGAGACTGCCTAAGAGCCCATTTTTCTTTGCTTCTCAGCAGAACACATGGGCCCCCTCCACGCATCCTTTCTATTGTGCATTCATGACATTTTGCGCTCATGGTGGTATCTGGGCAGGGCAGTTATACATGAATCTCTTTGCACCCTCCAAATCTCCCAATTTTCCAGGGACTGTCCTGGAATTATAGAAGCTGTCCCAGTTTCTGAATTGATCCTGGAATGTCCCACTTTTCCTTTTTCCTCCCCTTCACGTCTTAGAGAACAATTAAAAGTGGTGTGGGAGGGCGGGTGGATGCTAATTATACTGAAAATAAAATAACTGCACCAAATGAAGGAAATGGTGAAGCTGGCATACGAAGCACTTCCTATAATTTTGACAGAAAATGTAAGAAATCCACTTTGAATTCTTTAATTGCAATGCTTCAGCAGCCAGCCATTTGTTAGGAAACGTTTGGAGTGTTGATTCCTTTATTGTAGATGGAGCCTGACCCTGCCTATTCAGAAGAAAGTCCCACTGTATGCAGTGGAACATACTCTCAGCAACTGGGTAAAGACTTAGACTGCAATCCTAAGCATTTTTACTCAGAACTAAGTCCCACTGAGTTCAACAGGATTTATTTGCTGGTATGTTCTGGATAATTCTCTGTTTCCTTTACCATTATCATCATCATCATCATCAACAACAACAACATCTTTTCCCCTCAAGGGAGCTTATAGGCTAAAATTTATGTCATTCTATCAATCTGTGGAAAGTGTTATAAATGATCCCTGCCCTCGCACATTTTTCCTTACAACAATCCTGTAAGGTAGGTTCAGCGGAGAGGTTGTAATTGGCTCAAGGTGACCCATGTTGATGCGCAAATGATGTCTACGCGTGCAGCGGGAGAAACTTCCTGATGTAGAAGAAGATGTCCCTATTTTCATCAGAGAAAATGCTGGAGGGGGTGCAAAAGTTTTGGGGCTATGGCTATCCTCTATGGTTATACTACTTCATTTCTGAATCAGCACAGGCTCCATTATGTTAGGATATTGATGTTCCATTCCGCCTTAAGAGGAACAGATATGTGGAGTTGTAGTATGTCACATGTCTGTTTACTTCCAGCACAGTCTGCTGGGAACTTCCGTTGTATATTGCTTTTGCTGTACTGCTGTTTTGCTTGGACATGAAGGGAAGCAGACATGTTTTTTCCTTTGTTCCTGAACTATGCTGAATAAACGCCTGTAGATATGCTTACACATGTCTCTGTCCACCACTTCCGTTGTGAGAAGTTATTCACTCTGCTGATTATGAGGACCCCCCAGCGCCTCTGACGGATGCATGGGTGGCACAGTATTCAAAAGCCATGGGAGTAATTTTGCTCTCAGTCGACCCTGAAGAGTTAATCACCCTGACTGGCAAGGCCAGCTCGCGTGAGATGTGGGAAGGGCTTCAGGCCTGTCATCTCCGACAAGAGGCTGGGTCTGTGTTGCTTTACTTCAGAAAACTGCACAAGAAATGTTTGTCACCAGGGGAAGACCTTAGAGCCCACGTTTTGCATTTGCAGCATCTCAGACAGGAATTGACTCAGAGAGGTTTTAATATGCCTGAGTCTCTGTTTGCAATCCTTATCCTGGATTCCCTAGACGATAGTTACCACGCTGTGGCAAGCCAGCTGGCAACTTTACCTGCGCAGGAGCTCACTGCTTCAAAGGATTTGGAGACCCTCCAAAATGAATATGATAGGAGGAACGCAGCGGAACCAGCTTGTGTGCTTCAGGGGGGAGCAGTGTGGGACAGCATTCCAGCCTCCAGGGGGAGCCAAGGTGTTGGCAGCTGTGAAGTGCTGGCACTGTGGAAATGAAGGCCACTTGCAGCGTCTTTGTCCAAAGGCTAAAGGGAAACAAAAGAAAAAGCCTGCAGATGGCCAGAAGCAGGGAGGGGGTGAGAAACCCAGGCCTGTGCAAAACAAGACTTTGTTTGCTAGCACTGCTGCTCCAAAGGCCAAAAGCCATTTTATTGTCAATTCTGGAGCCACGAGGCACATCTGTGGAAGTTGACACCTGTTTATTTCCTTTACGCCTCAGGTTGGGGAATCCAACAGGCTGATGGTAAGACTTTGAGAATTGCAGGAGTTGGGACAGTGAAACTGGCAAGTCTGCACACCACCATCAGCAAAGTACTTTTTGTTCCACATTCTGCAGACAATTTGCTCAGCATCCCACAGCTGACTGAGCAAGACTTTGAGATTACCTTCAAGAAGGGCATCTGCGTTATTAAGAAGGGCAAAGAGGACGTTTTGCATGCTAAGTTTGTAGATGGCTTGTTCTTGATAACTTATGATGACAAAGCTGTTGATGTGTCTAATGTTGAATCTTGTTGTGTTGCACAAACTAACAAAGTTCTTCATTCAGGTTGTATTCACGAACAGCACAGAAAATTTGTTCACATGTCATGGCAGGCGCTGGCCAAGATGCCTGGGATGCTTCAGGGTTTGACCATAAAGCCCTGTAAGTTTCACATGAAATGTGTCTCTTGTGCAGAAAACAAAGTGAAGGTTGCTCCCAAAGGCAAAGTGTCTAGCCGACAGGCTTCCAAACCCTATCAGCTAGTCCACACAGACCTGGTTGGTCCACTTGCGTCCTCTTTGGGTGGAGCAAGGTACTTCATGGTTTTAATTGATTCTTTTTCCAGGTACATTCATGTGTTTATGCTCCAGCAGAAGTCAGAAGCGTTTCCTAGGTTCAAGGCGTTCTGTGCTTGGTTGGAGAATGCTCACAATAAACGCATTGGCTGTTTATTTTCTGATAGAGGCGGTGAATTCACTTCTCAGCAGTTTGAAGCTTTCCTGACTGCGAAGGGAATCCAGCATGACGTCTCAAGTCCCAGATCTCCATGGGAGAATGGACTTTGCAAGCGGACAGGCCAAAATTTGCTGCAAGGCCTAAAAACCTTGTTGCATGAAGCCAGTCTCCCTGAGAAATATTGGGCTGAGTCTTTGAATACTTTTGTTTATTCGTACAACAGGAGACTGTCATCACCTATTGGTTGTACTCCCTATGAGAAGATGTTTGGTAAGAAACCTTATGTTAAGCACATGAGAATCTTTGGTTCTGACATGTGGGTCCACACCCGACAGAGCAGCAAGCTTGGGAAGCGTGGGGCACATGGTTTGTTCATGGGGTACGAAAAAGGTGCATACAGGGTATTCATGACTGACCCTCAGTCCGTTAGGTTCACAAAGAGTGTTGAGTACAATCCTAAGGGGGGGGGGGAAGAAATGTGGAAATTTTCCAGAGTCACTCAGAGGAGGATGAAGAAAATGTGAAAAAAGCAGATGATGTTAAGGTAGAAGAGGAAGCTGAGGATGATGATCAGAGTTCGGATTCCAGCTCCGTGGGCGGCGCTGCTGCTGACGTCAGCGAGAGTGATGACACAGCAGACTACAAGAGCGCAAAGGCCTCAGTCAGACCATCTGATGCGTCTGACAATGAACTGGAAGAACCACTGTTCACCATTGGCCACTTTTCTCCTAAGAAAAAGGAGATGAGTGCAGAAGACTTGCGTCTAGTACGCAGATCTGAAAGGGCCACAAAAGGCAAAGCTTCAAAGAGATTTGCTGATGAGTTTGCTAAGACAGCAACTGCGGTTCTTAGTAGCTCAGAGAAGGTGTGGGAACCATCAAGCTTCAAAGAGGTTTAGGAGTTAACCTCTAAAGATGCTGAGCCTTGGCTTAATGCCATGAAGGCTGAAGTTGATTCCTTGGATAGGAACCAAACCTGGAAACTAGTGCCAGTAGTCCCAGGAATGAAGCTGGTTGGCAGCAAATGGGTCTTCAAGGCCAAGACAGACCAGACTGGCAAGGTTGTCAGGCACAAAGCCAGATTGATCGCCAGAGGTTTTTCTCAGGTACCAGGACAGGATTACCACGAGACCTACTCACCCACTGTCAAGTATGAGAGCATTAGGCTAATACTCAAGATTGCTGCAGAAGAGAAACTGCATGTTTCTCATCACGATGTGAACACAGCTTTTTTGTACGGGGTTTTGGGGGAGGAACTGTATATGCTTCCACCTGATGGAGTGCAGGTACAGAAGGGAATGGTCTGTAAACTACGAAAATCCCTATATGGTCTCAAGCAGAATGCTAGGTGTTGGAACACAAAACTCACCAAGACATTGCTTTCTCTAGGTTTTCACCAAGGCAAAGCTGATCCATGTGTGTTTGTCAAGGAGGAGGGGCAAAACAAACTGTATTGTTTATGTTTTGTTGATGATCTTCTTTTGTTTTGGAAGAATCAGGCTTTGTACGAAAGCACCTTAGCTCAGCTGAAGGAGCACTTTGACATGAAGGATCTTGGTGAGGTATCCAACGGTCTTTCTTTGCAGGTGGAGAAGGACCAAACAGGTAATTTTCTGGTACACCAGACACAGAAAATTGCTGATGTATTGACCAGGCTGAATTTGGTTGATGCAAACCCAGCAGACACTGATGGTGACAGGTTACCAGGTAGATAGTACTGCTGAAGCATTTTCTGACACCACACTGTACAGATGCATTCTAGGCAAGCTGAATTTCATTGCTAGATGTTCAAGACCTGACATAGCTGTAAGCACTAACCTGCTTAGCAGACATGCCAACAATCCTACTGTTCAGGATTGGAAAGCTCTGAAGCGCATAACCCGCTATTTGAAGGGGACTTTGCACTACAGACTGAGGTTCACTAGTCAGAAGACTGGAGGTCTTGAAATCTTTGCAGATGCTTGCTTTGGAAGTGACACCACGGATGGTACAAGCACTTCTGGAGTATGCTACATGTACAACCATTGTCTGTTTGACTGGTTGTGCAAAAAGCAGACAACAGTAAACCTAAGTTCCTGTGAAGCAGAACTCAATGCCCTGTCATTTTCACTCATGGATTGTGAATGGTTGGTGCAACTGTTTCAGGACATCAGAGTTTCTGTGAAATGTCCTATACAGGTGTATCAAGATAATAGATCCTGTTTGGCTTTGCTGAACTCAGAGAGTTGCAAGCAAAGAACCAAATACTTGCAGATTAAATCCTTGTGTTTATACCATTCTTGTTGTCTGTCTGTATTCATTTACCACTACTGTTAGTTATATTAGTTTCCTTATACATTTCCCTTCTTCTTATTTTCATTATCCATCACTGTTCTTAATCTTTCCTGTTATGAGGTTTGTTTCCAATTCTACTGGTTTTACTATTTCATCTTATCTTTCCTGTACACAACATAAATTTTCCCCATTCTTTTTGAAATGTTTCCTCGCCCTGTTGTCGAATTTCCCCTGTTAGTTTGGCTATTTCTGCATATTCCATTACCTTCTGTCGCCATTCTTCTACTGTTGATAATTGCTGCTGTTTCCAAACCTGGGCTCTGAAGAGCAAGTATAAATGTAAAATGTAATACAATATGTGTATGTGGAGTATCTAATTGAAAAACTAATAATGATTATTTGAAAAAAAAGGAAAAAAGGGAAAATGGTGGCTCGTATTTTAATTCTGGTGCCCAGACAAATGCCGTTGCAGAAGACCAGCATTTGCCCACTGAAGCCAATTAGTGCAGGAGACTAATGAGTCTTTAGCTGAGGATTATGGGGAGGGTGGTGTGTGTGTGCGTGCGTGTGTGCCCCTGCCTTTCCGTACAGAGCAGGCCAACTGTCCATGCATAAGAATTGCAAACTCCCCCAAACTGCTGCTATTCCCAGGCTCACTTGGGAGGACACTATTCAAACAGCTTCAGCCATGGGAGGTCTGTAAATAGCCTGCCTACCATCTGCTGCAAAAAGATGTCCTTCAGAGAGGGAGAGAAATGTGCAGAGACAGGGATGTGGCTCTGCTGCTGGAAACTTCTTGCACCCAAGGTGTTGACCACCCATATCATGCTCTCATGGCAGGACTCAGCCCTGAACCTGTAATGTAGTGATAAACTGAGCAGAGTCTCTGATCAGGTGCAGAGTGCCTTTCTGCCTACCGTCCTGAATGGTACCCAACCAAAGATGCAGACTTTTTTGAGGAGGGGAGGAAAAGAAAACACGCACAGACAGAGCTATAACTGAATTGAAAACTTTATTGGAATGTCTTATTTGGTAAGATAGTTCACCACTAACCAATGCTCAGAAGGACCTTCTGAGTAAAATGTTGAGAAGGGAGACACTTAAGAGCACTTTTTATTTCAGAAGGAAAAAAAACACATACAGGCAGAGCCTGGCACTTCCAAACTGTCTTCTCCAACTCTTTCAAACCAGAAGAGACACACAAAAGTAGTCCAAACATTATATGTGGAGCAGAAAATGCTGCAAAGTGTAATCAAAACCCACAGGGAAATATATATGAGAATGCAACTAACAGATAACCAACACAAACTATAAAAGGAGCACCGGACTTGCTCAACTCATAGCTGCAAGGCCTCGGAGAAAGGTCTCCCAAAATGAAGCCCCAAGGGGGAGAGTGGTTTCAGTGTATCTGAGGCACAACAAACTCACTCTCATGGTGGCCCATGGGCCACAGAAATCATCCTTGTGGCCAACCTGGCCACTACCTGCAGAGGGACAGACGGGGTGCGGGGGCCTTCCAATGGGTAGCTGTACTGGGCCTTTTTCTCTCCATCTTTTCCCAGCCATCTAGCTAGAGGACCATGCCTGGAGAGCAGGTCGGGAGCTCGGGCAGATGCCTCCTCTCTCACACACCCTGGGAGAAGACTCCTCTCCCGCCCAGTTAGGAAAGCCAACCTCCACCCAAAGCATCCCCTAAACAGCCTCCAAGGGCAGTCCCCACACAGCTTAGCCCCATGGCTTTTAGAGAGCGAGAGCCTGGAACTCAGGAGGAATCACACCAAAATGCAGGCAAGGGTTGGGGTTTGCACCCGCAGCTGCCTGGTGGGGAAACCAGGCGACCTGGAGCTTCTCAATGGCATGTATGAAAGTCAGAACTGGGAGAGGTCGCCTGTGGGGAGGGGATGACAAGACATTCACCCTTCCCTGTCACCCTACACCCCCCCCCCAATCCCGGGGCCTGACCTATCTGCCACCACCCTTGCACCTCTGCTGCCGTGAGTCTCTTCCCCAGACTAAGGGGGGACAGAGAGCCTTGCTTTGCGCTCTCAAGTCCGCTTGGCGTGGAGCATTTGAATCAGGAGGCTGTTGCAGGGCACGTCCCCGCTCAGGTGCTTGTGGTACAGGTACTCCTCCGCTTGCATGCTCAGGGACCGGACGTCGGCCAGCTGCATCAGAAGCTGGCAGAACTTGTCTGTGGCGTGTGGGTAGTTGCAGAGGGTGTACTCCATCAGGGCTGTGTTGGCCTTTTCCTAGGCTTCCTTCACCACACTTGAATTCTCCACGAATTTCACATCTGCAGCAGGGGGAGGGGAAGGGGAAATAAGGGGGGGATGCATTGAATGGGGTGACCTCTCTTGAATGGAGGGACTTCCTCCTGGGCACACAGGCCGCAAACATGGAAGGTGTTGCTTGCAAAGCTCGCACAAGCCATCGGCTGATATCTGCAAAACGGCTGAGGTTGATGGAGAGGCTCCCCTGTGAGGAGAGCCTGCAGCGGTCGGGGCTTTTTAAGTGTAGAGAAAAGGGGACCGGAGGCGACCTGACGGAAGCATAAACAATTGCATGTGGTGTGGAGAAAGCGGAGTTTTCCCCCCTCCCTCTCGCATGATGACACCAGAACTCGTGGGCATCGAATGAGGCTGAATGTTGGAAGATTCAGGACAGAGAAAAGGAAGTAGTTCTTCAAGCAGCGCAACATTAAACTATGGAACTCCCTCCCACAGCAGGCAATGATGGCCACCAATTTGGAGAGCCTTGATGGAGGTTTGGAGAAATCCATGGAGGAGGAGGAGACGAGCCACAATTACTGCGCTCTGCCTCCATGGTCAGAGGCAGCGACGCTTCTGAATACCAGATGCAGGAAACCACAGGAGGGGAGATCTGCTCTTGTGCAAGGATCCTGCTTGCTGGTTTCCCACAAGCATCTAGTCAGCCACTGTGACAACAGGACTAGATAGCACATTGGCCTGATCCAGCTAATGGCTCTTCCTACCTTCATAAGCTTCATCTGGCCATCTGCCTGGATGAACAGGGTCCGACCTTGCCGGCCTTATGCTTTGCAGATGAGCATCAGGCTGGTAAAGGCTATGCAAGATAAATAAACCATATCTGACAAGCGATTCTTTGTCTTACTTTCTGATGTTCCCTAAACAAACCTTCACTTTAAAGCCACTCTGTTGTGTTCCTCTCTAAACACCAGCTGGAGGGATTGGGGCTTAATCTGTTTGGCCTTCCCAGGTGAAAATAGGGCTCAGCTGACATGGAAACCATGATGCAAGGTGCCTCAAGCAGCTCAGCCAAAGAACAAGGGGTAGGAGGATGAGAGAGACGGGTGTGAAGGTGCAGTGATAAGCACATCCCTCTTAAGCTGTCGCCCACCTGCCTGAAAATGTGCCTGCTCTATGCACACTGCTCTTGAAAACTCGGCAAAAGCTGCCAATGCAAACTTCCTTCCTTGGGCCTGACTTCATCTGTGGGGTGTGGAGGGGGGGCCCTGGGGGAGGGCAGGGGCCAAGCAACAGCAGTGGGAGGGGGCTTTAGCTCAATGGTGGGTGGCCACCTGTTCCTCCTATTCTTGCCACGCTCACAAGGGGGAGATGAGACAGGGCCTTTTCAAGGCTAACTGGGAAGACACAGCGGGCCCTCTGGGGGTGTCGCCAAAATCTCTCCTCCCTCCCTCTCACTTCCAACACTCAACCTAGAACCACAGAATTCTGGCCTCACCTCCAAAAGAGCATTGGAGAGGCTTTGAAAAAATGGCGGATGAGGTGGAGCAGCAACAAACCACAAATACTGTAGAAGAGCCCTTGGATCTCATCAAGCTTAGTCTTGATGAACGAATTGATGTAAAAATGAGAAATGACCGAAAACTTCGAGGCAGATTATTTGCTTGTTACCAGCACTTAAATAAGATTTTGGGTGATGTTGAGGAGACTGTGACAACAATAGAAATGGATGAAGAAACCTATGAAGAGATTTATAAATCTACCAAAAGGAATACAGTGGTACCTCGGGTTAAGTACTTAATTCGTTCCGGAGGTCCGTTCTTAACCTGAAACTGTTCTTAACCTGAAGCACCACTTTAGCTAATGGGGCCTCCTGCTGTCGCCGCGCCGCCAGAGCACGATTTCTGTTCTCATCCTGAAGCAAAGTTCTTCAAGTCAAGTCAAGTTTTATTGCGGCCAAAGCCAGTGACACTAAACACCACAAGATCAGACAACAAGAAATCAGCAACAACTTCAGAAAAGAAAAAAGGTTACACAAGGGAACTTCGCAGTGTGCCATTCAACAGAAGAGATTTACGCTTCTTAATTACTAAAGTGCAAAATTTAGCCACCTCATATGATATTGAGCTTGAGGAATCTTCCAGGAGGTATTTTCGAAGAATTTCAGGGGAGGATTCCAAATAATATTGAAGGGGTATAAATTTTGATAGAAGCGGTAAAATAAGTTGAACTCGTTCTTCACTATAAAATTTGCAAGATAGAAGAATGTGTGTGACAGATTCTACCTTATTAGACATACAAGGGCAGAGACGCTCATGCATTGGAACCCGCGTGAATTTGCCGTACAGGACTGCTGAGGGCATTGTCTCAAAGCGGGCTCTAGAGAAAGCCCATCTATAGGCTTCGTTAGTGATGTTAGTTAAGTAAGGGGCAGCTGCAAAATTAGGCCAAGCTTTTAAACATCTATACGTCTCCGGGAGTAGGGCGCCTTCTTGTTGTAATTCGATATCATAAAGTCTCCGAGTGATAGTAGCTTTTGCCTTGTTCAGAGTTCCAATAAAAAGATTTTCAGGGTTTAGGCCAATTTGTTTGATCTTGTTAGTTATTTGCATAAGCCAAGGAGGATAGGGAACTGCGGCCAGGAAGCAAGATAATAGACCCTTAGGATTGTAATGGATTTTCAGCCAGAGGGATATTGCTTGTTCCCAGACTTTTAATTCCACTCTAGGCAGTCCTGCCTCTTGCCTTAAGACTGCATTAGGTGTACACTTAGGGGTAGCAAATAATGATCTTAAGAATTTAGATTGTACTGTTTCAAGGGTCTTAAGGTTGGCAGAGGGGCTAATTTGAGAGCCATATAGAAGTTGGGCTAAAGATTTTGCCTGAAAGACTGTTAGGGCCATCGGGAGGAAGCCAGCTCCTTTCCTTCTGAATAATCTAAGGATAGCATTTGCACTTCTTTCTGCTGATATAGCTGATGTGGTCAAGTGTGTTGACAATTTGGCATTATAAGAGAAAGTAATGCCTAAGTATTGGAAGGTCTTAGTCTGTTCAATGGCGTTTCCCTTTACGCTCCAATTATCTTTCCTGAAGGAGCGGTTAAAATGTACAATTTTGGTTTTGGCAAAGTTAATTGTTAACACTTCAGTGTTACATTGGTCGCTAAACTTTCCTAAGGCACGTTTCAGACCCACTTTGGTTTGAGAGAGAAGAACAGCGTCATCCGCATACATTAAAACTGGTACTTTTCTGCCGTTAGAGAACAAAGGGGGGTGGGTTTCAATTTCACGGCAGCATGTGACCAGGGAGTTAACATAGATGTTAAATAGGAATGGGGCTAATAGGCATCCTTGTCTAACTCCTCTTTGGACTGGGATTTCTCTAGAGAGTCTGCCGTCCTGTGCAAGTCTTATCTGGAGGGTATTGTTCTCATGAAGCTTAATCATCAGAAGTAATAACCTTCTGTTAATACCCATATTGGCCAATTTGGCCCAGAGCCTACTCCTGGATACAGAATCAAATGCTGCCTTTAGGTCCACAAAGGCCGCATATAATGACTTTTTCCAATATTTCGCATACTTATAGACAAAGTAATCTAACACTAAGCAGTGATCAATGGTGGAACGTCCGGATGTAAACCCTGCTTGTTCAATTTCTAGCAAGTTATTATGATCTAACCATTCACATAATTTTAGGCATAGATGTTTTGTATAAAGTTTACAGATCACATTCAGGAGACTAATTGGTCTATAATTAGATGGATCAGAGGGGTTGCCCTTTTTAAATATGGGAACAATTATAGCTAGTCCCCAATCTTTAGGGATTTCAGTTGTCTTATCTATATATGAAAATAGATTTGCAAGGACCGGGGCCCACCAGTTTATTTGCGCTTTCAGAAGTTCAGCGACAATGAAATCACTTCCTGGGGCTTTGCCAGATTTCATTTGTAGAATTAGCGAAGTGATTTCAGTTTCAGATGTTGGGGGCCATGGTGTATCATTATCTAAGGGGATGTTAAGCGGCGCAGAAGGACGATGTTCCCTAAACAGCACTTTATAGTGCTCTTCCCATGAATTTGCAGGGATTATTGTGCCCTCATTAGGAGCTTTGGTTTGACTGGAGATAATTTTCCAGAAGTTGGAATTGTCTTTTTCTATTGACGCTTTTATGAGGGCCTGCCAGATGAGAGAGTCTGCGGTTCTTTTTTTGGTTTTTAATAACTCTTTGTAGTTCTTTTTTTTAAGTTGTAACTCTAATTTAGTGATAGGGTTAGGATTTTGCTGGAAGACCTTAAAGCATTCCCTGAGTATAAGTTTTGCCTGAGTGCATTCGTGGTCAAACCATTTTTTGTTGGTAGGGGAGTCATTTTGGTTAGATCTTCTGGGTCTTGACAATAACGGTTGGAGTTTTCGGGTTAATGTGTTATAATGGTCAATTGGGGAGGTCTCTTCAGTGTCGTTGGAAGTCAGATCAGCCCAGAGGAGTTGACCTTCCATTGATTGTGTCCAAATACCAAAATTGTTATTAACATAAGGGGACCATTTAATTCTGGATCTGCCTATTTGTTGTAAAGCACTAGGATCAGGGGTCTGCGGGGCAAGCCCACATCTAGAGGGTTCCCAAAATTCAGTCCTTTTGAGATTTAGGGGTAAATGGTCACTTTCGGTTCTTATATCTACAGTAAATTCAATATATTCAGCGAAGAGTTCTTGGGAGACAAGGATGTAGTCAATAACAGAATGCCTTAAGCCTGACCAGTAAGTAAATTGGACAGGACAGTCCCCCGAGGAGAGGCCGTTTAAAATAACAAGGTTTAATCTAAGTGCCATTAAAAAAAGACATGTACCAGCAAAATTGGTAACTGGGTCAAGTGAGTGACGCCTGAATAGGGGCCAATGTTCATCATTAGCATTTAGGGGACCCATTCCACTTTCCTTGATTAACTGTTCGTCTGAGTGGCCTAGCCTTGCATTAAAATCCCCACCAATAATTAAGGAGGCAGAGGGAAACTTATTTGAGACAAGGAGAATACAGTCTTCCAGTTCGTTCCAGATGTTTTTAAGATCAGTTTGTTTCATAAGTGGGTGAATATAAACATTGATGCATATGATCTTAAAATGGGTGGAGAATATTTTAACGGCTAAAATCCATTTTTTATCGATTTTCAATTGGATAGGGGAGGCTCCTAGATCTCTCGATACGAAGGTGCTCAAGCCTCCCGCCGGTCTTCCGCCTTTTGGGCCGATTGAGGCAGGGGAATGGAAAGCAAAGTAATTGTGTAGTTCAAAAGGATTTTGCATCCAGGTTTCTTGGAGCAGGATGATCTTGAACTGTGATACGTAGGTTAAAACGTCTTTGTCCCTTGTTTTCGATTGCCATCCAGCAACGTTCCAGGATAGTAGTAGGGGTGAGAGTCATTTTGTCTCTTCAATAGCATCTAGGAATTTCCCGGAGTCGTGGAAGATGCAACCATTGGATGGTTGAGTTTTCGGTAATGTGATTAGGGGCGCCACAGAGATTTCGGCGTGGATTTCAGTTGGGCAGAGTAGGGGTGTGTGTTCTGCCGTGACCTGAGGAGATTCATGACCCATTTTTCGCTCCAAGTTAGGTGGAATATTAGCCTCTTTTGTGGGCGCTAGGTCTTCAAAGTTGCGGAGACAGAGTAATAACTCATCTAGTCTGTCCGTTATCTCTGTTTGTTCGGTTTTTGGCAGATGGGAGAAGGAGACAAGTAATTCCTGCTCCATCGAATTCTCAAGATGAGTAGCCTTTGATAGGAGGGGCATGGGGGTCTCTGTCCAACTAATTAGGTCTGAGGGTAGAGAGGTAGAGCTCGTAGTAGATGGAATGCCCTCATTTTTAATTGCTTTCCTTTTAACTGGAGAGTAGGGAATAAGAGGGCAAATCTTAGTGTTGATAAAAACTCTTGTAATAAAAATTCCATAATTAGTCAGGTGGCTTCGTAGGGACATCATATAAGTTGGAAGCTTTTTAGAATCAAAGGTGAGCAGTATCCTCTGCATGTGTGGCTTACTGTAAATGTGGACAGTGGATTTCAGATCGATGGAAAGAGGATCTACGCCCAAAAGCTCAGCTAGATGCCTTCTTGCAACATGTGTAGACGACCAGTTAACAACCTGACCTTTGAAGGGGAGGATAATTAAACAAAGTCTAGTGGCTTGTAACGAAAGATTATAGGAAGATATGGTGTGTAAATCTTCCATAGATTGTTCGTTTTCAGATTTGCAGCCAGTCTGCGGGGTTGAGCGCAATAGGGCAGGTACTCTGGGTGTTGGTTCGGCCCTATCCTCCAGTGAAACGTCTACAGGGCTGACATTAACTTTTGGGGATACAAAGGATGTAATCTTCTCTAAAGAGCCTTTGATGTCTCTTATGTATTTAAAGATACAGTCCACGGTTTTAGCCACTAGGTCTAACGTGGTAGAGTGTTCAAGTAGTAATTCAGAGAGATGGTTTGCTTGTTCTCCGATGCAGTCTTCCGCCTGAATGGGCATAGTTGGAACTTTTTTGGGACCTTTTGGTCTCATGATGGTGTTGTTTAAGGAGTTAATGGGTTGTTTAGTGGGTGGTTCCTTCGGTGTAATTTCCTTATCTATTATCTCTGCTAATGGCGAGAAGCTGTTCGAGGTCGGAATATTAAAAGTGTCCTTTGTTTTTCCATAGAAGAATTCGCTGGTTTTGGTTTGCTTGGTAAGGGGCAAGCATGCCATTTCCTCTAAGTCCTCAGATTCTCTGCAGCGTTTACCAACCCCCCTCCTCGCATCAGCAGGGCTGTCTAATTGCTGAGTCATCTCTCCCTTTGCCTCGCTCTTTTATCTTCCCTAAATTTTTCAAAGAGTCGAGGGAGTATTTTCTTGAAAGTATCCTATTCAAGGAGGAGTAGTGTGCCAAAGGTTATTGGCATAACACTAAATTATGCTCCGACTGTGCCTCCAGACTTGTGGTGAGAACAGCCGATGAATCTTCCTGTAAGCTCTTTGCAATGTGATAAGATAGTAAATGCGGCTTTAAAGCTCCAAGATGAGTCAGGAAAGCGAAACGTGGGATAGAATGGGGTGAGGTGCTTAAATTTATCTGAGCTCAATATTCATTAAAATAGTCTTTAAAAGGAGTAAGAAAAAATAAAAAGATAAAATCAACGAGCTCACATTAGTAGAGTGCTGTCCGCCATCATACCGGAAGAGGAAGTTCGGAATCGCAGCCCCACTACAGAGTCGAAGCAAAGTTCTTAACCTGAGGTACTATTTCTGGTTTAGCGGAATCTGTAACCTGAAGCGTATGTAACCCGAGGTACCACTGTATTCCGATGCTGTTTGTCCGAGGAGATGGAGTTGTACTTGAAGCTCCTCCACTGTGGGTTGGCTGAAACCATGAAGAAAATGGTCATTGTTTCAAAAATGTTGGACCTCTGGACACTGTCTTCTGCTACCCTTAAACATTAAGATTCTGCCCTTAATTCTGAAAGACCATCCAAACCTGATTTGTTGTGAAGGCGTAAGATCATTTGGCATATAAGTTGATATAAGGGTCTCCCCCCGAAATAACTTAAGTGCAGGTGTCTTTATGTGTCAGATCAGTGGATATAACCATTTTAGTTGCTCTTGTGGCCGCTGATCTTTTTGATCTTTTTAAAGAAATAAATCTGTTTGGGGTTTTTTTGTTTGCATGTGTGTATAAGCACTTTTCCCATTAAGGGGGCGGGAGGGCATTGTGTGGGATGTGAAACACAAAAGCAGTCAAGTACAACATTCCTAGAGTGAACATGTTTACACATGGGGATGAATGTTTGTTCAGCCAGCAGGTAAACTTCCTGTTTCCTTCTGGGCTGGGACAGACTTCCTTTGCATGTGACTAGAGGTGGGTGTGGCCTCACCTGAGCAGGTAATGACAAAAGCACAGGGCAGGGCAGCCATCTCTCTCCTTTTGACTACATCCATCAAAGAAGCAACATCTGCTTAGCCAAAGATGACAAAGGGACTGTCTTCTTATGAGATAGTTTCCAGGTATATGTTACTTTTCTAAGCTAAGTCTGCCTTCTGGAATCCTATTGTGAACAGAATGATATGTGAGTAAACTCTCTTTATACTTGTGATGGCCTGGGATTCCGATTCGGAGGATGAAACAGAGGAATCCCAGCCTGCACAGGAGTCCCCGCCTCCAGGGCCGGCTGAACTGGGGCAAGGCCTAGATGCTGAAGAGCCTGCACCTGTGGCAGTGCATCAGGAGCTGGCCCCAGGTGAAGCCCTTCTGGCCCCAGAGGGGCTTGACGACTCAGTGGCCACAGGTGAGCCTCCTCCAGGGCCCAGTAACCCTTCGGCCTCTCCTGATCTGCAGAGGCTTAGGGCAGAGAGGCGAAGGGAACTGGTTGCCCCCAGGAGGAGTGCTCGCCTTAAGGCCAGAGGAGGCGGGGCTCCTGGGGACCGGGACCGCCCCTGGCCTTAGAAGAGGATAAAAGCCCAGTCAGCCCGGCCCCAGGTTGCGGGAGCAACGTCGTTGTTGGCTTCGGACCTTCCTGTGTTCCTGATCCCTGCTCGGCCTCCTGTTCCTGACTATCCGGTACTCCTGTTCCCTGCTCGGCTTCCTGTTCCTGACTATCCGGTACTCCTGCTCCCTGCTCGGCCTCCTGTTCCCGACCATCCGGTGTTCCTGTTCCCTGCACAGCCTCCTGTTCCAGCATTCCTGTTCCCCGCCCGGCTCTCTGCCTCGGACCTTGCCCCTCTTCGTGTGGACTCTGCTACACCCAAGGTACCTTACCCCCGGGACCAGCACAGTTTGCTCCCGCCACACCCGCACTTCCCCTTCGTAGGGGTGCGTTCGGGAAGAGCCAGAGGCCATGGCTGAACAGGCGGCTGCACTGGTGGCTTTGGCCCAGGAGAACCAGGCCTTGACTCACACCGTGCAGCAGCTCAGCGACGCGGTTGTGGCACTTCAGCAACGCTTGGAAGCCCTACCGGCTCCTGGGGCCGACGCCCCGGCTCCTGGCAAGTACCCAGTGGCTTTGCCTGAGAAATTTGATGGAGCCCCGGCCAGCTTTCCCATGTTCCTGGCCCAGGCCAAGCTGTATATTCAGGGGCGAGCCCGGAACTTTCCTGACGACCGCACCAAGGTGCACTTTTTGATTAGTTTGTTAAAGGACCAGGCGGCCAAGTGGGCGTTGCCGCTACTCAGGCAAGACTCCCCCTTGCTGGCAGACTATACGGGGTTTTGCAATCGTTTGGAGGCCGCGTTCGGCAACCCCCAGAAAGAGAGTCAAGCCAACCGGGCGATTCGGCGTTTGAAACAGGGCAAGTCCACGGTGGCCACATATACCACGGAGTTTCGGCTGTTGGCACAGGACTTGACCTGGAATGACTCGGCACTGCGGGACCAGTATCTCGAAGGGCTTTCGGACGAGGTACTGGACCAGTTGGCCACAATGGAACGCCCCACCACGCTGGACACTCTCATTCAACGGAGTCTACAAATAGACGACCGGTTGGAGGATCGTCGTCAGGCCCGGGGTCGCCGACACTTCCAGTTCACGGCACCAGCTTTTTCCGGCAGCCCCACGGTCACAACTGATTTAACGGAGGAGCCTATGCAGCTCGGGGCAGTGCGGCCACGCCTTTCCCCCGCAGAGAAGGCGCGGCGTCGGGAGGGAAATCTCTGTCTTTACTGTGGCGGAAGTGGACACTTCGCTCTGTCCTGCCCTGAGAAACGCCAGCTGCAGGGAAACCGCCAACCCCAGTAGCTGATGGCCCTAGCTACCGGGGGTCCCAAACCGTACAGAATGGGCCCGCACCAATGGACTTGCAACATCTTATGGTTTCGGTACGTTTATACCCTCCAGGTGGGCCCTGGATCCTCACCCATGCTTTGGTAGATTCAGGGGCAACCCGCTCCTATATGGACGCTGCTTTTGCTGCCCATCATCAGGTGCCACTTCGGAACAAGCCAGTACCGGTCCAGGTGGAAGCGATTGACGGACGACTTCTGCGTTCAGGTGCCGTTACTCAGGAGACCCAGCCCCTGGTCCTGTGTCTCCAGCAGCACCGGGAGTTGCGAACTTTGGACATTGCCTCTATGCCCCGCTTCCCCCTGGTGCTCGGGATGGACTGGCTGGAAGCCCACAACGTTCAGATTGACTGGGTCAAACGGACCGTGCACTTCCCAGACCCATGTTCCCATGCTCAATCCGGAACGCTGGCGGCCGCGCCCTCAGAGGAGGCAGCACCCACGCTCCCAGCCGTGTACCAGGACTACCAGGACGTGTTCGAGGAACGGGGGGCAGACCAGCTGCCGCCGCATCGGCCTTTTGACTGCGGCATAGACCTCCAACCCGGAGCGCCTTTACCAGTGAGTCGCTTATATTCCCTAACAGAGCCAGAGCGCGAGGCTTTGCAGGACTTCTTGCGCAAGAACCTGGAGCGTGGGTTCATTAGGCCTTCCACCTCGCCTACCGCGGCACCAGTGCTTTTCGTTAAGAAGAAATGTGGGGAACTCCGCCCTTGCCATGATTACCGAGCCCTGAACAAAATTACCGTCCCAGACCGATACCCCTTGCCCCTTATCTCGGAGCTGCTGGAGCGGGTGCAAGGGGCACAGGTGTTCACCAAGCTGGACCTCCGGGGGGCCTACAACTTGATTCGGATCCGAGCCGGGGATGAGTGGAAGACAGCGTTTGGGACCCGGTACGGGCAGTTCGAATATTTGGTTATGCCTTTCGGTTTGTGCAACGCGCCTGCTGTGTTCCAACGCTACATCAACCACGTGTTTCAGGACTTGTTAGACAAGTACGTGGTGGTGTATTTGGATGACATACTGATTTACTCCCGTGACCCGGCTTGCCATGAGGGACATGTCCGGACCGTGCTGCAGCGCTTGCGTGAGCACCGTTTGTACGCAAAGCTCAGCAAGTGCGAGTTCCATCAGCGGACTGTGGACTTCCTTGGTCACCGGCTCTCTCCAGATGGGGTGCAAATGGACCCGGGGAAGGTGACAGCGGTTCAAGAATGGGCGGCACCCCGGAACCGCAAGGACCTGCAGCGTTTCCTGGGGTTCGCCAATTACTACCGGACCTTCATCGCTGATTATGCTCATCGCACCACCCCGTTGACCCGGCTACTGCGCCCAAAGACGCCGTTTTCCTGGGACAAGGAGGCAGAGGAGGCGTTTCAGGGGTTGAAGGCCTGTTTCCAGAGGGCACCAATCTTACAACATCCTGACCCCTCTCGACCCTTTGTGGTGGAGACCGACGCTTCCAGTACGGCTCTCAGTGCCGTCTTGTCTCAACAGATTGGTCCTGAAGCGCCACTCTTACCCTGTGCCTTCTATTCTCGCCAGCTCCTACCAGCGGAGCGTAACTATACTGTGTGGGAGCGGGAACTACTGGCCATCAAGGTAGCCTTTGAGGTCTGGCGCCACCATCTTGAGGGGGCACGACATCCGGTGGAGGTGAGAACCGACCACCGGAACCTGGAGTACCTCCAGACCACCCGCAAGCTGAACCAAAGACAGATCCGGTGGGCGTTGTTCTTTTCCCGGTTCCAGTTCCGGATCCGCTACATCCCTAGCTCTCAGAATCAGAAGGCGGATGCCCTGTCCCGGAAACCTGAAGACAACACAGACACGGTACAGCAAGCAGAACCCACCACGATCCTACCTCCGGCTGCATTCCTGGCCACCCAGGAGGCGCAGCCACTGCAGGTTCGGGTGCGGGAACAGCAGCGGGTCGACGCTTGGGCCCAGGAACGACTCCGGGAGCTGGCTGAAGGGTCCAGCCCACAGTATCCGGGGCTGGTCCTGCAACAGGGCCTCCTGCTGCACCACGGTCGTCTGTACATCCCGCCAGGGCCACTGCGGCTGGAGGTTCTCCGGATGGCCCATGATGCCCCAGCAGCGGGGCACTTTGGACGGTATCGGACCACCCATCTGGTCAGTCGTGAGTTTTGGTGGCCCCGCCTGAAGGCTGACGTGGCTCGCTACGTTGCTGGTTGTGATGTCTGCCGGCGCGCCAAGGGACCTACCAGGCGACCCCCCGGCCTACTTCAGCCATTGCCAGTTCCACCGCGCCCTTGGCACACAGTTTCGTTGGACTTTGTAGTGGACTTACCCTCGTCTCGTGGCTGTACCTGCCTTCTGGTTTTCTCCGACCATTTCACCAAGATGGTGCACTGCGCTCCCTGTCCATCTGTACCCACAGCCAAGGAAACTGCTCAGCTGTACCTTCAGCATGTCTTCCGCCTGCATGGACTACCTGAGCGCGTGGTGTCCGACCGGGGCGTTCAGTTCACATCCCGGTTCTGGCGAGCATTACACCAGACCCTCGGGACAGAGGTCTGCCTCTCGTCAGCCTACCACCCACAGACCGATGGCCAGACGGAACGGGCGAACGCGGTGCTGGAGCAGTACCTCCGGTGTTACTGCAGCTACCAGCAGGATGACTGGGTCGACCACCTGGCATTGGCGGAGTTCGCCTATAACAACGCGGTGAATGCGTCCACCCAGCAGACCCCGTTCCAGGCCAGTTATGGTTATCATCCACGGCTGTTTCCAGAGGTGCTGCCGGCATCCGCGGTCCCGGCGGTGACGGAGTGGCTTCAAGAGCTCCAGTCCCAGCAACAGCTTTTGGTGGAGCAACTGCACCAGGCCAAGGAAGCGTACAAAGCCCAGGCCGACCGCCACCGCCAGGTGGGGCCGGAACTTCGTGTCGGTGACCTGGTTTGGCTCTCCACTCGCCACCTCCACCCCTCTCGACCTTCGCGGAAGTTGGACGCCCGCTTCACCGGCCCGTTCCCTATCGTAGACCAAATCTCTCCTGTGGCATTCCGTCTCCGGTTACCCGCAACCCTGAAGGTTCACCCGGTCTTCCACAGGTCCCTTTTGAGTCCGGTGGCCCCACCCGACGAGTTCCACCCGAACCGTCCCCGACCGCAGCCAGTGTTGGTTCGGGGAGAGCCTGAGTACGAGGTGGAACGCATCCTGGACTCCCGATACCGCAGGGGAAAGCTGCAGTATCTCATTGACTGGAAGGGGTACGGACCGGAGGACCGTTCCTGGGAACCAGCGGCCAATGTCCACGCACCTGCCTGCCTCCGAGAGTTCCACGCGACGTACCCCGGCAAGCCGGGTCCGGACCCTCGGTTGAGGGGGGGGCCTGGGAGGGGGGATGGTGTGATGGCCTGGGATTCCGATTCGGAGGATGAAACAGAGGAATCCCAGCCTGCACAGGAGTCCCCGCCTCCAGGGCCGGCTGAACTGGGGCAAGGCCTAGATGCTGAAGAGCCTGCACCTGTGGCAGTGCATCAGGAGCTGGCCCCAGGTGAAGCCCTTCTGGCCCCAGAGGGGCTTGACGACTCAGTGGCCACAGGTGAGCCTCCTCCAGGGCCCAGTAACCCTTCGGCCTCTCCTGATCTGCAGAGGCTTAGGGCAGAGAGGCGAAGGGAACTGGTTGCCCCCAGGAGGAGTGCTCGCCTTAAGGCCAGAGGAGGCGGGGCTCCTGGGGACCGGGACCGCCCCTGGCCTTAGAAGAGGATAAAAGCCCAGTCAGCCCGGCCCCAGGTTGCGGGAGCAACGTCGTTGTTGGCTTCGGACCTTCCTGTGTTCCTGATCCCTGCTCGGCCTCCTGTTCCTGACTATCCGGTACTCCTGTTCCCTGCTCGGCTTCCTGTTCCTGACTATCCGGTACTCCTGTTCCCTGCTCGGCCTCCTGTTCCCGACCATCCGGTGTTCCTGTTCCCTGCACAGCCTCCTGTTCCAGCATTCCTGTTCCCCGCCCGGCTCTCTGCCTCGGACCTTGCCCCTCTTCGTGTGGACTCTGCTACACCCAAGGTACCTTACCCCCGGGACCAGCACAATACTTTTATAGAAGACTGTGTCGTGTCTTATCTTTTATGAGGGAATAAGGGGAAAATACCAGAACAGTTATTATAGAGGTTTTAGCCAGCCTGAGCAAATACATCCGCTGCAAGTTTAAAAGGGAGAATGTTACTCTGCTAAATTGTGAACTTGTTAACACATGTTGGAAAGGCTATTATCAGACAATATATCCTCTCCTGCATCCCTGAACATTCCCACACATTAGAAAAGGTTCAGAAAAGGGCCGTCAGAATGACCAAGGGGAGGATGGAGCAACGGATGGAGGCTACAGCACTGGGGACTTTTTGATTTGGAGAAAAGGTGAGTAAGAGGCAGCGTGGCAGAAGTGTATAAAATGATGGAAGGCACAGAGGAAAGAGAAAGCTTTTCCCCCTCTCTCAAAACAAGAGAACTCCAATGAAGCTGGAGTTTGCTCGCACTGAAGGACAGCAGCAGTCCAGAGCCTCAGGCAAAGCACATTCCAAGCACTGCATGGAGATGCCACTCACTGAACCTGGGATTGAACCTGGAACCTCCTGCAGGTGAAGCAGGTGCTCTCCTGCAAAACTACAGCATTTCCCTTAAAAACAACAGTGAGATTTCAGTCCTCAGGGTTCTGAAGAAAGGGCTGGTTTAAATAGGGATGGAGGAAGCTGCTTCACTCACCCACCTAGATCAGTACTGTCTATTTCAAATCTGAAATTGCATCACGATGCAGTTTGTCTTGCCTGGATTTGGGAATGGCTAACGTTAAAAAACACCGACTTGCTGGATCTAGAAGGATTCAATAACAGATACGGCTGGCATGCCCATCTGGGATATGAGAAGGTCCACAAAGGGTTTTTGAACAACGTGATCAGGAAATTGCTTTACATGGTGTGGGCCAAATATAAGGACTTACTAGAACCAAAAACGCCATGGTGGCTGTCCCCGGCAGAAGCGTTCTCAGTTTAAAAAAACAGCATGAGAGAAGTAATTGGGCAACTTATAAAGACTTATTGGAAGAAAAAGAAAATAAGCTAAAATTAAAGAATTTTGAAGCAATTCGGACACATTTGAATGATTGGTTGCAGTATTTTCAGTTAAATGAAACATTCCAAAAGGACAAACAGAAAGGCTTTTCCACAGAAATTTCAAGATTTCCACGTACCTACGGGACCGCCTCTCCTGGTATGCACCATGGAGGACCTTAAGGTCCACAAATGACAATATTTTGGAGGTCCCAAGTCGCAAGGTGGTTAGATTGGTCTCAACTAGGGCCAGGGCCTTTTCAGTACTGGCCCCGACTTGGTGGAACACTCTGTCACAAGAAACTAGGGCCCTGCGGGACTTGACATCTTTCCGTAGGGTCTACAAGACAGAGTTGTTTTGCCTGGCCTTTGGTTTGGTCTCAGTCTGACCCTTACGTTTCCCTCCCCTTACGGTTTTGATATATGGGCTACTTTTAAAATGAGGCTGCATTTTAAATTGCATTTTAACCTGCATTTTAAATTGGCCAGTCCCCCCCCCCCCCATTATGTTTTTATTGTAATTTTACTGGTGTTAGCTGCCCTGAGCCCGGCTCTGGTCAGGGAGGGTGGGGTACAAATAATTTTTTTTAATTTTTATTATTACTGTTTAATAAACACACACACACACACACACACACACGGACTTCTGGGGGAGGCGTCTCCAGCAATGGCAGAATTCCTCTGACCGGGAGGAATCTGCTCCGTGGAAATCTGGGTCTGGCCGCCACGGCGAAGGTGGAGACCTGTTAAAATCACAGGCGGGAGAAGCCTGTGAACGTGGGATTCGGCGGGCACCGTTTGCGCCTCCTCCACTCGCGGGGAACCCCAGTTTTTGGGGCTCCGGAGCAACGTGGGGTGAGCGGCGCGGTGCATCGAATCGTCTGCTTCTTCCACGGAGCAAAGCCGCATAGCTGTTGCCGGAGAGCGCTGACCTTTTCCTGTGGACAATTTGACTTTAAAGTAATTTCCGTGAGTACAGCTGAAACAGAAGAATTGGATCTCTAAAAGTTTAATTCGGTATCGTGACGGGGAGGTTCAAAAAAAGAAGTCCGCCTTCCCTTTTTGTAAATAGACTGAGGCAACGAAGTTGCAAGCTGGAGTCCTGGAAGGTCTTTTGTAAAAGATCAAATTTCCAACGGTAAAGAACATTAAACTGTTGAGCAGATTGATTTATTGCTCAGATAAGCGTCCGGCACGCTTCCCATCGTGCAGCTCTGGCCGGCCAGGCCTCTGCATTCCAAAGTCCACATTCCTGAGCAAAGCAGAGATCAACAGCGGCAAGAGAAAGACTGCAAAAAACTCCAGAGCATTCTTCAATGTGCTTAAATAAAGTCCACTCAGGATCTTAGCAGCTAAAAGCAGTTTTATTTACAGCAGACTATCCATTATCTATCACAGCGAACAGCATCGTGAAAACACGTCCTCTCTCCTCAAAAGCGAAAGTAGAGAGAAAGAACAAAGGCTTGAGGCTCTCGGAAATGACGAACCTCCCCCCTCCCAACAGTAGGCAGAGCGTACACTCTGAGCTGTTTAACCCTGTAAGAAGTGTGCTTGCACACGAAAGCTCATACCAAGAACTAACTTAGTTGGTCTTAAAGGTGCTACTGGAAGGATTTTTTTTAACCTGTAAGCTCAGGTTCTCCTCACACCCCCTCTCGCCCTGCGCTACTGTGGGGAAAGTAAGTACAGAACTTACCCCCAACTCCAAACCACCACAAAACTCCCCATGACGCTGGAAGCTTAAAGGTTTGGTAAATCCATCGGCCAAGTTACTGTGACTGGCACAGTACTTCAGCCGTATCAAACCTGACTGAACACTCTGACACACATTTTGGAAACGTATGTCCAGATGCTTGGTTCTGGCCTTAAATTGCGCAGATTCAGCCAATTTCAAACAGGGTTGATTGTCTTCCCAAACCGTGATGGGCAAGCTACAATCCCCATAGATCTCTTGCACCAAGCATCTATAGAACTCTAGTTCCCGGCACAAAACTGACAGTGCACTGAATTCACCCTCAGTAGAAGACAGCGCAATGAGATTTTGCTTCCGGGACTTCCACCCAACTAGTGACTTCCCAAACTTTACCACCAACCCAGACACAGACTTGCGGTCCTGCGAATTCGCCCAGTCACTGTCCGCATAGCATGTGAGCTTCGCCTCACCTTCAGCTGGCAGCTTAAGACAGAAGTCTTTGGTATGCTGCAGGTAGCGCAGTACCCGCTTGATACCGTGCCAAGCACTCACACTGGGCTTTGACGCTTCCCTACTTAGCAGGTTGGTAGCAAAGGCAATGTCTGGTCTGCTCCATTGGGACAGATACAACAGACTACCTAGAGCTGACTGAAAGAGCTCAGCATTCTCAAACTCAGCACTTTCTGCTTGCTGGCTATCTTTCACGAAGTTCGTCTCCATGGGTGTCCGAACTCCTGCACAATCGGACATTCTGAACTTCTCAAGCAACTGCTCAATCTTGCCTTTCTGACTGAGCAAGAAGCTACCATCCTCAGTTCTCGCTATCTGGACGCCTAGGTAGATCTTTACTGCACCCAGGTTCTTGAGCTGAAACCGTTTCCCAAGCTCTTTGGCAAACTTCTGCACCTGTTTGTCTGCCTTTCCAACATGGATGATGTCATCAACGTAAAATAACACCAGTTCCTGTGAGTCTCCTGATCCTCTAAAGAACAGGCAACTGTCAGCAAGACTCTTCCTGAAACCTAGCTTCTCCAAAGCTTCATTCAGGCACAAGTTCCAATTCCTGGCCGACTGCTTCAGGCCGTAAATTGACTTGTGAAGTTTCCACACAGTACCTTGCTCATTGCCCTCAAACCCTGGAGGAGGAAGCATGTACAGATCCTCCTGGAGGTCTGAGTTCAAGTAAGCAACATCCACATCAAAGTGATGCACCAGCAAACCTCTTTGTGCAGCAATGGCCAAGACCAAACGTAGAGATTCACTCCTACAGGTGGGAGCATAAACTTCCGTATAATGCAACCCCCTGCGCTGCGTGAATCCTCTCGCCACTAATCTGGCCTTATACTGCGGTTCTCCTGTCGCTGTGGGCTTAAGACGGTAAACCCAGCGGCTACCCACTGTCTGTTCACCCACCGGCAACTTCATGAGGGAGAACACACCTAGAGACTCCATTGAGTTCATCTCCTTCTGCATCGCCTCATGCCATTTCCTGGCTTCTTCCTGAGGCAGTTTCTGAACATCCTCAAAACTCTCGGGTTCACACTGTGCCATTCCGACCCACACACTAGTGACGGCAAACCTTTCAGGAGGTTTCCCCTTGGTCGTCCGAGTTGAACGGCGCAGCATTACTTCAGGAACCCCCTCTGACCCACTAGGGCCAGCCAGAACGTCCTTGGCATCAGAGAGCTCCCCCTCTGACTTACTGCGCCTTCTGGACTTCTCAGCCGAACCTGTGGGGGAAGATGGAGCACTGCGTTGCTCCATCTTCACAGCCTTGGGAGAAGTTCTCCCCTCTGACTGCACTAAGTCTGGACTCTGAGCCTCAGTAGCAGGTTCAACCTCTTCCTCTCCTTCATCAGCAGAGTCTAGCAGACTCTCTGACAGGATGTCAGGGTTCCCATGTATCCTTGCCCAGCCACTCTGCTCACAGAATTCAGCACTGTTGCTGAGCAGAATCCTGGACTGATTCCCTGACGGATAAGCAAACCTCCACCCCTTGGTCCCTGGCTCATACCCACAAAAAATCATCTTTTGGGACTTGGGTTCACCTTTCTTGCGCTTGGCCTTTGGTATGAGGACCCAAGCCTCACAGCCAAAAACGCGGAAGTAGTTCACTTTCGGTTTCTTTCCATGCAGCAAGAAATACGGTGTGTCACCTACCACTGAATTGAACGACCTGTTCAGAATAAAGTTGGCCGTTCGCCAAGCCTCCCCCCAAAAGCGCTGTGGGAGCCCGGCATCAAACAAAAGAGCTGCAGACATCTCCCCTAGAGTCCTGTTTCTGCGTTCCACGATCCCATTCTGTTGGGGACTGTGTGGAGAAGTCAACCTGTGTTGAATCCCCTTTTTACGGAAGAAACTTTGCAGTGCAGACCCGGTGAACTCCCCACCGCGATCGCTCTGAAAGTTTTGCACCCGTGTGGAAAACTGCAGTTCCACAGCCGCAATCCAGTCTTTGATTAGCGGCGCAGCTTCATTTTTGTGTCGGAGCGTGAAGATCCAGGAGTTCCCCGTATGGTCATCAATCAGAACCAGCGCAAATTTGGCTCCGCCCATACTGCTCACAGAAAACGGACCACACAAATCTGCATGAATTAACTGAAAAGCCCTAGTGGTCACCCTCTCAGACCTTGGGTATGTGCACGTTTTCACCTTTGCGGACTTGCACGCTCTGCAATCTAGAAACTTAGCACATGATTTCATTTTGCACCCTTGCGTATACTCTGGGATCTTCATCACTGACCCCCAGGACACGTGTGCCATGCGTCGGTGCCAGAGGTGAGCACACGCATCATGAACTGGAACATTGGCACACTGTGCTTGAGCCTCCTTCGTGTCATCTGGACCTGCAAAAGAAGCATCTATCACAAACAACCTATCTTTACATTCAACACTGACTAGGTGCTGTCCATTCTTAGAAATAGAACACTTATTGTTCTCAAAACACACTCTGTAGTTCTCAGCAAGAAGTGCACTGACAGACAGCAACACGCAGGACAGTCCTGGAACAACAAAAGCCTGGATTGAATCCTGCAAGAAAGAACAAAACAGTGAGCCAGTCTGCGTGAGTGGGTGTCGAGTCCCATCTGCTAAACAGACAGTCTTCCCAGAAGTTACAGAGGTGCAGTTCTCCAGGAATCCTGCAGATGGCACGAGATGATGCGACGCTCCTGAGTCTATGACAAAAGCCAGCACAGCATCCTGTTGACAACTCTTGACTACAGCCATAGAGGCTGCCAAATGTTTACGTTCAGTGTCTCTGCCAGCTGCCTTCGGCTTGCCTTTCCCACGCTTTGAAGAAGAGCCCTTTATCTGGTTGCTACGGGAGACGGCCTTCAGCTGTGTCTGTGCCTCCACTGGACATTCTCTCACCAGATGGGAGGGGGAGCCACAGCGATAACAGCGGCGACGCGTAGCAACAGCTCTCACAGCTCCCTCTTCAGCCATTCCTTTGTTCCCTGCACCCCCACCTTTGTGTGCACAGCCTGGGCCTGCACGCTCCCCAGCACTCTGGTTGTAGGCCTCAACATCACAGGGCCCCTCGGAGACAAAGCAGCTACTCCCAGCTGTAACTTCAGGAACATGGCCAGCAGCCCCCTCTGGGCTCTCAGCTTCCTCCCGGCCCTGGGCTCCTGCTGAGCTCTCACACAGACTCCTCAGCACCTGCCAGGCGGCCTGAGCCGACTCAACGCCCTCCAGGTGGGGCAACAGCATAGCGTCCATGCTTGCTCTCAACATGCAGAGCTCTCTTTGCATTCTCTGCTCTCTATCTTCCAGCAAAGCAGCCTCCAGGTCTGCTGCGCCATCTTCAGCAGCAACTGGCATGGGTGTGGCCGGCTCCTTCTGGGCTATACTCCAGAACCCTGTGGCCAAAAACCACACCCTGACTCTTCTAACCCAGATATCCCAGGACTGGGTTGTGAGCTTTTCAAACGGGACATCATAAAAGTCCTGGAGCTCAGCCATCTCCTCCCCCAGAGCTCCCATCGGGGCTTTGAAGTACTCACGCGTACCAGCCAGCTTCAAAGGAGAGGCCTCCAGTGGCTCTTTGCAGCACACAGCTTGCAGCCAGCTTCCCTGCTTTTCTCCCAGGCAAAGCCTCAAAGCAGGACTTTTTTTCCTTCCGGCAGCAAAAACAGCAGCTTCTCAGTTTTCTCAGCCTTTTTAAGCACACAGCACTTCAAAGCAGGCTTCCTCTAATTGCAGTAACTGTCTTCCATAACCTGTTACGCAGATTGATTTATTGCTCAGATAAGCGTCCGGCACGCTTCCCATCGCGCAGCTCTGGCCGGCCAGGCCTCTGCATTCCAAAGTCCACATTCCTGAGCAAAGCAGAGATCAACAGCGGCAGGAGAAAGACTGCAAAAAACTCCAGAGCATTCTTCAGTGTGCTTAAATAAAGTCCACTCAAGATCTTAGCAGCTAAAAGCAGTTTTATTTACAGCAGACTATCCATTATCTATCACAGTGAACAGCATCGTGAAAACACGTCCTCTCTCCTCAAAAGCGAAAGTAGAGAGAAAGAACAAAGGCTTGAGGCTCTCGGAAATGATGAACCTCCCCCCTCCCAACAGTAGGCAGAGCATACACTCTGAGCTGTTTAACCCTGTAAGCTCAGGTTCTCCTCACATAAACCCCCTCTTGGAGGCAGGAGAAGAGAGGGGGAAGTTGCGGATTGAGTATGCCTGCGGGAGAGAGCGAAGAGGCTTAAAACACCGCCGCTCTGACCCTGGAAACGGGCTGCTAGTAAGACTGATGGGTTTTTTTTTTTTTTTTTAATGTTCATTGACAGCGCTTAGAACGTTCATTGACAGCTAGGTAAATAAGAGAAATGCATTGTTTCTACTGTTTCCGGTGGTTTTTAAAAAAGGAGGAAAGTAACTGAAAATTGAAACTAACTTCGGATTATTGAAACTGTGTTTAAAAGAGGACATATTGACCGATACAAATACAACCTGTTTTCCCCTAGTGGAAGCTTTTGAAATTGGTTACTTTATAGGAGCTGGGCTAGGGGAATTTCCAGCTGCAAGATAAGAAAAGTGTGAGACTTTGGAATTGACCTTGAATCTCTTAAGTGTTATGGCAAACGGAAAGGAAAAAACAGACGGGATGTCGACAGAGGAGGCCTTAGTGGCTGCATTATTGAAAATAAACGATTCGCTGGAACAACTCCATAAGAAAACAGATGCGATAAATGTGAAATTGGATGTTGCAAATATTGAAACTGATTTAATTGTAGAAAGTTTAAATAATTTGGGACAAAAGGTGAATACCAATTCAGAAACCACCCAGAAACTGATACAGGAATCTACTTTGATATGGCAAACTGCAGATGAAGTCAGGGAAAAAACCCTTGCTGCTGAATCTAAAGTAATACAACTGGAGAGGAGAGTCCCATCCATACAAAGACAACTTGATGGACATAAGCTGGCATTCGTTATGGTTGAACTTAAAGAAGAACGGATGAATTTGAGGACCAGAGCCCTATCTGAATTGGAAAAGGAAAGCCTGACAGAGTTTCAGGAGGCGACAGGACTAACATTGGTTGAGAAAGAGAGGTATTTGGGGGTTAGTATGACCGCCAAAAATGTGAATCTGCTTAAGGACAACTGTGAAGAATGTTAGATTGAAGAGAAGGGGGATTTGGAAATATGGACAAATCAGAAGTTGTTACTGTTGGGTCGAGTTATTGTGGTGGGGATGAGAGCTGCTGTGTTGCTGGGGATGTTGCTTTTGTTTCAAACATTGCAAGCTCTGGATGGGATGGAGGGTCTCAGGAGGTGGCAGAGGGATGCTCCTAGAGTTGTTTGGCAGGGCAGGAAGCCTCGAGTTAAGCTTAAGATATTGATGGATGCTAAAGAAGGAGGTGGACCTGCCCTGCCAGACCTTTAAACTTCGTTGTGAACCATCTGCCTTTTGCTGGTTGAGAGAATGGTTGCTTCTTGAAAACACTGAAGTGTTGGACAATGGCTGACGAAGTTGATGGACTATAGGGAATTGGCGGAAATGACTGGCAAGATCCAAGACCAGGGTGAAGAGTCGGTGGAAGAAGATTGGAAAAAGTTTAAAGACTATTTATAGAAATATTGTAAAATTAAGGAATGTTAGAAAAATGTTGGAATGAAATTACATGGCTTTAGTAGAAATGTCATAAGGAATCAAGTATAAATAGATTAATAGAAAATTAAAGGAAAAGTATGGCAAGAATGTGTTAAGATAATTATAGAACAGAAAACAGAGTAAGATGGAAAGGAATTGCTGAAACAAATAATAGAAGTGGAATACAAAAAGGGAGGTGTGAGGAAGTCGCTGGAAATAAGTGAATGAAATATAAGATATTGAAAATGTTTGAGATGTTTTTAAATTGTTTTTGTTTGTTTTTGCTTGATTTGTTAGTCTATGTAGCGTTTTTGTATTGTATTCGTATTGTTTTATCTTTTTTTTTCTTTTTATTTGTAGTGTTGTGTTGGAAATTTTGAAAAAGTAATAAATATCATTTAAAATAAAAATAAAAATAAATAAACACACACACACACACACACACACACACACAAACGCTCTCTAACATGTACAGGTGCCTCCTTGATTGGGAGGTCAGGGAGGAAGAAGTAAAATCTGTCATGGTACAATGGGCCAGAGATTTTGGGCACAACATCCAGATGGAATCATGGGAGAGGTTGTGGAAGGAGGACCTAAAATTCACAGTGTGCTACGATTTGAAAGAGAATTTCATGAAGATGCTCTACAGGTGTACTTAACACCTGTAAAACTGGCCAAAATGTATAAATCTAGATCAAACATCTGTTGGAGATGCAAGGAGGCGGAAGGCACCATGATCCACGTGTGGTGGAACGGCAAAAAAATCAGGGAATTTTGGGAAACAATCTACAATGAACTTAAAAAATTGTTTAAATGTTCCTTCCCAAAGAGGCCTGAAACCTTCTTGCTAGACATAATGAGCAATGAAATCCCTAAACAGGTAAGGAAAATCTTTATGTATGCAGTAACAGCAGCTAGGATTCTAATTGCTAAGGTATGGAAAGGAGATTCTATTCCCTCAAAATTAGACTGGCAAAATAAAATGCTAGAATATGCAGAACTAGCAAGATTCTGAGACCATACAGATCAAGTATTTAATAAAGAGTGGAATATCTACAGAGAATATTTAAACAAACATTGTAATAACATAAATTCTTTGGCAGGCCTGGATTGATTTCTGCATGAATTAAGAAATCATTACAGAATTAAAATAACAGAAGAACTTAGGAGAGAAAAAGTTAAGTGCGCAGCGTAATGAAATTTAGGAACCACAGTGGGGGGACCGGAAGTTACATGAGAATTAGCGATGGATGAACTTAATCTTTTCTTTTTCGGTATGTACGTATGGTGTAGGGAGTGTTAATTACTGGATTGCCCTTTGTGGCTTGATGCATCTTGTTTTGTATTTGTTTTGTAATGCTATGTTTTTAAAATTAATAAAGCATGGGGGGGGTTCTTAAAAAAAGGATCAGTACTGTCTACACGTACTGGCAGCCATGGCTCTCCACAGCAGGAGATATTTAGCCCCCTCCCAGGCCTACCTACCTGGAGATGCTGCTGAGGATTGAACCCAGGCCCTCCTGCACGCAAAGCGGAAGCTCTTCCACTGAGCTATTGCCCTCCCCCGGGAGCCTTTTTGCAAATCTGCTTTTCCTCGAGATCCCTTCCTAGAACCTTCTCTGGAGAAGTGGCTGTTAGAATTCCTGATCTATGATTGCAGTCATGGGATTGTTTATCACATGACGGTATATGTTTTGACTCCACAGAGTGGGAAGTGACGGCGGCAGGATGTTTGTGTCACTGTGTTCCATGAAGTGGGACTATTGTCCTTTGTTCTTTTTCTCTTTGCTGTCTGATGCTAGAGAGGGAGGGAGCCATGTTGCAGTGCTCCGTGTGTGTTTATACTGTATGTAAATAAAGTACAGTGGTACCTCGGGTTACATACGCTTCAGGTTGCATACTCCGCTAACCCAGAAATATTACCTCGGGTTAAGAACTTTGCTTCAGGATGAGAACAGAAATCGTGCTCTGGCAGCGCGGCGGCAGCAGGAGGCCCCATTAGCTAAAGTGGTGCTTCAGGTTAAGAACAGTTTCAGGTTAAGAACGGACCTCCAGAACAAATTAAGTACTTAACCCAAGGTACCACTGTAGATTAGCCAAAATGCTGAGTTCCTGAGGTCTGCGAAGACTCTGCGGATCCCTAAGTGTGCCGATGTCGGTTGGCATCGGTCTCTGTGATGTTCGGGCTGAAGAAAGCTTATGAAGCTCCCGAACAAAAGACCAGGAGGGGGAGAACATGCCAGTCAGGCATGTGTCTCTGCCAGGGTCCTACTCGAGTGTAGGCTGAACTCCTGACAGTGGCAAGCTCTCATTTTGTAGACTCTCAAGGCATCCAGCAGCAATGTTGGAGATGGGGGCACCATGAGGGGCAGCCCTCCTTCAGGGCCCAGATTCGCTGTCAAAAGGCCCTCAAGTGTCCGCCAATGTCTCAAGAGACATCTCCTTCCCCCAGGGGTCTTGCAGACAACTGTGGACAGCCTGGCTTCAGTGGCACCTCACCCTAAGGCTTGCACACAGTTCCCAGGGGATACAACCGAGCCTAACCACCTGTAACTGAAAACAACAACAACATATTGCTTCCTGCTGCATCCCACCTGGGTAGAATTTTAGGCTGCAGGGTCCTTGGGGCAGGGACCTGCCCTTGTGTCCTCTGTAAAGCAGTTCTGGAAGGCCTGGTGCCCTCCAAACATTGCTGGACACACCGCTCCCATAGTCCCTGACCAGGCTGGCCACAGCTGATGGCAGTTAGAGGACTGCATGGCTCCCATCCCTATAAAAACACTCAGGACATGCTTCTCTCAGTCGTGCCAAGTTCTGGATCCAGCCCAACTAAAGGCCAACAAGGCCTTCCCAAAAGGTTGTAGTCCAACGACATCTGGGGACCCACAGGTGGAGAACCGGCTGGAAAGAGCAGGAGGGGAGAGGGCACTCTCTCGCGCTTGGGCCCTGCTTGTGGGTTTCCCATAATGAGCATCTCACTGGCCACTGCGAGAACAGAACGCAGGGCGGGGAGGGCCACTGGTCCCATCCTGCCTCAGGGCTCTTTTGACATTCCCCTGACCTGGGCCTTGTGCTTAGCAGTTGAAGTGCTGACTGCCCCCTTTCATTTCTGAGTCACTGCTGGGATAATCAGGCACGCAATTATGGAATCTCTTCATCTGCATAACATTACAGTCATACCTCTTGTTACATTCGGTTCAGGTTACGTTCTTTCAGGATACGTACCACGGCGACCAGGAAATAACGGAATGGGTTACTTCTGCGTTTTGCCGCTCGCGCATGCGCAGACGCTCAAAATGACGTCACGCGTATACGCAGACGTGGCGACCTGCGCACGCGCAGACACAGGTTGTATTCTGCTCAGGTTGTGAACGGGGCTCTGGAACGGATCCCATTTGCAACCAGAGGTACCACTGTATTGTGATTTTCATTTTCAGGAGAAAGAGGGGGGGGACACGCAGTCCTCACACTCACACACCTTAGAAGTTACGCTGCTAAAGACTTCTCTTCCCTACCATCCCCCCCACACACACTTTGAGTGTGAGGAGAATCAGAACTTACAGGGTTAAACAGTTCTGTGTGACGTCTCACATTCTGAGGCGTAGTTTGGTTCACATACGGGAATCTTTCTTTGTGTGTGAGTTTCCTTTCGTTTTTGGCTGAGAGGGGAGAAGGATGTCTGCTCTCTCGCCGGGACTGATTTATGATGTTTTTCTTCTCATTAAAGGCTGTTAGAGATTAGCAAGAAGCCTGCGTTCAGTTTGTTTTATTATCCACACACAAGGCAACATTTTCTACCACTGCTAAAGAACTCTGCTAAGAGCTTCAAAGAGCTCACGTTTTCTATCGGCACGAGCGTCCAAAGGCACAGGGGAAGTGTGCCGGGCGCCATCTTATCTCACATTGAGGTGGCACAAAAATAGAGGGTTCGTCTTGATCAACTCACCTGGTTTGGAGAAGAAACCCTATTCACGATTTAATTGAATATTTGAATAATCTTTTCATTCCTGTAAGGCATAAAGAATGTTGTCCAAATAACATTGACGCACTCCACTGAGAGAGAGCGGCCACAAAGACTCCGTCCTGCGACAAAAGCTGCCTCACACACAGGCAGAGCTGCCGGGACCATTTCTATGCCCTTAAGAGTTCTTTGCATTCAGTGCCGCTTTTGTCTGCTGAAGGCGTCAGATAAATTGCAATCGCTTAAGGGAATGCAGGCACACAAAAGCCGCTCTTGCTCCATGTTAAATAGTGGGGAAGATGGATGAAGGACACAGCTCTGTTAGATTCTCAGCTCTTTATTACAGCAGTTAGAACTGCTCCTGGAGTCAGACTGACTGCAGCCTAGCTGGCTGCTTTATATAATACTAAGTAACTTGTAACAGTAACAACTCCCAACTAGCTAACCAGTCAGTGAGCGACAGTTCTCAGTCCTTCATTTGCATACTGGTGGCCCTGAGTGAGAACTGCAGTCATACCTCGGGTTACAGATGCTTCAGGTTGTGTTTCTTGGGGTTGCAGACCGCCGAAACCCGGAAGTACCGGAATGGGTTATTTCCGGGTTTCGCAGCTCATGCATGCAGAGACGCTCAAAATGACGTCACGTGCATGTGCAGAAGCGGCGAATTGCGACCCACGCGTGTGCAGACACGCAGGCGCAGGTTGCGTTCTGCTCATGTTGCGAATGGGGCTCCGGAACGGGTCATACACCCGGCGGAGCGGGGCCACCAAAGTGGAGTTAGGCAATGCAGGGTACAATCCTAGGGGTATGGATCCTTCAGGTTTATTTGTCTCTTTATGTTTAGCTGCCCTGTCCCATGCGGTTCTTAAAGCCTTCTGCTTCTTCTGCCAATCCTCATCCTTGCACTCTGCTGCCCTCAGAACCCAAGGAGCTACATCCACTTTTGTGTTATATGGTTCGATATACTGAAATAACCTTTCGGACTGCTTGTTTGTCCACTTCGCCTCCTTATCTAAGTTCTTTCTGAATTCATCACACTCAACATCACCTTCCTCCTCGCTTTCCTCCTCATCCTCTTTTCTTGGGGGTTGGGGAGAGGTAGCGGAATCCTTATTTGGATCTTCAGCCTGGGCACGGGGCGAAGGACCAGTCCCCGCAACCCCATCCGCTCCCAGATCTGGCAACCCTGGTGCAGTTGGTGCGTAGGGTGGAGGGGGCCAAATTACTCCACCCTCCTCTTCTTCTGGGGCTGGCAGGACCAGTGGCAGCAGCGGCTTTATTGCTGGTTGTACTACTTGCTTCTGTACTGAGCACAACTTGGCTTGGGAGGGTATATTTCTACATTTCCTCAGCCATAGGGGATTTTGGTCCAAATTGGTTTTCCAGATGGAAATATAGGGAATTTGATCTGCCTGGACAATGAGGATGTTGCGCCATAGGGGGTCGACTAGATTTTCATCAAAGGTCCCTTCACTGGGCCACCCCGTCCCTTGGGACGGCCACTCAACTTCACATAGGGTTCAGAGTCTTTCTTTCTTCAATTTAAACCCCCAATCATCTCCCTTTGTGGCGTCCTTCCAATTGTCCAGAAAGCACTGCAAGGGGGTCGATTTACTGCTCCCCCCCCCATGACTCGGGACACTCTGTTCACCTAATGTGGTTTCTCACTCAGTCACCTTTCTCCGCGTCCTGTCAGTGGCCTGGACGGACTCGCTGTTGGGATACTGCCAGGGAGACATAGGCCATCATGGTTCCACGTCGCCTCCGGATGATCCATCGATCTGCCGTAGATACAGTATCAGTCAATTAGCGACACGAAGCCTCGGAAATAGCTTGCCACATTCCAGAGGGCGTGCACGCTCTATCAGCGGAGTTCGTACAGCGAAAGACGCACTCAGGAGAGCATATTTACAACTTTTATTCAGCGTTGATCAGAACAAAGAAAAAAAAATGACTGCCTGCTTCAATGTCTCAGGCACAGAGAGAAAACGAAAGCATATACAAAAGCATAAACTTCCTGTGAACAGGAAATACGCAGGCTGTGACACAACAACCTGCTCCCTTTTTAAGGTGGAACGGAAATATCCTAACATCCTCCCCCTTTCCGTGTAACCTGTAGTACCTGTGGTTCAACCCAATTGCAACCTCTGTACATAAACCTTAAGTTGTTCTCTGTTAACAATCTTAGACCAGCAGGAATTTCATTTCCTGCCATGTAGGACACCTGAATGAGTCCTTTCTGAATACTCTCTTGCACGATGTAGCTTAATCTGCAAGTACTTGGTTCTTTGCTTGCAACTCTCTGAGTTCAGCAAAGCCAAACAAGATCTATTGTCTTGATACACTTGTATAGGACATTTCACAGAAACTCTGATGTCCTTAAACAGGTGCATCAACCATTCACAATCCATGAGTGAAAATGACAGAGCATTGAGTTCTGCTTCACAGGAACTTAGGCTTACTGTCATCTGCTTTTTGCACAACCAGTCAAACAGGCAATGGTTGTACATGTAGCATACTCCAGAAGTGCTTGTACCATCCGTGGTGTCACTTCCAAAACTAGCATCTGCAAAGATTTCAAGACCTCCAGTCTTCTGACTGGTGAACCTCAGCCTGTAATGCAAAGTCCCTTTCAAATAGAGGGTTGTGCGCTTCAGAGCTTTCCAATCCTGAACAGTAGGATTGTTGGCATGTCTGCTAATCAGGTTAGTGCTTACAGCTATGTCAGGTCTTGAGCATCTAGCAATGAAATTCAACTTGCCTAGAATGCATCTGTACAGCGTTGTGTCAGAAAACGCTTCAGCAGTACTATCTACCTGGTAACCTGTCACCATTGGTGTGTCTGCTGGGTTTGCATCAACCAAATTCAACCTGGTTAATACATCAGCAATTTTCTGTGTCTGGTGTACCAGAAAATTACCTGTTTGGTCCTTCTCCACCTGCAAACAAAGATAGTTGGATACCTCACCAAGATCCTTCATGTCAAAGTGCTCCTTCAGCTGAGCTAGGGTGCTTTGGTACAAAGCCTGATTCTTCCAAAACATCAGAAGATCATCAACAAAACATAAACAATACAGTTTGTTTTGCCCCTCCTCCTTGACAAACACACATGGATCAGCTTTGCCCTGGTGAAAACCTAGAGAAAGCAACGACTCAGTGAGTTTTGTGTTCCAACACCTGGCACTCTGCTTGAGACCATATAAGGATTTCCGCAGTTTACAGACCATTCCCTTCTGTATCTGCATTCCATCAGGTGGAAGCATAAACAGCTCCTCCCCCAAAACCCCGTACAAAAAAGCTGTATTAATGTCATGATGGGAAACGTGCAGTTTCTCCTCTGCAGCAATCTTGAGCATCAGCCGAATGCTCTCATACTTGACAGTGGGTGAGTAGGTCTTGTGGTAATCCTGTCCTGGTACCTGTGAAAAACCTCTGGCAACCAATCTGGCTTTGTGTCTGACAACCTTGCCATTCTGGTCTGTCTTGGCCGTGAAGACCCATTTGCTGCCAACCAGTCTCATTCCTGGGGCTACCGGTACCAGCTCCCAAGTTTGGTTCCTATTCAAGGAATCAACTTCAGCCTTCATGGCATTAAGCCAAGGCTCAGCATCTTTAGAGGTTAACTCCTGAACCTCTTTGAAGCTTGAAGGTTCCCATACCTTCTCTGAGCTACTAAGAACAGCAGTTGCCGTCTTAGTAAACTCATCAGCAAATCTCTTTGGAGGTCTGCCTTTGGTCGCCCTTTCAGATCTGCGTACTATACGCAAGTCTTCTTCACTCATCTCCTCCTTCTTAGGAGAAAAGTGACCAATGGCGAACAGTGGTTCTTCCAGTTCATTGTCAGACGCATCAGATGGTCTGACTGAGGCCTTTGCGCTCTTGTAGTCTGCTGTGTCATCACTGTCGCTGACATCAGCAGCAGCACCACCCACTGAGCTGGAATCTGAACTCTGATCATCATCACCATCATCCTCAGCTTCCTCTTCTACCTCAACATTATCTGCTTTTTTCACATCACCTTCATCTTCCTCTGGGTAACTCTGGAAAATTCCCACATTTCCCCCCCACTTAGGATTGTACTCTACACTCTTTGTGAACTTAATGGACTTAGAGTCAGTCATCCATACCCTGTATGAACCTTTTTCGTACCCCATGAACAAACCATGTGCCCCACGCTTCCCAAGCTTGTTGCTCTGTGGGGTGTGTACCCACATGTCAGAACCAAAGATTCTCATGTGCTTGATGTAAGGTTTCTTACCAAACATCTTCTCATAGGGAGTACAGCCAATAGGTGACGACAGTCTCCTGTTATAGGAATAAACGAACGTGGACAAAGCCTCCCCCCAATACTTCTCAGGGAGATTGGCATCATGCAACAAGGTTTTTAGGCCTTGAAGCAAAGTTTGGTTTGCTCGCTCAGCAAGTCCATTCATCCATGGCGACCTAGGCACTGAGAGGTCATGCTGGATTCCCTTCTCAGTCAGGAAAGCTTCAAACTGCTGAGAAGTGAATTCCCCGCCCCGATCAGTAAAGAGACAGCCGATACGTTTACTGTCAGCATTCTCCAACCAAGCACAGAATGCCTTGAACCTAGGAAACGCTTGTGATTTCTGCTCGAGCATAAACACATGAATGTACCTGGAAAAAGAATCAATTAGAACCATGAAGTACCTTGCTCCACCCAAAGAGGGCGCAAGTGGACCAACCAGGTCTGCGTGGACTAGCTGGTAGGGTTTGGAAGCCTGCCTGCTAGACTCCTTGCCTTTTGGAGCAACCTTCACCTTGTTCTCTGCACAAGATACACATTTCATGTGAAACTTACAGGGCTTGATGTTCAAACCCTGAACCAATCCAGGCATCTTGGCCAGCGCCTGCCAAGACATGTGACCAAATTTTCTGTGTGCCTTGTGAATACATCCTGCATGAAGAACTTTGTTAGTTTGTGCAACACAACAAGAATCAACATTAGACAAAGCAACAGCATTGTCATCATAAGTTATATATACAGAACAAACCATCTATAAACTTTGCATGCAAAATGTCCTCTTTGCCTTTCCTGATGACACAGACGCTCCTCTTGAAGGAAATCTCAAAGCCACGCCCAGTCAGCTGTGGGACACTGAGCAAATTGTCTGCAGAATCTGGAACATAAAGTACATCTTTGATGGTTGTGTGCAGACTTGCCAGTTTCACAGTCCCGACTCCTGCGATCCGCAACGTCTTTCCATCAGCCTGGTGGATCTCTCGATCTTGAGGTGTGAAGGAGATAAACAGATGCTTATCTTTTGCCAGATGGCGGGTGCATCCCGAATCTACAACAAATCTGGCTTTGGCCTTTGGAGCAGCTTTTCCAGCAAGCAAAACCTTGTCTTCCACCTGCTTTGGCTGCTGCTTGCCCCCCTGCTCCTGGCCATCAGACTTGCCTTTAGCCTTTGGTGAAGCTGTGCCAGCAAACAAAGCCTTGTTTTTCCCTGGCTTGGGCTTTTCACCCCCCTTCTGTATTGGGCCATCTGCAGGGTTCTGTCTCTGTTTACTTCTGGCCTTCCGGCCTCTGCAGAGACGATGACCTTGGTTCTCATGAGAAACAGAGCTCTCAGCTGCCGACTCCTTGGCTCCCCCTGGAGGCTGGAATGCTGCCTGGGATGACATCACAGTCAGCTCCCCCTGCAGCCTGCAACCGGTGCCCTCGGCATCCCTGCATTCACTCTCATTCTGGGAAACAGACAGGACCTCCGATGCAGTCAAACTCTGGGCTGGGATGACCGGCAGATGGGCTACCTTCAAAGCATTCCACATCTGACACGCTGTCGTATTGCCAGCCAGTGTGGCAATTTCCTCCAGAGAGACGGACAAGACTATTACGTCTATGGCCCTTGAATCTTGGGTCTTCCATCTATCTGTCAGAGGAACTGGAGGGGCTTCACACACAGTATGCCACACTCCAAACTGACGCAGCAAACTCTCACACCACACAGCCCAGGTCACATAATTGTGCCGATTTAACTTTGGGCACTGAGTGCCATCATCTGAGGCTTGTAAAAACTCCATTCCAGGCTTTTACTTGAGCCGTGAGCCTGTATGCCTTCAAAAACTTCTTATCTCGGCAACTCATAAATCACGAAGCCTCTGGCGCGGCTCCCAGGCCAATTAATCTGCCGGAGTTCAAAGAGGCTGCCGCGGCAACAGAAAAGTCTTACTTTTCTCCACATACCTCACAGTCTCTCGCAGTCCTACTCTCCTGTAAGTGCCGTGAATCTGGGCCCGAAACCTGTTGTTGGGATACTGCCAGGGAGACATAGGCCATCATGGTTCCACGTCGCCTCCGGATGATCCATCAATCTCCCATAGATACAGTATCGGTCAATTAGCGACACGAAGCCTCGGAAATAGCTTGCCACATTCCAGAGCTCGTGCACGCTCTATCAGGAGAGTTCGTACAGCGAAAGACGCACTCAGGAGAGCATATTTACAACTTTTATTCAGCGTTGATCAGAACAAAGAAAAAAAACATGACTGCCTGCTTCGATGTCTCAGGCACAGAGAGAAAATGAAAGCATATACAAAAGCATAAACTTCCTGTGAACAGGAAATATGCAGGCTGTGACACAACAACCTGCTTCCTTTTTAAGGTGGAACGGAAATATCCTAACACTCGCGTCGTCAGAAACCGCACCTCAAGGACCACATGCCGCTTCGCCAGTGGCTCTGAGCCCCAGCGTCTCATTCACTCAAACATTCGCTGGAGTGTCCCCGTACACCCATTCACCTCCCCTATCCCCTTTTACCAAAACCGGCGGCACTCTACTGCTCCTACCGGAACCGGCGGCACTCTACTGCTCCTACTGGTCGGGGTTGATCAGGCCCCTTAGCTCCCACAAATTCCCTGTGGAGCTTACCTTTCCTCTGGGTACCCTCTTCCTGCGTGGCCGCTCTCTTTCTCTTGCTGCCGCAGCGTCTCCACTCAAGAACGGGGTGGTCGGTTCCTCCTACAAACTGGTAGGTTGCGCGCTGGAGCCGCCAACGCCGAACCGAGCTGTTCGCCTTGCGGTGACGCCTCGGACATTTGTCCCTCGTCCTCGGGGAATGCGAATTCCCGGCCAATGCACCAGGAAATGTAGCCTTTCCATAAATATAAATATTGATTATTGCCTCATAGGAATAGAGAGTGAATTGAATGGGGGGGGGGGAGAGGTGGAAAGAAGAGCTAATTTGTCCATGGCTAGGGGGCACAATCTGGACGGTTCTGCCAGGGGTGCAAGATCACCTAGCTATAGCTCTGGCAGGACGGAAGAGTGTTCATGTGCTCAAGCCCTGCTTGTGGGTTTTCCACAGGGGCACCTGGCTGGCCAATGTGGGAACAGGAGGCTGGACTAGGTGGGCCACTGGCCTCATCCAGCCTCACGGCTCGATTTATGCAAAATAAAGAGGCTTGATTTGCATTCAGGTTGCACAATTCAGGTACAGAATCCTGGGCAGGTTTTAGGCATGAAATGGGCAAACACAGCATTTGCCAAAAGGAGGAAACTTTTCTGAACCTTTTTTCTCAAAGGAGCCTGGACAACAGTTTTGGCAAACGTCAGGAAGGATACTGCTGCTGGTGTCATTTTCCTCAGAGAACTGCAGCGCTGAGCGCTTCCACAGAACAGGCAGAAGCTCTGCATTTCAGTTGCTGGGTTCAGTTGCCAAATGGCATTCTATGGGTAGAGGCTGGGATAAAACCGCAAGCCTGAGACCCCAAAGAGCAGCAACTGCTGTCACGCAGTGTAGGCAACGCTGGGCCGGACAGACCAAGAGCCTGAGACTTCAGCACTAACAAGGCAGCTTCCCAGTGCAGAAAAGGTCACTGCTTGACCCCTGCCGCCCCAGGGCTGGTGTGCAACCTTGCAGGCCTAGCAGATGTAGCCAATACCACCCTCAACCACTGCTGGTGCAACTATTTGTAGGAGAGGTTGTGGGGGGCGAGGTGTCGCTCATACCCACACAGACGGCCCTGCTCCACTGCCATGCGCAGGAGGGGAGGAGGCAAGGCTGCCTGAACTGGTGCAAATCAACTTCTGAGCAGAAAGAAGGGGTCTTTGGGGGCGGGGATCAGAAGCAGGTACCAGACAAGCCAAACCTGGCTCCTCTGCAGACTGCACTCCCACATTTCCCTGCATATATTGTGTCAAGGTCAGATGTTGTGCACAGTTCCTCTGGGCAATAGGCAGGGCTGGAATCTCCTGCAATCTCCAGTGTGGCTGACCACATCCGAGGCTGTCCTTGAATTCCTCTGGACACAAACACAGATGAACAGGAACTGCCCCTCACCCCCTCAGCTCTCAGCAACATGCTCAAGGAGACCACCAACATCCATGTTTTGGAAAGGCCTGTCCAGCAATGTTCCAGATTACCAGCTGCTGGTGTAGCCATTCAGACCTTTCCCATTGGTTGGGTGTGCGTTGCTCCCGGGAGGGAGGAAGGAGTCAATAGACACCGAGGGTTGGTTCAGAGAAAGAGTTTATTTCTGCTTTCCGGATAGCAGAAAGGCACTGCGTGATCAGTCACAGCGAGCACACTTAAAGAGCAGTTACATACAGCTTATATACCCTTCAGGTCCCCTTTCTCCCTCCCCAGGAGTCCACCCTCATGAGTTTGTACACGTAAGTTTACATCCTTGAGCATGAACAGATATTCCTGTTCCTGTACTCTTATCTTGGGGTAAGAAGGTCACCCAACTATAGGAGTACTCCTGGAGCCATCCCCGGGCGCGGGGGCTGACAGGCCTGTCTTGCAAGGTCTGTGCGTCAGCGTGGTCAGGATATAAGTCCCAGAGCCATCGCGTCTTCACTCGGAACTGACAAGGCCATCCATTAAGCCTTCATGGACTTATAAAGGAGAAGGCTTTGTTTACACAGCTGGGTTTGTGTTATACAGCTCAAGCTAATGGGTTATACAGCTCAAGCTAATGGATTTTAGCTAATGAATCCTTGAAGAAGGAATTGGGGGATTTTGGGGCCCGGTTTGGGTGGCTGCACAGTCAGGTTTGGGTAACTTGTTCCATCACTGGAAGCCACAAGAGGGGGTGGGGCTCATTGCTTATGTCCTGCTTGCCTGGGCAGCTGGTTAACCACTATGAGAACAAGAGGCTGGAATAGATGGACCTGGTCCAGCAGCCAGGCTCTTATCACGTCCTTCTGGCAGTAGGGAGAAGGCAAAGACAATGGGGGCTCTGCTTCCAGCCCCACCTGCCAGGCAGACGAACCTATAAGCAAAGTAAGTCTCCTCCAAACACCTCATGTGGTTGAGATCTCAGGGTGGGGGGGCTGAAGCACAAAGCTCTCCATGGCAGCCCCTGTTTGCTCTTCCCAGGTGTCTCGCTGCCCCATCCACACCCCTTGGCACTTACCAAGCCTGAAGAGGATGAGGAACTTCAAGCAGACAAACTCCTGCCTGTCCACCTGAAGAGAATGGAAGTGAAGCACCAGTTCCTGCGCTCTCAGCACCAAGTTGTTCAGGATGGATCCCGCCTGCATGGCAACGGTCGACATGTCCACCTGGAAGAAAGGGGAGGTGGGCAGGGCTCAGGACCCCCAAGAAGTACCATCTTGTCAGGGGAACAAGGAGGTTCAAGAGCTGGGCGGTGGGGGACAACCTCCATCAGAAAGACTTTTGAGCAATCAGCTGTTAAGGCTTTAAAGCAGTTAATGGACTCAGTTGTTGCCTAAATTACAATAAATATGGTATATCTGGGTGCTGGCTTTACACAGAAGGATAAGCAATAACGACCAAAGTCTAACTAGCCAGGAATCCAACGCAGGCTGACTCACAAGTGATGTCCCTTAGCATCCCATAGGGCTTCCTCCCAAGTAAGTGTTCAGAGAACTGCAACCCAAAGTCTAAATATGTGCAATGGAGTACTTGCAGATTCTCTTCCCCCACCCCCATGTTTACTCCGGCCTCTATCTCCCTCTCCCATGGGGCAGGGGACCTGTGTCCTCTTACACTTTGTACATTCCTGGCAAATCATCGTTCTTATATACCCACAGCAATAACAGCTCTCCATGTGTGCTGTTGTTTATGTAGCCAAAACTGTCCCACCCATGCTTGGTGGTGGTGGTGGGATTTTGGGCGGAAGAATGTAGAGGGAACGCCCACACACACTCCCCCAAAAAACAGAAGCCCAGTGGGCAAAGAAGGCTGACCAACCTTTGGGGGTGGGGGAGATGAGACAAGGGGGGTGGGCATGGGGAAAGGAAAGGAAGTGGCCATAATCCTGAGCCGCAGCAGTGGCACTTCATGCTACAACATTTTGCGGCAGTATTTCTGAAAATGGCCATTGTGGAACCTGCAAACACTAGTGCTTTTACCTCCTGGCCTG